>NC_054379.1:117405765-118013890 GCF_017654675.1 Xenopus laevis
AGAATTTTGCATACTATTAAGCAATTTGAAACACAATAAGGGGTATGTTGTTAAGTATAATGCTAGCTCAAAAGCAAAGAACAGAAACATATCATAAATGTAATATATTTCTTTTGGAAAAAGTTGTAAATGGACATTACAGGGATCAGTATTCAGTATAATTTCCAATATTACAAAACCTATTATTAATGTCTTTGAAGATGGTCTAGATGTGTCCACATTTACAGATGGCACAAATGTTTTAATTGTGGAATAACTTTGAAAGACTTTGTTATAGTGGAAGAGTAGGAAGAGAATGACCTAATTAAATTCTGCGTGGATAAATTAAGGGCTTTTTGAAAAGAAAAAAAAACAGCAGCACTGGAAACAAGATGATAACTAGTTATATTTTTGCTATTCCTAGACACCCAAACATATTTTTACAATTCTAAAAATTAGGAAATGCGTAGTGATCAATAAAAATATAAGGTAAAGGCAAAGAAGATTCTCACCCACTGAGTTTTTGATGCACTGCTAGGGCAATATCAAATCCCTGCTACTGACCCATTTAGCCCTTATCAGAGCATGTCAGTGTAGAACAAGGGTGCTTTTTTAGCAAGAAATTATCTCAGATTAGCACCATCAGTTTAAATTACTGAATTGCAATTTTTTGGGGGGGGGGGGGGGTTCAGCAATATATTTCCTTTTTGCAGCAGCTCTGCTAGAGTTTTGTTTTATTTTTAAATCAAATGAAAGTTGAATTGGATAAGCATCAAAATGCCAGCCAATTTATATATCTTTTTTCTACCTCATTTTATTACTGTTTAGGAGAAAACGTATTTCTTATTATCCTATTAACTCAACTATTGCATTAACATTTACCTTACTTTAAAACGAAAACACAAAGTGAACTAAGGTAACTAACAACTGTCAGAGTGGAAAACACAAATCAATAACACAAATAATATTATTGCTTACCCAGTTTTGGCAAAGTTTGTCCAGTATGTCATCACTACAGCACTAAGCATGACATCATTTTTAGAGAAGTTACATGGAAATAATTCCGTAGGGCCTATCATAGGAATTCCAAACACATAAGGAATTTCATCCCCATGGGATGCATCTGCCCAAGCAGGCACTTGGTCTGTTTGGCAATGATGATAAAAGGCATAAAAGTATGTGGGTGAACCAAAGTTTGAATGTAGATCTGCAGTTGCCACAGCTGGTGCGACCCATTGATGGTCCGTAAACAAAGCCAACAATGTTTTCCTTCTTGTTTCCGGATTATTCCGATCTGCCCAATCTGTGTACATAAACTTTATTGTTTCCCTCAGTATATCTTTCCCTTCTGTATATCCATACAAATTATCCACAAAATTAGAAACAGCAAAGTCAAAATCGCTGCTGGAAACACCATCTTCATGATCCACGGTACTTTCTACAAATTTAAGGCCTTCTCCCTGGTTTACTCCCATCATTATATCATAGTTGAGGAATTCACCTTGTTCCATCAATACCTGTGGGTCATCAGGTATAACATCTCCATCAATAACTGGTCCAAATGCTATATGATACCGCACTGGTTGTATATCTTGGTCTACAAGTTCTCTGTAAGGCTTCTTCTGTAGACATTCCACAAGTTCCACTGTGTCCGTCATGTTGCACCCAACTTTTGTGGCCAGAATCCGCGCATATTTGGCAGGCTGGAAGCTAACTGCCCAACTAGAAAGGGCTGTTCCACTTTGTGCAATTGCCCTTTGAAAAAGACCTGTTAAAAAAAAACAGTAAATGTATATAAGCCAAGACACAAAACAGTATACACAAAGAAAATGTGATCATTAAAGACTTGGACAAATAACAAGAATTATGATATATTATTATTATGCTAGGGGCAGATTTGTAAAGGATATTCCTTTCTCAATACTTGTTTTAGATAACTCACATTGTCCCACTGTGTCCATTTAAATATACAGTTTATTATCATTCCTATCCCCTGTGAAATTAATATTTAAAAAAACATATTTTTCATACTTTGTACTCTATCCTCCACACTTTAGCTGAGCCTTTAATTCAAAAATCTTGCAGAAGCTGCATAATTTGCGCAAAAAGTCAAATGACAATTTGTAATATTATTATTTATTTCTTCAAAATCACAAAAGCCTTGTCATTTATTTAAGATCTAGCTAAAGAAACTACAAAAGAAAAAAACAATGAACGGTCCTAAAAAATATGAATACATCTAAAAAATTGAGTTTTTTCAGATAATTACTAGCAAAAAACCCTCAAAAAGTCTGAAAGGCTAAAAAAAAAGTCCAATAGGATCCATTAGGTTTAGTGCAGATGCCAATGACTGGTGAGTTTTTTGTGATTTTTACACTTTATAATTCTTGAATACTTAGGGGAAGATTTACTAAGCTCGAGTGAATAATGAGGAAAAAAAAATATTCAAATTTCGAAGTAATTTTTTGGGTACTTCGACCATCAAATTGGTCGAATTCGATCAAATCGAATGATTCAAACGATTCGAACTAAAAATCGTTTGACTATTCAACCATTCGATAATCGAAGTACTATCTCTTTAAAAAAAACTTCGACTTCATACTTCGCCACTTTAAACCTACCGAAGTGCAATGTTAGCCTATGGGGACCTTCCAGAGCACTTTTCTATGTTTTTTTTTTTTGATCGAATAAAAATCATTCGATCGATCGCTTAAAATAGTTTGAATCGTTCGATTTTTATTTGATTGTTCGATTGAAGCTTTTGCGTTAAAATCCTTCAAATTTGATATTCGAATTCGAAGGATTTTACTTCGAGGGTCGAATTAGAGGGTTTTTTAACCCTTGAGATTCGACCCTTGATAAATCTGCCCCTAAATGGGTTATTTATCAAAAGTCAAATGTTAGAGTTTTTTATATCTCCAATGAACTCACAACTCAAATGGTATCCTATTTAAGAGAAAACTTGAACGGAAAAAAGTTGATTCTCAAGTTCTGAAACCCTAAAACTCTGGTTAATTTGGTAAAACTAAAATTATTCTAATTTTCAGGCAAAACCCTCTGAATTAAAATTTGAATATCATGCAGGCTATTAACGTCTTCAAATGGTTCAAGGAACCTCTGCCACTGACTCCTACATGACCTCGGCCTCTGGTGTATTTTCGGATTTGAGCTATTTCCATGGTCGGGTATAATAAATCTAAAAAAAAACTCAAAAAATTTTTTTACCAGAAAAGGGGCACATTTACTAAGGATTGAAGTGAATTCAAAGTGAATTTTCAAATTCAAAAACGTTGAATTTCGAAGTAATTTTTGGGTACTTCGACCATCAAATAGGCCAAATTCAACTTTGATTCGAATTGAAAAACTTAGACTTCGAAAATCAAAGTACTGTCTCTTTAAAAAACGTAGACTTCAACACTTCGCCACCTTAAACCTGCCGAATTGCTATGTTAGCCTAGGGGGACCTCCTAGAACCGATAGCTAACATTTGGCTAAGTTTTTAGAAGTCAAAGTTTTTTTTGAATTCGATGGAAGTAAAATCATTTGATCGATCGATTAAATCGCTTGAATTGAAAAATTTAATCGATCGATCAAACGATTTTACTTCCATCAAATATGGGCATATTCGGTAAAAAAACCCCGTTGACTTCGAATATTGAACTACTGCAATTCGATGGTCGAATTTTGATGTTTTTTCACTTCAAAATATGACCCTTAGTAAATGTGCCCCTAAAACTCAAATTTAGTGGCAAACACCCCTTAAAACACGAATAGATATATAGAAATCTGAATTTTAGTAAATAGGTCCTTACATTTTGTACACAGCTTTTAAGCTACAAGTATGGGTGTAATTTATTCAAATGATTCTCTTCAATTATTTTTGTTTATTATTTGCCAATATATGTTACAAAAACATTTTAAATAGGGAAGAAATAATGTCAAAAATACTAATATTTGTTTGTAATAACAAACAAAAAAACTAAATTTACCAATATTTTTACCATGCAGAAAGGAAAAATATGAGAGAGAAAGAAATGTATACAATATCGGGAAACAGTCACAAACGTTAGTGGCATGCAAACATCAGAAAACTATTAAAACTATTAATACCTTTGGTTGAATTGCTCCAGCGGTTACCTTCTGAATAATGGGACAGAGTCAAAAGATTAACACAAGATGCACCAGCACCTGATCCAAAAACTGTTATTCTTAATGGGTCACCTCCAAAGAAGCCAATATTTTCACTAGTCCATCGTAAGGCTTGAATAAGGTCTAAGAGACCATAATTTCCTTTTGCAGCTTGATCACCAGTGCTCAGAAAACCTACACACAGCACAAAAAACAGATTTACATACATACATAAAAATATGTTCCTCAAAAAGTTTCATTCTAGATAAACACAAAATAATGTTAACAATGTGAGAAACAGATACTATATAAGTGCATACTGGCACTCCAGTTTTTACTGTAATAAAATGGTGTTCATCGTGTTACTTTAGACTCTGAGAGTGATATTTGCAGAATTTTTTTTTCCAAGATTATAAAAGTCACAGGTAAATATAGCAACATAATATTCATAACACTAGCAAGAATAACGAAGATTTATGATCATGATTTATAAACATTCAAATTTGACTTTTGACAAACGCTTTTACTTTTTAACAAAAAAAATGGCATCCAAAAAAAAAATCATACAATTTTTTTTTTGAAATTCAAGCGTGTATTCAAGATTTTTGAGTCTCAAGTTGATTCAAATTAGAAAAAAACGCAAAAAAATAATTATTTTTAAATTTATTTTATTTTTAAAAAAAATTGGTCTCCCCTTGCAAAAAAGTAATTTACTATCATAGAAAAGAAGAAAAATATATGCATAATAGTAAACCAAATGCATTACTAAAAACTGCTACTGCTGATAAGTATATTTATAGGAAGTTATTTATTTGACTTCACTAACCATCTCTGTATGTCCACAGACCTTTTTACTTTTAATTTTTTTACAATTGCTAATAAATTGTTTAGTTTACAGAAAATTAATCTATTTATTAATTGATTCAAAGTCGAAAGTTGAATTTGGCTAAGTTGTCTTTTTTTTTTTAACCGGGTGCTCAATAAAATAAATGTGGAAATAGCTATTTATATGGAACAATAATTCTTTCCACACCTAATGACAAGTGGTTGCAAAGACTACATTTATGACTGTGATTATTGTATCAAGGAGAAGCAGAATGCATGGATGCTTTGACCATTTGTGCTGAGCTCTAACCCTTGAAGCATATCAAATAGCAACAATTCATGGTCATCCTCATCACAAGGTACAAGAACTCATTTCATACATTTGTTATTTGAGCACATAAAGACAGAACTACCTTCTAATATTTTCTCACTCACAAACAGGCTGTGTCCTCAGGTCAAGAATGAAGTAATCAGCACAATGTGCTATGCAGAGGAACTGACAGTAAATCTAGCAGCCTCATATCTAATAGACTTTTATGGCATTACTCTTTTCTTGCTCATCTTTAACCTTTATATTCACCTTTGTTTTCCATGATAATTAGAACCTGAAAAGGCATTTCATTATTGTTTATTTATAATAACATTTTAGTGACATACCAAGTGAATAAAATACATTTCCTGGGAATGTATTTGAATTACCATGTCTCACACTGTACAGAAGAAAAAAAACGTCTTCGGTGATACAGTGTACTGTGTACTAGCGTGATATAATATTCAGTTTGATATTATTGTCCTCTATTAAACCTATTGTGTAGATAAATATATATATATATATATAATACACAAAAGCCATGAATATCCTGTAAATTATATCCTTATAAACGGTTAGTAGTGATGTCATCAGTTATAAACGGTGAGTTCTGATGTCATTTCTGCCACATGACTCACTGAAATTTGTGTATTATAATAAATAAAGTACCCCCAGTTGCAAAATATGAGGATATTAGAAGTTACCTCGGAGTTCCGTGACCTGTATAAAAACACTCGGCCTTCGGCCTCGTGTTTTTATATGGTCATGAAACTCCTCTGTAACTTATAATATCCTTATATTTTACAAGAGGGGGTACTTTATTCACTATATATATATATATATATATATATATATATATATATATACACACACACACACACACATGTATATATTGAATAATTTACTCCCTGTGGTAAAATATAAGTATATTATATAAGGATATTATAAGTCACCAAGGAGTTCCATGACCATATAAATAGGTCATGGAACTCCAAGGTGACTTATAATATCCTGATATTTTACAATATGGGGTACTTGTGTATTTATTATAGTACACATGTTTTATTGAGTTGTGTGAAAGAAATTACATCACTGAGCAGTGCACCAATAACAACTGATTACATCAATAAGCTTCATTTGTAAGGATATAATTTACAGGATAATAATATATATATATATATATATATATATATATTCACAGTTTCTGCGCATATATATATATATATATATATATATATATATATATATATATATATATATATATATATATATATATATATATACAGTCCAAAAGTCCTTAACGCACACCGTGATACATATCTAACTGAGTCGATACCTGGGTGCTATCTTTACTGGCAAAATTATCCCAATAGCTCCTTGGTCTTGATAATGGTTTTAGGAGCAGACCGAAACGTTGGCCGATTTTTTTAATGTAAATCAAAAAATATGGAATTTTAACTTTTTGTATACAAACCCTGGTGTGCATCTTTTTCTTTGCTATATACATATATACAGAGCTTATTGATGTCATCAGTTATAATTAACGATGTAATATAATGGGATAAATATATATATATATATATATATATATATATATATATATATATATATATATATATATATCCCATTATATATGACAAATGTGACAAATGTGGCTGGTTAAAAAATCTACAAACCTTTTCTTGTGAACAGGTATAATTAAAATGTAAAGCGAGTAATCACTTATGAGAAATTGTGTCAGTATTTCTCTCTCTTGAAAGTGTAATCTTTTAAATAAATAGTCCCAGGATAAAAAATCCCCTTGAAATTCACTGTTTTCTTATCTTTTAATACAAGAGATTAATCGCCCATGCAGCTATGTGTTCAGATCTTAATGTACTGCTCAACACTGCATTTTTTTTGTCTAAACCTTTGGCTAAAAGCAATATAATTATATTATCAAATGTGTGTGTTTGTGTGTTTGACATGACATGCTGAAATGCAGGTACTTAGTTTTTAACTGTAATGCATTGTTATTAATTTTAAAATAAGAAAGAGGCACTATAATACAAGACTTGCATTCTTTACCAGTTCTAATAAACCAGTGGAACTAATCAGAATTTTGCTTTTAAACAAGTGGCCAGTAAATATTACCTGCTGATTGGTTGCTATGGGGTACAAGAACTTGTGCAATCTTAATGACTTTTATTGCATTGGCCAAATAATATCACTGCATAAAAATATATAGTGAATAAAGTACCCCCTCTTGTAAAATATAAGGATATTATAAGTTACCGAGGAGTTTCATGACCATATAAAAACAGGAGGCCGAAGGCCGAGTGTTTTTATATAGGTCATGGAACTCCGAGGTGTTAGTGAATAAAGTAACCCCTCTTGTAAAATATAAGGATATTATAAGTTACCGAGGAGTTTCATGACCATATAAAGACACGAGGCCGAAGGCCGAGTGTTTTTATATAGGTCATGGAACTCTGAGGTAACTTCTAATATCCTCATATTTTGCAACTGGGGGTACTTTATTTATTATAATACACACATTTTAGTTAGTCATGTGACAGAAATGACATCAGAACTCACCGTTTATAACTGATGACATCAGAACTCACCGTTTATAAGGATATAATTTACAAGATATTCATGGCTTTTGTGTATTATATAGTAAATAAAGTACCACTTATTGTAAAATATAAGGATATTATAAATCACAAAGGAGTTCCATGTTCATACAGGTCATAGAACTCTGAGGTGACATAATATCCTCATATTTTTCAACAGGGGGTACTTTATTTATTATAATATACAAGTTTCGGTGAATCATGTGACAGACCACTAAACACCAATTAAATCTGATGACAAAACTAAGCACCATTTATAAAAATATAATTTACAGGATATCCATGGCTTTCACGGATATTCAAAGCATAAGATCAGCTGGCTTTCTAATAAAAAGAAACTGTTGTTTTCTAATTGTCCTAATTGTACATTATGTCGGTTTATGGCCCCTGTGTTTCTTACATGCCCAAATATTTGACATCAGGTCTCATATTACATGTACTACGACGCATGTAATATATCTTATTATGTGCCCATGTGGCCTGTCTTACATGGACAAGACAGATCAAACTTTACGACTTATTTTGGATGCACATCTATCCACTATAAGCACTTCATTTAAGGACAACAGAATGTTGAAACCAGTGGCAAAACATTTTTTAAAAACTGGACATCACTTATCCACTTTTAAATATATTGGTATTGACCATATACCCCCACCAACGAGAGGGGTGATACAGCCGAAATGTTATTGAAAGAGAGTGTTTTTGGATTAAGAAACTAAACACATTGACACCATATGGTCTTAATGAACAGTTGTCCCTTACATGCTTCTTATATCAGAGATAATGCAATCTATATTTTATGCAATATATGCCATGTTCAACAGCTATCTTTCAATATGAATTAGTTACAATATGGTAACATCTTTTAATTAAATAACAATTTGTTAACTATTTTTTTAAATGTAAAGGATACTGTATGTTGTATACTGTATGAGTCTTTGTAGCAATGTTGGGATTCTTTACCTTGATATTTGGGTGTGTTTGGGGAGGTGGTTTTGTTGTCCATTTCTGATGGGGGCGTGTGTTTGACTATAAATTGCATTTTAAAGTTTATGGTTGGATCTTGAAAACGGTCTTAGACCAGGCCCGAAATGTGGATCCATTTGCCATGTTTTAAATTTTTGTGAATAAAGAAGTGACTTTTTAAATTTGGTGTGCGCTGCTTACAACCAAGAGAATCTGGATATATATATACTGTATCTGATTTCCCCTGTTTATCTGGTAAAGACGTTATAATTAACTTGTAAAGGAAAGATAAAGCCAGATGGTTGCATAAAACAAATAAACAGAAATCAAAATAATATCAATGGATAAAAAATAATTTTATTAAATATCTAGAACATATAATTGCTATAGAAACATTTTCTTCTATCAATACCAAAATGCAGCCATCAGGGAAGGAATTTGCTAAAATACCCAGAGCTGCACTGTTGGTTGGAACCTCCGACTAAAGAGCCAGGATGTGGCTTGAAACGTAACTGTATCTTTTGGTCGTAGCCAAGTTACAATAAAGGCTTTTTTACTTATAAAAACAGTGCTGTCCATTTTCAAAACTCTGCTGTGCCTAGTGGATTGTGGCCACTACCGGAACGTGCACCGGATAATTTGAAGGAGTGTGTGCTGACTCAAATACTTCGATGAACCTCCCACTACTTTGACAGATTGACATTTTATCTGTGTGTGCAAAATTAGTATTCCTCTTAATTAGCACTTTATTCTGTGGCTAAACATTTGTCATTACACATGGGATCATTCAATGCTATTTAATTCAAGTACGTGAATCATGAGTGATATTGTTTTAAAGAGGATGCTATTAAACTTGTTTTATTGTGTATTTATAGTTACTACAACTTCTACTTTTAAGAGAAATTAAGTCACTTATATTTCTTTGCTTTATACAAAAAAATAAATTGATATATTTACACCACCAGCGGTCTAATTGTAGCATACAGTAGCTAATGGATATAGAACTTTAGATCATATTTTATAGTATGCCAAAAAACGTTTTTTTTGCAGGCTTGTATTAAAATGTTACATTCAGTGAGAATACCCTCTTTATGAGAGAGCCCTCAAAAACCTTTAAGTCTGTTTTTATTACACCCATGTTACAGTAGTAGTTACACCCATGGACTTATATTTAGATACACAGAAGCCAACATTGACAGACACCATCCTTGTTGGCTGCTGAAAGGGTATGTCTCTGAAAATCCGCACTGGAAGACATGTTAGGCCATCTGTAGTCCACAGCAGCAAAATAATCTGTTAGAGCATACAGGGCACATAAGGCAGCATTCATCTGGAAATTCTATATTAATTAATGCAATGTGTTTTGGCTACACATGCCCCATTTCAAGCAAAAAGTAAAAATGACTTTTATAAGATTTATAAGGAGTCCCAGTCACATGTGCTTAGTTGCTTACCCCACCCCTATTCCATTTGCTTGGTCCAATTGTTCCCAACCAAAAAAATATGTCTGAAACCATGGAACTGCACTTTAAATGCTTAACATACTGTCATATTGAAGGCTTGGACTGTCAATCTGACTGGTGGGCCGCTCTGTCTAATGTTAAAGGGGTTCTGTCATGATTTTTATGGATTTTAGCTGTAATATTGGTGTGGAGGCCATCTCAGTGCATTGTGCCTGATCCTAAGCTTCGAGAAGGAGCCAGAACCTCAGGATGGTACTGCGTTGAGACAGCTATTATTTCTTCCATTTCATTGTATTATACCACAACATGAGTTGTTTGCAGTGCTTCCTAGCAGGAATAGCACCCAAGCATGAAAACATCAGGGGGTTTTCTGTTTTCGTGCTATTCTCATGTCTATGCATTTTACATTTTAGCAAAACCTTCAGCACAGGTGTCAGGTATCTGCTACCTGGTTAGATGCCATTGTTCTGTTGATAGGCTGCTGATGGGCTGCTGGAGAGGGAGGGAAAGGGGGTGATATTACTCCAACTAGCAGTAAAGACTGCCTGAAGTTTATCAGAGCACAAGTCACATGACCTGAGGGCTATTTGGAAACTGACAATATGTTTAGCCCCATGCCAAATTTCAAAATTAAATATATATAAAAAAAAAATCAGTTTGCTCTTTTAAAAAACTAATTTCAGTGCAGAATTCTGGCAGTAATCACACCTGACCATAACCCGGTGCACTCCCCTCTATACTGTGTATACCTGAGCCCACTATCACAGAAGGTAGCAGGGTCTGCGTGAGAGTATGGCACCCACAGAGGCAGTGCGGCAGTAGAAGGCCGAAACTGCCCGAGGCCAGAATATATCATGAGGAAGTCAGCCCAACCCACCTGACTCAGACAGTTTCCCCTATTTTTATATGTGGGCTGCTTTTTATTCCCAATTAGGCCCTGGTACGCAGTACCTATAAAGCACAATATGCATGAACCAGCCTTAACATGTTGTTAAGTTGAAAGGTGATTTTATTAATTAAAAAAGATAATACAGAAGGGTCAGTGTAAGGTATCAGAAGATATACAAACCCTATACCAGGCCAGTGATTGAAGGCAGACGGTAAACAAACAAGTCCATAACATAGGCTGAGGTCTGGCCTGGTGGCAAACAGGGAGAGTCCAACAAACAGGTCGAGGTCTGGGCAGACTGAAGACAAGGAGGAATCCAAAGAATAGGCAGAGGTCAAACCAGGAGATCCACACAAAGCAAGGCAGGGAACTGGACAAGGGCTAGCAACAAGACAGGCTCAGGAACTCAGGAACAGGCAGGGAGGGACCAGGCAAGGATTCAAACAGCAAACTTGCAAGATCAGGCTTGGGAGCATAATGATCACTCAACATGAGTTGTAAGAAACAGGCTTACATAGAAGCCTAATTGTAAATTGCCTACACATAATTAACTGGGGAGGCAGACGAGGTAGAATAGCAGGGAGACACAACTCATGTACCTTGGGAAGACAGATCAGCACTAATTCTGACAGTACCCATTGCTAATTTTATTGCTATGACCTCATTATATGGAAAGCAAAACTCAAAGATAAGGCTATTTCTAACAATATATTATCACACCCCAAGGCTCAAGGTGTTTATTGCAGGTAGTGTTCAGCACAGAGTTCAGAGTATGATTCGGGGTGATTCCTGACAGCACTGCAGGTAGAACATGAGAATATGAATACCTGTAACGTAGCAATGTTTATATGGTGAGAAGTGGTCTGTAAGGATTATACTGCTAAGTAGTGGGGTAAGAATGTCATGCAATAACAACACCCTTTCCCTCAACCAGAGACTTGGCACAAAAAATTAATTAATTAATTTCAGCGGGCGTGTACAATTAACTAAAACTCAAATTCTTCTACAGGTATTTTTATTCTTTTAAAACAAAGACAACCTAACTCTCATCCACAACTCACTAACTCATTTATCAATAACTCTTCTTGAAAAAAGTGTAAAAACTTTGCAACAAATTTGTGTGCCAATTTGAATTGTACGATTGACGCACCTAAAACTCGACTTGTTGCATTGAAAACTTGACTTTACTGGATTATCGGACAAAAACCATGACTTTGTTGGATTATCCAGCACTGATCACAATGCCAAATATTGGCTACAGGGCCATCTGCCATTGACTTCTACATGACCTTGACAGGTTTGAGATGGAGTATTTTTGGATTTTTAGCAGAGTTGAGGAACAATAAATCTTTAAAAATTCTATTTTTCCCTATAAAAATTCCCCTTGAAAAACTGGACAGAAAAATTAAAGGTTTAATAACTGAGCCCCTAAATGTCTTCTTGCATGTATCTGTATATTCTCTGGGCTATTCTCCTGAAACAAGCCACTTGAATGTCATATTCTGAAAGCCTCTAAAAGACAACATGCTGAATGCTTAAAGGTCAAAATTTTATGGAAATTAAAAAAGAAGACACAGGCTTTCTACATTTTTAGTGAGCCTTAAATTCCTAGTTACTATGTAAAGACATTTGTGTAAGTTGTACAAGCAATAGTCTCTATTCAATAGAAAAGAAAAGGATTTTCATCACATACAAGTTAGCTGAGGCTGGAATCATTTCAGCTACATCTGAGGTAATTTCACATTGGTGCACTTCAATTAAGGAATAATAAAGCAGCAAAGTAATTTATACTCATAGATTAGATGTCGTCTGTGAAAAATTACTGATTAACTCCAACTCTCTGGCGTATTGCAAAGCTACTTAATGGTGGTCTCAATTCCCACCAACCATAATATCCATTTATAAACATTGCAGACTTTTGTTTCCAGAATTTATATCTTAATATAACAAACTTTAATATATATGTGGGTTTATTGTACTCAGTTATTCACAATGAAGTATGCAACAAGTTAAACCATTAAACACAGTAAATATTTCATTGCAGCAAACATTTCTCCCACTAGGTACACAGTGTCCTTTTTAATCTAAAGGTAGATGAATATTACTTTGATTTATAATTTTCAATTTCCCATTTTTTCCTATATTGAAGTCCAGTTTTGACATTTATGGCCACTTTTCCTCCTAGAGACAGTTTGCCAACCATGGCCTTATGCTCCCTCAGAAATATCAGCCCAAGCACACTTGGCAATCTCCAAATTAAAAATCAACAATATGCTTGGCCCAGTCCTTGGTGATCTTTCTATAAAATGGGCCAACTACTGTATTTTTTAGGTTTTTGCAATGACATACAAAAGCATCACAGGATGTATTTTGGCAATACAAATATATATATACATATACATATATAATGTCCAACTACTGTATTTTATCAGTAGGAACTGAAATATATATAATTCTTCAATTCTATTTTATAATTAAGGCATCTAGACTGTGCCCACAATATTCATTAGCTGTAAAGTAAGAAGTAATAAAGGGAAACCAAAAAATATTTAACTTTTGAAACCCTTTCAACTAGACCAGTAAAAAATATATGAACAATAGGAAGTCATTACATATAGTCACAAAAAGAGCAAATGCTTTGCAAAAGAAGGGGAGATAACCCTGACCCATTGTGTGCCAAAACAGGGCACTTAAATATATTTAATATGTAAATATGTTTGTTTGAGAACACTAATCTACATATTGCACTGGTGCTCCTGTAAAGATAACTGCAAGGGGGATGGGAGTAGACTTGGAGTACATAGCTGGATTGTACAGAGTTCCACATGTACAGCACAGAGGGCTGTTTTTTAAGCTTGAACTAAGGGCCAGGTTTATCAAAATGCAAGATTACAGTTTTCCACAGAAAAACTCTTATGGGGTCATTTTTAAAAAGCTTGAAGATTTATTTAGGGGCCCATTTACTAAGGGTCGAAGTGAATTTTTGAATTGAAAAACTTCAAATTTCGACATAATTTTTTGAATCGAATAGGCCAAAATTTGATTTGAATTGAAAAAACTTCGACTTCGAAATCGAAGTACTGTCTCTTTAAAAAACTTTGACTTCGACACTTCAACACTTCGCCACCTTTGAGAAGTCAAAGTATTTTTTTGTAAAATCGTTCGAATCGTTCGATTCAAACAATTTAATCAATCAATTGAACGATGTTTACTTCGATCAAAGTAAAATACTTCGTCTATCGAAGTATCAAATTCGATGGTCGAATTTCGAAGTTTTTAACTTCCAAATTCGACCCTTGGTAAATGTGCCCCTAAGTGTCACAACCACGAAAACCACTACTACAAAACTTTGCCAGGTTAAAGTTGTCAATGTCCTATAGAAGTCAATGGGCTGATCTTTTTGGAACACTCTAAGGGGCAAATTCACTAAGATTCGAAGTTGCGCCAGGCGTAACTTCGCCGCACTTCGCCAGGCGTAGTTTTGCCAGCGCTCCGCAAATTCACTAAAATCCGAAGTTGCGCTCAGGGGTAGCGTAAGGTTGCGAAGTTGCGCTAGCGTTGATTCGCTAGGCGAAGCGAAGTTACGCTAGCGATGGTTAATTTACATACGGCGCCAAATTCAAATTTCAATGGAGGAAAACGTACAATCACTACAAATGCCTGGGAAACCTTCAAAACATCAAATAAATTTATTTTTTTGCCCTACACATGTGCCCACTGTATAGTTAAGTTGCCATGAGTTAGGAAATGTAGGGGGGCAGGAGGGGAGCCCCAAAAAATGTTTTGCTCTTTTTCAGCCTATCACCCATAATATAGAAAATATGAACTTTTTTTGAAGCAATCCCTATCTACTCTATTGCGCTTCGCCTGGTCTGAGGTGGCGAAGGAAGTCTAGCGTAAAAGGTAGCGTTCAGAACAATGCGCGCGTTAGTGAATTTTTGTAGTAACGTCCGTTGAGCAAATTCGCCAGGTGTAAGGGTGCGAAGTAACACTAGCGAATTGATGCCAGCGTTCGTTAGTGAATTTGCGAAGTAACGAAAATGACCAACGCTAGCGAATTGACACTAGCGTTAGGCGCTTCGGCGCATAGTGAATTTGCCCCTAAATCATTTCAAACTTTTAGAGGTTGTCATATTTTTTTTTGCTAGAAATTGTCAGAAACATTTAAATTTTTAGAGGTTTCGAGGTATTCATAATTTTTAGCTCAGAGTTCAATGTAATTTTTTATTTTACTTTTCTAATTCAGACTTTAAACTTAATCTCATGACATTCATAGTTTTCAGGGGTTATTTACTAAACTCTGAATACAAAAATCCCGAAAAATGTGTGATTTTTTTCAGAATCAGAAATTCCGGCATCTCAGACCTGTCAAGGTTGCATATAAATTAATGGGAGAAATCCCAATGATTTTTTTTGATGTACGCTGGTTTTCGTGCAATACCCCAAAGTTTTCAGAGCAAAAAAGCATAAGAAATATGAGTTTTCAGGTGAAAAATCTGAAAAAAACCCCGTAAAAATCAGATTTTTTTCCTGCAAATCAAATTTTCGGGAAAATGTAATAAATATTAATAAAAACCAGAGGGAATTTGATTAGAGTTTGTAGCAGAAAATCTTGAGATAAAATTGGACTTTGATAAATAACCCCCTTAGAATTTGAAAGTTTAGTCATGGTTTCAGAAACCACTAAAACCACAAAAATTAGACAATTGACAAATAGTCTCAAACACTTTCTATTCATTCGTATGGGATTTTAAGTAGCGTATCAATGGGTGAGAGTTAAAGTTCACTATTTGATAAATAAATTTAAAAAATCCCACACTGTAGGAATAAATAGAAATTGAGCGAATATTTTTTTAACTTACAGCCCTTGGAGTAAGGGTGAACAATACTTGGAACAATGCCATCAGTATACCGTTCAATACAATGGATGGCTTATTTAAATACTGATTTGCATGCTGAAGATATTAATTTTCATATTTGCTTGTGCTGAAAATTGAGTTATTCCAAATGACAAAGAAAAGCGAAGACTTGGCAAATGATATTCATAATAAAGAGAGGGAGCATATTTTCAACCTCCCTTGTTTCATTTTTATATTATAGTGTATTAATAAAATGAGAGGAGAAAAACATTTGCCTAACATTTGTTTTCTTGCCTCCAGCATTTTTGCTTATGTATTACAACAGGATTCTTACAGTGTTTGATGGCTGTATATCATTAAGTTGTACTTGCTCTGTGCAGCGCATCATGATTACCAAAAGTCAGATAAATTAAGCTTTCATTCGTATCCAGATTACTTTTTTATGAAGTTTGTAATGATAACAATTTTGCATGTTCTGCAATTATAGCTTCAGAAACCATTTGAAAAAGAAAGAACATAAGGTATGAACATCCTTGAATTGCCAATATGTAATCAGTTTCAAAATTCACAGAAAATAAATAAATAAAATATCCTTTAATTGTGGTGACTGGAAAGCACTGCATGACAATGTGTTTATGCCATTAAAGCAGCATATTCATTTTATTACCTGTTTTTTTTTTCATATTGACAATATATTTTTTTTCATATGATTTTTATTTGAGGAACGGCAAAAAGTTTTTGAAGTGTCACTACTTCTTGTGCATTCTGTGGGCCTAATTTAGAAAGTGCAGTGTAGGTTGCACTTTCCATTAGCCACCATATTTATTTGCATGTTTTGTACCCTGTCTTGTACTTTGCACAACTACATGGGCCTTTGTACCACACCAACTTATACAGCCCCATTGCCAGTCTTTGGCAATGTTGTTTTTATGAGGCACAGGCTGGGGGTGACATATAAATTATGCTCTGCATCTGGCACAAAGTATTTAGACTAGTAATGCCCCAGATGCAAGTGCTGAAAATGTAAACACTAAGGGGGTTATTTATCAAAGTCCGAATATATCTCAATATTTTCTGAAAAGAACTCAGACCAAATCTGCACTGTTTTTTTTTTGGCCTTATTTATTAACAAACTTTCCCAAAAATGTTGTTTGCGGGAAAAAAATCATGAAAAATATGAATCATACAAATTTTTCTGATTTTCCACTGAAAACTCCAGTTTTTTGTATTTTTGCCCAGAAAACGCTGAAATCTTCAAATTATTGCACAAAACCCAGCGGAGATAAAAAAATCTTTGGATCTCTCCTATTGACTTATATGCAACTTTGGCAGGTCTGAGATGCCAGATTTTCGGATTCGGACTATTGCAGACCTCAGGGTATAATAAATTTCAAAAAGTTTGTGTTTTTTTCCCACTAAAAATTTGGATTTTATACTAAAAAAACACACATTTTTCTGTTTTTTGGCATTCATAAATAAACCCCTAATGGTAAATTTTGAACCCCTTAGTGCTCTAGCACTTGCATCTGGAGCATTGATAAATGATAAAAAAACAGTTTATAGGTTTCATTTTAGGCACCAATGGTATGTTTAATCCATGTACTTTTTTCTTAATCCCTTAGATTACTTTACAGCAAGCTTGTTATTAGAAAAAAATTGAAAAAAACATTGACTTGGTAGCTTTTAGATGGCGAACTAGGGGGTCGAAGTTTTTTTTAAAGAGACAGTACTTCGACTATCGAATGGTCGAATAGTCAAACGATTTTTACTTTGAATCCTTCGATTCGAAGTTGTAGTCGAAGTAGCCCATTCGATGGTCGAAGTAGCCCAAAAAAACCTTCGAAATTCGAAGTTTTTTACCTTCGAATCCTTCACTCGAAGTTAGTGAATCGGCCCCTAAGTCTTCATGATAATGTAGTATTTAATCATTATAAATTTGTGCTCTTAAATACATACTGATACTTGGTCCTTAGGATGGTTAATTGATTTGCCAACATTGGTGCATTTTTTCAGCAACAACAGCCCAGCAATACAAGTCTTGCTTTCCAAAGGTTCCTTTCATATAGAATAAAGCACATGCTCAGTGAAGTGTCTGGTTGTGTTTTTAAACTTCTCTAGGTAGAAATATACAGAGGTTCTAATGAAACAATGGGGCTCCTTTATAAAAACTGGGTAAATTTGCACCTGGGCAGAAACCCATAGCAATCAGTGATTAACTATTTTCCATCCAGCTGCAGGTTGAGCAGTAATCTTTAGTGTTATATCAACCCCACATTCAAGAGGAATGTACCAATGCACAATGTACCAATCACTTTCTGACAGTTCAGTGCAGTCACACAGATTATACAAGGCTAATTGTAGAACTACTGTGTTGCAATTACATTAGGGTCATGTTGACAATGATGTTCCAAGAAAATGTACAATGGGTCTTTGTATTTTTTATGGGTTTTTAAACTATTTAATTATTTTAGCAGTTCCACAGTTTGGAATGTCAGTAGCTTTGTGGTTGCTGGGATCTAATTTATCCTTACAACCAGGCAATGAACGGATTAGAAAGTTATCAAAAGTATCAATAACGAAAAAATTGGAAGCGACTAAACCAATTGAAAAGAGGCAAAAGTAAGAGTAAGTAAAAGTAAGTACAGAAACAAATTACATTTAACTTTAACCTTAAATTACCTATTTAAACAGGAAGCAAAGCCAGCCTACCAGGTTTGTACAATATATTTTCCGCATTTTCCAAAGTCTTTTATTTTTTATGTCTGAACATGAAGGCAGCAAGAGGTGTTATAAGAGGTGAGACCATGTACATCTGTGTTTTAATATTTCCGAAGTGTACAACTGTTGCTATCAAACCATGATTATGCATTTTTTTTAATTTCGAAAGGTACCCAGCCCAGACAGACGTTTTTCAACAGTATAAAAAGGATACAACTTTACAGAACAGATTAACAGTTGCAGAAATAATAGAATGGCACTTGCTCAGGCAATGGCATTAGCACTTAAACTTTACAGGTAATGCTAAATAAAACAGCTTTCAAACAGAAAGCTAATCCTTTGAAAATTAAATACCCACAAACCAAATGTAATAATTTATAAATTAAATGCAATTCAAATATCACTCAGCTCATTGCTTTGGTAAATATTTAGTTTTGGAGACATACACGAATGCTGTACACACAGCCTTGGGCTGCCAGTCGATAATGAGACATGAAGTAGAACACAAACACACTGTGATTTCAGCAACATTAAAAGGCATAACTGGCAAGTCAGTAAGTGGTCAGTTGTGCTAACTAAACAGAGAATAATACGATCTAAAAACATGGAAAAAATTGCTGAAATAATTAATTACAATAATTAATCTGGATCACTAAATTAAGTCTACTAACAACATTAAAAAACTCAAAACAATAGATTGTTTTAACACCAATATGGATTCCTGTAGCTTATTTAGGATCAAGTACAAAGTACTGTTTTTTTTATTTAAGAGAAAAAAAATCATTATTAGTAATTATTTGTTTAAACTGGGCTCTGTGGCGTATGGTCTTTACATATTTCTGAGCTTTCTGGATAATGAGTTTTCAGATAACAGATCCCATTTATAAAATATAAGATCTTTAAGAAGGCAAAAGATCCTATTCTACCCCCATTTTTCTGAGCTTTCTGGATCATAGGTTTTCAGATAATGGATCCCATCTATAAAATATAAGATCTTTAAAATGGCAATAGATACTAATTTATGGCCATTTTATCGAACTTGCCTTTTAGTGCATGTTGGTGTTAGGCTCTTTTTATCTCCTTGCATCTCTACTATAACAGTCAAACAACTGTGACGAATGTTTACAACCATCAAATTTTGCCTGGGTGCAGATCAAAAGTGCAGGAGCACAATTAGGACTGGAACCCACATAATTCCCAGCTTAGTGAAAAATACAGCAACCATTTATTTTGAATACTACCCAGTCTCTGCAATATCAAGAGAGTGTATAATTCATGCCTGGCATTGGCAAAAGCATTTGTAAAAACTTCCAACATATCTCAAGGGTGTGAATAGAGAATAAAATTCTTACCAAAGATAAGCAACCCATACTAAGAGAAAGACAATTTTAGGACAGTAAAATGAAGTTTGGAGACACAGTGGAGTTTTCTGCTGGTATGTGGTACAAACACCATAGAAAGTGAACTCTAAAAACTCTTAATTTCAAGCACATTATAACAGGGAAATAACACCTCTCCTTATTGGAAGTAGAGCAATCAGAGCCCCATTCTATACTTCCTCCTCTAGTCAGAGGTAAATCAACATCAGTCTCGTAATTCACTTATTCCTCAAACAAAATATTCTCCTTCTGAGCAATCTATTTCTGACCTTCATTCATTCTTTTAGAAAAATGTCAAAGTTGTAGTCTTAAGGACAAATACAAAAAGGCATAAAGAAAAGCTTTTGCTTGATATTTTAGGTGATAGAATGAATTACTGAGAACATTGTGACATTTTGTTCATATGAACATCATGCATTTATTTTTCGCAACTTAGATGTACAAAAGTGGATAAATGCACTTGTTATGATACACATTTCATTATCTAAAATACTACTATTATATTCGATTGTATCATTCCACAGCAATGTTTGGCTGACATGCTACAGGAGAGTCAGTTTATTTATCCCAGGTGGTAAAATGATGCAAAATGTAAGCAAATATTTATAGATATATAAATATTAAGCAAAGTCAACAAAGCATCTTTTTCACCTTATACTGGATATTTCTCTTATGCTGCTGGCTTTACAGTTTTAAGACAACTAACACAGAGTTTGCGCAATGAAATAGACTCACAAAACACACTGAACAAAAATTCAGTAAGAAAAATAATTGGAAAAATGACTAGCTTGGAATGTTGTATCATTAAGAACTTCAATTTAAATTCTTGTAATTCCAGAATTGCAAGTCAATGAACCTTTCATCATACTGGCAACCTTTCATGAAACCAAACAACATTTCACATATTTTTCTAAGGAAATGTAAACAACCTTGACTGGGAATCATACAAGTGGCCATTTACGAACAGTATGATAATAGCACTCTTAAAATAAAATATTGGTATATAGCCATGATAACATGTGTGATAACTCAGGCTTGTAGACATGTAAAGTATTAGTAAATGTTATTTTTAACCTTGACATTTCTACTGTTAAAAAATAAATGTGACTTTTTTGTCAACTGGAGCAAATTGGGTCATATTGGCTATGTATTAACATAAATGGTAAACCATATATGAAGCCACTTTGGTTCGTTTGTTTAACACAGAATATCTAAACACATTTAACCCACTTATCCCATTTAACACAGCAAATTGTGTCACAGCATCCCATCTAATTAAAGCGTTCATCAGTGTGAACAACAATAGACATTATCATCAGGCAGATTTATTTCACTGGCCACCATCATATTTTTACAAGCAAGAAAACCAAGCAATTTGGAAAGTAAGGTTAAATTCTTGAGGACATTCTCATGATGTAAAAAGACAAATCCAGGCTTCCAACATTATGTACTAAGAGCCGATTTATGTAACAGGTTTATCTGCACCGAAAACATAATTTCTTTGAAATAAAAATGTCATCTCTCAGATTCAACCTGTGCGCATGCTAAATAGTCATTTGTAAATATACTAGATTCATGTGTGGATTTATTCAAGGGAATATTAAGAGTGTATATAAGGGATAAAGTATTCCCTGCTGTGTATAAAATGAATATTGTATAGAGGAGTACAAAGTAGTAGGCTGAATTCCTTTGAAATAGAGTGCGGATATGAATTAAAATACCCTTATTACATACAGAATGAATGTGTCTTTATTGTCAGAATGACATATACATGTATTTAGCTGTATATAATATCACTGTATCATAAATTATCATTCATTTTCTATAGACCTACAGATGAAGCCACTTGGATTTATATTTTTTTTTTTTAACATTCGGGAGGTTTTGTTTGCTCTTCCTAGAAAATGCTTTAATACTGCATTCATTGCATTAACAGTACAAAGTTTGGCAGAGATAGGTCTCTTGCAAGCTGAAACATCAGCTACTTGATGGGTGAATCATCATTCACTGGTGATCTAAAGGCCCCAGCAACACAATTTCGCAACTATTATCTCCTAGAAGATACCAGGAAAATTATTATGTAGTATGTGAAGGCACTAGCTATGCTTTAGGTTTTTAAAAACAATAGACAAGTGAATATATATATATATATATATATATATATATATATATATATATAAAACTATACTTTATAGGTTAGAAGAAATACTGGTATGTACAGTATATCTATCTATCTATATATATATATATATATATATATATATATATATATATATATATATATATACTGTACATACCAGTATTTCTTCTAACCTATAAAGTATAGTTTTATAAGTTCACAGAGATCCACAGTGGTTTTCTTCAGACAGAAACTTGAAATTAACTGAACCATATATCTGTGATACTGCAATGCAGGGCCCATTTCTCAGACAGAAGGATTTCAACTGACATAAAGAATAAAAGGATGTACACAATAAATGAGGAACATGGTCTTTGGTGATAGTGTTTTTGGTACAGAGAAATTTGAACGTACACCAAATGTATCTTTTCAATGTGCTCCAGATGAATGTTTGCTGAGATATGCTGGAGGAATTCCATGCTTTCTAAGCAAGATCACCGTAGTTCCTCATTCTGCACACGGCCTCAGCAAAGATTAAAACACTATTCAAGCACATTTAAACTAAGTGAATCCAATAGACTTTACAGGCCTGCAGTGCTGCTTTGCATTTTGCATCTGATTCAAAGGCCCTTTTTATGTGTCAGGTATTTTAATAGAGCACCCAAGAGATTGTTACTGAAACGCACTGTACATTATAAATATGAAGAACAAAACAATAGACATTTTCATCAGGCAGATTTATTTCACTGGCCATCATCATATTTTTACAAGCAAGAAAACCAAGCAATTTGGAAATGTAAGGTTAAATTCTTGAGGACATCCTCATAATGTGAAAAATCAACGTGTTTCCAAAAAAAACCTTAGATTTCACCAATTGACTCCAATTAGGAGGTCCCCCATAGGCTAAAACAGCAATTCGGCAGGTTTTAAATAGCGAATGGTAGAAGTTCAAATTTATAAAAAAAAATTTGAATCGAATTTGGACTATTCCCCAGTCGAAGTACACATAAATTCACTCGAAATGTAAATTTTTTAAATTCGAATTTTCACTTCGACCTTTCATAAATCTGCCCTTAAGAGTGTATATAAGGCATAAAGTATTCCCTGTATACAAAATGTATATTGGACAGAGGAGTACAATGTAGTAGGCTGAATTCCTTTGAAATAGATAAATTAAAATACCCTTATTACATATCGAATGAATACTTTGTTATTGTCAGAATGAAATATACATATATTTAGCTGTATATAATATCACTGTATAATAATTTTTTGTTCATTTTATCTGTATTTTAACATACACAAAGGATGTTCAAAGGACAAATGCAAAGTACAGCATGGAAACGTGGAACCACCATATTAGGCCTAAATGCCTGTTTTGTATCCTAGATATCTAAAAGGCATGGACCTATATATAGACCCATCCTGAAGGTCAGTTTGAGTAATATTCTGATGAATACTATGATGTCCAACATATTCTTTGAACTATGGATGAATGGCAAGTAAAGCAATGTTTTCATTTATTTATAACCATTTAATAAGCTACTGTAAAGAAAGCCCTAATAAAATGTCAGCAAAGAAGAAATGTATCTGAATAAGTGATGCCATCCGCACACAAACTGACTTTGAGAAACATGCCACGACTTGTGTTCCATTTAACAGTGCAGATGCTAATTTGATACTCACTAGAGTTTTGGAAAAAGGGTTGGATTTGGGGTTTTGCAATTTCTACTGCTATAGTAAATGTGCCTTATGTACCATTGTTTTAGTTTACCCCACCAATAACATTACAAACCAATACTGGATTTTTAAAATTTGCTCAAATAAATAGGTGACCAAATAGAAGTGATCTGCGTAAGTCTGCGTAAACAACATAAATGGGAGGACAAGTGTCCCTTACCACCTCCAGGTCTGCAGATGTCCCCATACTGTATATCCGTGAGGAGCATACTGGCATGGAATTTTGCCACTAAATTGTACCTGGTGAAAAAGTTTGCTCATCTCTAATTGTGATGGTGCAGAACTAAGACAAAAATCATTGTCATCAGCCATATGTCTGTGGCATGGTTATCGTTAGGTCTCATTAACAATATATTGATTATGAAAGAAAAGCAGTCAGTTTAAATGTATCTAGCATATATTAGCTGCAAGTGCTTGGACTGATACAGTTATACTCATATTCATATTAAAAACAGACACAAGCTCCAAACCATATTCAGACAGCACCAGACTGACGGGTCAAAGGGCCACAGGGGCTTCCACCACAGCCCCCCCTCCAAGCCCACCTGCCTCTGCCGCGATGCCCATAAAGACCCTCTGCCCTGGGCCTCTGGGCATACTTGTCCCGTAGTTGAGGCCCCATTGGGCCAGAGAGGGCGTGATCAGGGGGCTGAAAATGGTCTGTGGTGGGGCCCATGAGCACTGGGGCGAACCAAGTTTTTATGCAATGTAACACCGGCACAGTCCGTCCCAGTATTCAGATGCACCAAATCAAAATTTGGCATCAACAAGGTCACAGTCTGCAGTGTAAATGAGCCCTTAATAAAGATAGGACATATCTATGACTATAAGCTATAAAACCATCATATATTTCTGTAAGGTAATACTCATCAAGCCTGCATCTCTAAACAAACATGACCTATCTATTATACTTACCGAGAAAGGGATAAAACCAGACGACAGCATGCTCATGTTTTCTAATATACTGTATGTCAGATGGTTCAGTTCCCCTGCAGACTTTTATAAAGACAAACAACCAAACCTTGATAAAGATCTTTGGGGAGAACCAAGCATTAAACATACAATAAATTTGTTCTTTTACAGAAGTGGATTTTTATTTTGGGCTCTTAAGATTTTTGTTTAGTCTTTGCCCTCATGCATATCATGAGGTTTCTATGCTGTGAATGTTCTGTTCAATCCTCTAGCTTATGTAATTTAACACTTTGACATATTCAGTTTCCCAGAGACAATACCTGAGAAAATACTATGGGGCCTATATACTTACATTTGGATTTCCTTTTTATTTACCAATCATATTTCTTCTCTAAAAATGTATTTTTTTAATTTCTCTAAAAATTCAAGATTTATTAAGGGGGTTATTTACTAAACTCTGAATGAATTTTTAATAAAATCTGACTTTTAAAAAATCACAAATTTTCCAGAATTTATTAAACCCCAAGAATGGAAAAGTCAGAATCAGAAAATCCGGCATCTCAGACCTGTCGAGTTCACATACTGTATAAGGGGGCTATTTACTAAACTCCGGATCAGATTTTTTTCTGAAGCTCTCAATTTTTTTTGTTTTTTGTAGGGATGCACCGCATCCACTATTTTGGATTCGGTTGAACCCTCAAATCCTTTGCGAAAGATTTGGTCGAATACCGAACTGAGTCCGAATCCTTATTTGCATATGCAAATTAGGGGTTGGAAGGGGAAAACATTTTTTGCTTCCTTGCAAATTCGGATTCGGATTCAGTTTGGCTTGGCAGAAGGATTCCGCCAAATCCTGCTGAAAAAGGCTGCATCCTGGCCGAATCCCGAACCGAATCCTGGATTCGGTGCATCCCTAGTTTTTTGTCAGAAAATATTGGGAAAATTGGTATAGGGACATCTCCCATTGACTTATGTAACAATGTAATACATATAAAATAAAAAGGTTTTGCCCAAAAAGCCCAACCAAATAAATTTGAGTTTAGTAAATAACCCCCTTTATATTCCTGGATGCGGTGCATCCCTAGTTTTTTTCAGAAAATATTGGGAAAATTGGTATAGGGACATCTCCCATTGACTTATGTAACAATGTAATACATATAAAATAAAAAGTTTTTGCCCAAAAAGCCCAACCAAATAAATTTGAGTTTAGTAAATAACCCCCTTTATATTCAGATCTTTTAATAACTTTGATATTTAATCATGGTTTCAAAAAGCTCTGTCGCTAAAATGCAACCTTTAATAAATGGGCCTCCCCATGTTTAACGAATTGGGTTCTACTGTAATAGGGCACAGTTCCTGTTATTGGTCAATGGACTTATACAAACATGCATTTTTATTTCAGGTGTAATATTTCAGCTGGACTATAAAATCCACCAAAAGGATAGACAATGAATACTGAAGTTTGCTATGGATAGGTACAAGTGCTCAAATGGGTATAATTCTGTACACCGTAACAATTACGTGTTCCCATCTAGCCATAAGTAATTAAGCCCCTATGCACACAATTTAACTGACTGACGATTTTCTGTAATAATTCCAGTGTTATGCCTAATGTGAGCTGATATGATTGAAAGCACAGTAATTATTTTTGCCAAAAAGACAAAAAAATTGTTGAACTCAGGGCAAAATTCCATACAGTAAACTAAAATCTCTATATGTTGATCTGGAACAACATAAATACGTAGCAATTATAGATTCTGACAGTACTGCACACACACGCCTAATTTTAAACAGCCTATCTTACAGTGCACCAAAGCATCTGCTTGGCAGCGGATTTAATACTGACCTGATCCTGAATATAAAATATACTGCTAGAAACATATGAGGATTCTACATATGCAGCCTTCATGTATATTCACTAGAGGGCTCTGTTAGCCATTTCTTTTTAATAACAAAAACAGCAACAGAAAGAGAGAAAAACATGAGAGACAGAGAGTGAAGATGTAAACAGAGCTATATAACATATATATGTATATGTTGTGTCTTTAACAACTACTTTTATGTAGTATCTGTTATAATTAATTTAGATAATTTAGAACTGCACTAAGAATGTCACTGAAGATGGCATTATACCAAGAAGAACTAAAATATATGATTCAGGAAGCTTATCAGTAGCCATATAAAATTTCCATGAACAGAACAAATGTGTTCCAAAGAGTTGAATCACAATGAAATATGAGGGACATCTCAAATATTCACATACTGTATCTTTCTGAAAGAGAGGCTGTTAATGGAAAATGTACCAATCACAATGCAAAAAATAGGGATGTATATATCAAAGCAGATATGTTGCCACAGTTTACTAAAGATGACATAGCAGTGAAGTTCTTCTCTAGCAATCTGTGGTGAACTAGCTGCACACTTTGTATTGGTCCAAGAAGCTGCAAATGTTTATTCAGACTTTACAACAAAGGCTAGGGATTATGAAATTAAAAAAAAAATATAAAGAGGATTGCTGAAACAGGAGTTCCTGATCTTGTTTTAAAATCCATTGGTATGACCTGCCTCAAAATGGGTTCTGAGGGAAAAACAAGTTTTCCATACAAGCCAATTTTATGGAAAAAATAGAAAGCATTCCAAGTTTTAGGTGGAAACATTTTTGTCTGTCAAAAACCTACTTGTGGAAACAAAAACAAAAATTTAAACCACTTCAGAAGCAACCCAAAGTCTTATGTACTAAAATGCACAGGTGCAGTAACCCATAGCAACCCATGAGAGGTTTGCTTTTAAACAAGCAACCAGTTAATTGGTTGCTGTAGGTGATACAAACTATAGTAAACCTTGCTTCTTATATGACATAACCACCACAGTGCCCTTTATTACATAAAGTGGTAAACACAAAGCAATCTTGAGGTGAGCAAGTTAGGAGAAAGAGCAGTGACTACTGCGAATGGAGCTGATTGATAATACATTTATGGCCCCCAAACAGACTACTAGCAACTTCAATATACAGCAGCACACCTTAAGAATAATGCATTTCTTTATCTTAAATATCTCCTCATGATTGTCCTAGACCTGTGGCTAGAGCAGCTTAAGCTTGACTGGTGTATCAATTCATCACAAGAACATTCTATTATGAAAGCAATAGCCCAGGCAACCTAGTTGCTGAACAAGAGCAGATTGGCAACTTACACTTCTTCCAGACTGAATAAAAAAATGCATCTACAGTAAATGAACTTCTTCTTAAAAGGATACATTCTAATCTCTTACAGAAAAAAAATAAAATGATTGGCAATGCTGATCCAGCTCTAACCTCAGCACTTCAGGATTGACAGCCCCACCAAGACCAGCCATTTCAACTGAGGAATGAAGAGAAGCAATTATAAATATATAAAGGTACAGGTATGGAACCTGTTATCCAGAATGCTTGGGACCTGGGGCTTTCCAGATAATGGATCTTTCCATAATTTGGATCTTCATATCTTAAGTCTACTAGAAAATCATGTAAACATTAAATAAACCCAATAAATAAACCTAGTTTTGCTTCCAATAAGGATTAATTATGTCTTAGTTTGGATCAAATGTTTTATTATTACAGAGAAAAAGGAAAGGATTTATAGAATTTGGATTGTTTGGATAAAATTTAGCCTATGGGAGATTCTATAATTCAGATCTTTCTGGATAATGAGTTTCTGGATAATGGATCCCATACCTGTACTTGAAAAATACAGACTTACACTTTACTTTTCTACTTCTAGTTACTGCTGAATTGAGATCTGGGTTATGTGAGTGAATGTTTGTATTTAAAAATGGTTGAACTTGAGGGGGTTGTTTATTAAAGTCTGAATGCTAAAAACTCAAAAAATTCAAGTTTTTGTACTATAAAATCCAAATTTTTAGTGGAAAAAAAGCTCGAATTTTTTAAGTTTTATTATAGCCCGAGGCTGCAAAAAGTCAGAATCCAAAAATCAACCATCTGAGACCTGCCAAGGTTGTATATATGTCAATGGGTGAGGTCCCTATCCTATTTGGAAGTTTCTGTGGTCTTGGCTCGATATAACCTGAAAATCCCACTATTGCCCGAAAAAATGGTACGATTCGGATTTTTGCACGATTTTATCATTTTTTTCCCCAATCTGATTAAATTGTGCTTTTGTAACTGCTTCCTTTGAAGCAGAGATTAACTTAATGATTACTAAAATCCTGATAAACTGAGTAGGGTACCATGATATCAGACATATACTTATTAGGGTCTGGCCGGGATTCGGGGAAATTAGTCACCTGCCTTCCCTTGCCTTCTGCTGGCAAACATGAAAATCGCCTGGGGGCAGGCACTTGGAACACTTTGTTTTGCAAGTCGCCCGAATTTTCCTCATGAGGCAATTACGGGGTGACTTCGGAAAACAAAGCGCTCCAAGTGCCTGCCCCCAGGCGATTTTCATTTTAGCCGGGGGAAGGCAGATCGGGGAGAGTAGTCACCGCGAGGAAGAGAAGATTTGTCGCCTGGCGACTAATCTCCCCAAAACTGCCGGTGTGGCCAGAGCTTTAGATGAACCAGACATTCCTTTTTGATCTTTTATAAGCGTTTACGTTGTTTTGTTGCTGGTGCATCATAGTTAACTTATTGGTAAATGTTATTTTTTTTTATGAGAATTAGATCTGTAGGCTCATTGCACTGGCTCAGTGCACTACAATATATATAAAGCATTTTTGTGCAAATCTTTGTAAAGGTTTACAGAGGCATCTGGGATCTTTTAACAATGCAGCATTTTATAACTAAGTTGGACATCCACAAAAATAATGTCATTTTGTACTGAATGCTGCCTTTGCACAGTGGTTACTGACATCAGCTAGCAGGAGCTCCTGTATTAAAGAAAACAAAAGCTCTTTAATCAACATACTAAGCTTCGATGTCACATACTAAACCATATCATAGCTGTTTGTTGTAAGGCACCCCAGAATGAGTGACTATTAGACAACATGCTCTACACAGCAAGAACACTATTTTAAGTTTTTCAAAAGCCCATAAAATATAGCTAGACACACTTAAAAGTTACATTTCCTTTAGGATTATTTTCTTAGCTAAAAAGGCTTCTATTGCTAAGTATTTATATTTGAGCAGCTAAAAAATAAGATGTTCCTCTTCTTTACAAACCTGCAAGACATGTGTTTAACAATTTTGCTTAACTATTATAAATAAATATGTGTCATAGATTAGTGTTGTTTGACTGATAAACAAACAAAAAGCGCTGATTTGGATGTGTGTTAATACAGTAAATGTATGTAAATAGGTCCTAAAATCGAAGAATTAGGTAAAATAGTTGAATATGAGTTTAATCAAAAGTCAGACTCTAAAAACTGACATTTCAATACAACAACATCGGCATCAGGATAATTTGTTAACTGAGCAGAAGGCAAATAGGTGCAAGTTGTTAGTAGTCAATATCCTAGTTAGGTACTGCCATATTGTGTTGCGTATTACCGAGTCTAGCCCAGTAGAACAATGGGGCAAACTTAGGCCACTTATCTCTGCTAATACCCACCAAGGACTATAGAATTGAATATGAAATTCAGTAACAGCTGAATGTTGCCATTCTGTGTAGTACACTAAATGCTCACTCAGAGCAGAGAATACCTTGTTGAAATAGCTTTAACACATACAAATGCTACAAAAAAAAAAACATCCTGGAACATGCAAAATCACATGGTCAGATTAGTAGAGTGAATCTGAAAGTTAATTTTAAAACACATTTATGATTTTAAAGATTTATTTTTAATTTGTACTAATAAGAATGAGCACTCATCCTTGACAGTAAAAGCTTTGAAAATGAATTATTTGCTAATTAAATACCACATGCTGTATTAAGATTGCTGTCAAGCATTTTTTTATGTCTTGGGGCAGAAAAATCAAGGGTCGAATTTCGAAGTAATGAGAGTTTTTTTGAACTCCCATAACTTCGAAATTCGAATAAAAAAAGACCAATCGAAATTTATTAAAAAAAAATTCTAAGTTTTTAACTTCGGGTGAATAGACTGTAGTCGAATCTTTATAACTGAATTTTTAGCGAATTCGATCAAATTCAAATTCGCATTTGCCCCAAAAACTTTGATTTTTCCACCAAATTACTGCAAACAGGTTCTACGAGGTCCCTATAGGCTAAAACAGCAATTCGGCAGGTATTAGATGGCAAATGGTCGAAGTCGAAGTTTTAAAGAGACAGTACATGATAAATTTCAATATTTGAATAGTCAAATTTTTTTCAAATTCGAATCAAATTTGGCCTATTCGATAGTTGAAGTACACAAAAATAGCTTGAAATTCGATTTTGTTTTACTTCGAATTTTTTTTTTTTGACCCTTGATAAATCTGCCCCTTAATGCTCCATGCAAAAGAGTTGCATTAGCAGATATAATCATGGAATTTTAAATCTCTTCGTCTTTTCTTTCCATAAATTCATCATCCTTTTATGATTCCTAAATAAAGCCACTTACTTGTGTGTGAGCAATCTGAAAACCAAATTATATTTGGCTTTCTGTTTAATCACATGCTTCTTCTTTTATGGTCTCTGCATGCATATAGACTTTTAGCCTGCACCCCTAAAAAAAAATATTCTGCAATTCGTACATCATTTATATACAGTGGTTTTAAGATTCCTGGTTTTTAACATATACATTTCTATGATCATAGACAATTAATTTTCTACCAAAGCACTCAGATTATTCTGATTAATATAAAAGCACTGTACTTTACATTGTAAATAAATATAATTTATACATATGGATCACTGTTAGCTACTAATAGAATATCGAAGTCAAAGGATTTACCGCAAATAGTTTGATCGAATGATCGAATGAAAAATCATTTGATCGAACGATTAAATCCTTCGAATCGTTTGATTCGAAGGATTTTAATCCATCGATCAAACGATTTTTCTTCAACCAAAAAATTGCCAGGAAGCCTATGGGGACCTTCCCCATAGGCTAACATTGCACCTCGGTAGGTTTTAGGTCGCGAAGTAGGGGGTCGAAGTTTTTTTTTAAAGAGACAGTACTTCGATTATCGAATGGTCGAATATTCAAACGATTTTTAGTTGAATCGTTCGATTCGAAGTCGAAGTCGTAGTTGAAGGTCGAAGTATCCAATTCGATGGTCGAAGTAACCAAAAAAACCATTCGAATTTCGAAGTTTTTTTTATTCTATTCCATCACTCGAACTAAGTAAATGGGCCCCTAAGTATGAGTAAATTATGAACTAACCCAGCTTTGTAAGGATTTGGTTGTACTTTATGCGATCCCTGTGAAAACCATGTCATACATTGCTGAAAGCAACAGATAACTGCATATGCCCTTTGTTAGAAGTTCACTTTTGAAGTAAATGGGAAAGATTTTGAAGAAATTAGAGGATTCTCAGCATAGAACTTAATCTAGACAGGAGATGGGAGAATCAAGATGCTTTAAGGCTGGTTAACAGAGGGCAGCAGCCCTGGCAAATTTACTGCAAAGCCTGTGTCATGATTCCTTTAGCTAGTTACAGAATTTCTTTTTTATTGCTAGTCTGGTTCCTTGATATCCCCATTTAACTTTTACTGACCCTTTGTTTCTTATGACTCCTATTGATGAGCAGGTATTGGATCCCTTATCCAAAAACCAATGCAGAAAGCTCAGAACTTCAAGAAGGTCATCTCCCATAGTGTCAGTTTAAACAAATAATTTCATTTTTTTAAATTACCTTGTCAGGGATCCTAAGTCTATTTCTAGGAGACTCTGTGTTTGGCGATAGAAATTATGAGAGAGCTATTATTAGGAAAACCTCAGGTCCCAAGAATTCTGCATAATAGATCCCATACCTGAGCTTATATCCTTGGGCTTTCTGCTTTAGAATCCTATTCATTTTTGGATTTTGTGAAAGTGACTCCTTTATAACCAGCATCGAAGTAACCAAAACCCCTGTTTCTGTATTCAAATTTAAAGACATACAATTATAGGTCTATATGTAGGCAAAAATCCTCCACTTGACATATGGAGTTAAATGTTAAGTCCATCGGATCAGGAGAATTACTAAATGCAATGCTGATGGATGTTTTTTGAAAAAGCAGGATTTGAGGACCAGATTCTGCAAAAAAAAGTACAAAAGAACCACAGCACAGAAAGGAATAAAGTGTGCACATTTTAAAAGCTGTTTCCAATCCAAGAATATTGTCAGCCATCTACCAGCAACTGTAATCATCTGGCATTATTCTTTATCAGCAATCGCACGAGAAGTGTTTTTCAAAGTACAGGAGACAGAATGACTACTGTCAAAAACACTATGCTAAAACAGTGCTACCAAAAGAACAAAATTACATCTTAGCCCAAAATATAAAAAAATTTGAAACTTAAAAGAAACATTTACAGTACTTGATGTTGGTTACAAGGGAGAACTTTCCCATCAGAATATGTAACTCTTACATGATTATCATAACAGGTGCATTTCACAAAACAATTTAGGTAAAAGCATATTATTTGGAAAGCAATGGAAATGTAAAAGGAAACATTTTGAAGATCTTTAAAAGTAATTTTAACCTCTGCAGCCTGCAAAGCAAACTGGCAGTTAGAAACTGCATTGGCCATAATTCCATTTGCAAACGGGCTTGAGTCAACTAAACTAAGTTCTTATGAGGGCCCCTAACATTTCTTCTGTCAGTTATAATCCCTTACAATAAATCAACAAAAGGCATGGCCTGGCATTCCAATGGCTGTCATTTAAATGGGAGTAAATCCAGAAAATTCTATTTATAATAATGGCAAAACCCAAGCGATGATTCAAAAGGAGAATTTGCAAAAGTTTCTTCATAGTGAGAAAGAAGTAAAATTTCCCTGGGAGCACCCCTGACTTGTATGGATTGTTTTCTCAAGCTAGCTTGGTCATTATCACCTTGATCTTGAGGAAGAACTATATCATTGGTTATATGGGCAGTTCTTTGTTTTTCTGTGTTGTGAAGCGAAATCTCTATGCTTTAAAATGATAACACCCTTTTATGCCGTACGTTCTTATGTCATTTGTTCCCCAGTTTATAAAAACTCTGTGATTTCTTTGTTCTGGGTTCAGCATCTTTGTGAGTTCAGAATCCACAAAGCTCATGTCATATAAACTTTATCTTTTCATCTCAAGAAGTCTCCGGGTTTTTGAAGTTGCACAACAATAGTATGGATACAGCATGTATGTTATAGAATTATGATAGCCCCTTTAGTGATCACATGTCAACAGGAATATTAATTCAAGCATTTTGCATTACAGGAGTACAAACAGAAGTTTGGAATTTGTTAAAATGTTAATCAAAATTTGATTTGTTTAATATAAATAATTTTATAAAACACAGATTTCCTGTTGATAGTTGCGGGTATTTTGGATATTTTTTAAATATTAAACTGTTTGAACTGATATTGTAAAATGAATTACACTAGCCATGTAGATACAAGTATGGGATCTATTATCCGGAATGCTTGGAACTTGGGGTTTCTGTAATTTGGATCTACATACAGTAGAGTCCTGTGCGGATCCATTTTTTGGGACCCGTACCTGACCTGTACCCACAACCTGCAACCCGAACCCGCAACCCGCATTCTTACCTGATTGGAACTGCTACCCGACCCTACCCGCAAGTACCTTATCCGCTACCCGGACCCACGACCCGCTGATCATCAAGAATCGGGAAATGCCCTTCATTGTAAACCGGAAGTGACATCATCGGAAGTTGCCGTGACCAGAAAAAAATAAGTAAATATCTCTATTGAGAAGACCTGCGGCCGGCCCGCGACCCACAGAACCGCCGACCTGCATCTTTACCCACACCCAGAACTTCTCCCCTCAACCCCGAAGAAGAGGCCATTTGTCACCGGGTAACTGAATCTCCCTGAAACTCCACATGTGTCTCTGCCCTAAATAAACCCAATAGGATTGTTTCACCACCAATATGGATGGTGGGCTGGTTTTAGATTCGCCATCTAAAACCTGTCGAATTGCTTTTTTAGCCTATGGGGGACCTCCTAGAACCGGAGTCAATGGATGGACTTTGAGAAATCAAAGTTTTTTTAGGGAAAAACTTTGATTTGAATTCGATCCAATGCGTAATTACTTCGATCCGTACAGTTCGAATTCAGCTGATTACTGACCTATTCGATTGAAAACAGACCTATTCGGCCAAAAAAAACCTTTGACCTAATTTCGGTTGGTCTTTTTGAATTTTTCAAATTCAACGTTTTTCAAATTCGACCCTTGATAAATATGCCCCTAGATGTCTATGAAGATATAGAGGCACAAACAGTGGTGTGTTTGTAAGAATATGGCTGGGGTTGGGGAGTATAGCTGGGAACTATTTTACTAAGGGGCAGGTTTACTAAGCTCGAGTGAAGGATTCGAATGAAAAAAAATTCGAATTTCAAAGTATTTTTTTGGGTACTTCGACCATCGAATGGGTCATCGATTTGAAGTAAAAAAACGTTCGACTATTCGACCATTCGATAGTTGAAGTACTGTCTCTTTAAAAAATACTTTGACTACATACTTCGCCACTTTAAACCTACCGAGGTTCAATGTTAGCCTATGGGGACCTTCCCCAGCACTTTTCTAACATTTTTATCAAATAAAAATCATTTGATCGATCGCTTAAAATCGTTCGAATCGTTCTATTCGAAGGATTTTATCATTCGATTGAAGCATTTGCGCTAAATCCTTCGAATTCGATATTCAAATTCGAAATATTTAATTTCGAGGGTCGAATTTGAGGGTTTATTAACCCTCAAATTCGACCCTTGATAAATGTGCCCCTAAGTTAAATTTTAAACATACTTCTTAAGATATGAACAAAAAGGATATTTAAGGTGATTAATTAATAATGTAGGAAAACTAAACACACCACTTGAGGCTCGGTCCTACATGGGCCCAGGAACAAGACTAAGAATGTTATAATGTGATTTATTACATATTATAAAACATCACAGAGGCTTAGAAAAACAGTGGCTGACATATGGCATATCTTGTGAAAGTTTGCCAGATTTGGACCTACAAGTATGGGATCCTTTATACACAAAGATCCAAATAATGGAATTGGCCATCTCCCATAGACTCCGTTTTATTCAACTAGTTAAATTTTTCCTTTTTCTCTCTCATAATAAAACTGTATATTATACTTGATTCATATTAAGATAAAATTAATCCATTTTGTTTCATAACCACTGCTACCCTGAGCAGGGAATGATGTACTTCCGGAATAATAAATACTATATATTAAATAAAACAAAAAAAGTGTGTATTCCTACAAAATGTCAAAAGGCATTACATAATCAGAAGCCATGTATGAAGGGTGATGAGTAAGATATAGAAATACATTTTGACTAAGCAAATTGAAGAACTTCGTTGTGAGATGTAATTTGTACTCTCAGCAGGCAAAATCTTTTTAACAGCGAACAGAGCGATTTCTATTAAAATCTTAATATATTTTCTTAAATAAGTTAAACAAGATTTAGAGTACAAAATGACTGGGAAGGTGAGTAAGACCAAGACCAAGATAAAAGCAAAGTGCTAAAAGAGAAACTAAACAGGCCAATTACTTTTTCTATTATATCTTATTCCTTCTATTTTCATATATATTTGTGTATGCATTATACAGATATGGGATCTGTTATCCAGAATGCTCTAGACATGGGGTTTTTCCAGATAAGGGATCTTTCTGTAATTTAGATCACCATATGTTGTCTGCTAATAAATCACTGAAACATTAAGCAATCTCAATAAGATTGTTTTAACTCCAATAAATATGAATTATTGGAGATGGTCTTATGGTTATTCAGAGCTTTCTGGATAATGGGTTTACAGATAATGGATCCCATACGTGTACTGCTAACTGCCTTTTATTTTATAGATTTTATTAAACCTGTACTCAACAATGTATCACTCATCACACTGTAGGGAATTACAGTAATTCAAAGTCAACCACTGGCAGAGAAGAAGCTGGATGCATAAAAATATTAACTTAAGTTGGACTGTCAAGGTATCTTTTAAACGTATTTAAAACAACATTATTTTTAAGGATAAAATGTGACAAATGTTAGGGGCATGTTTATCAAGGGTCGTATTCAGAGTTTATGGGAGTTTTTTAATATTTTAAAATATTTTAAATTTGGGATGAATAGGATCAACCAACAAACTTGAATCGAATTTGAATCAAGTTTTATCGAATTTGATTTAAGGTATGTTTTAAAAAAAAAAAATCAAATGATGGGAGTTTTTTTAGAAACTCCCATAAACTCTAAGGGGGTTATTTACTAAACTCTGAATGCAAAAATCACGAAACATTTGTGATTTTTTTTTATAAAATCTGACTTTTAAAAAATCACAAATTTTTCAGAATTTATTAAACCCAGAGGTTGGAAAAGTCAGAATCTAAAAATCTAGCATCTCAGACCTGTTGAGGTTGCATATAAGTCAATGGGAGAAGTCCCAATGATTTTTTGATGTGCGCTGGGTTTCGTGAAATACCTCAAAGTTTTCGGGTGAAAATTCTGAAAAAAACTTGAAAATCGGATGGAAAAACCAGAAACAATCGTGAAAATCTGTTTTTTTTCGCCACAAAGCAAATTTTAAGGAAAATGTAATAATAAATAAATGTAAAAACCTGAGCAGATTTGATCGGATTTTATAGCAGAAAAAATTTAGATAAATTCTGACTTTGATAAATATGTTTATATAAACTCCCATAAACTTGGAATTCAAAAAAAATTACCAATAAAAATTTATAAAAAAAAAATAAAAATTTAAATAAGGGTGAATAAGATCCATCTGCAAGCTCGAATCAAATTCGATTTGATTTGCGTTTTGTTACCAAAAAAACGTGATTTTCAAAAGTCCACCAAACAACTCCAAATTGATTGTAGGAGGAAACACCATTTTGGCAGGTTTTAGATGGCAAATAGTAGAATTTGAATTCTTAAAGGGACATTACATGAGAAATTTTGAAATTTACATTTCTTAAACTTGAATTGAATTTGGACAATTCCCTAGTCGAATTACAGTAAAATAAACTCGAAATTTGAAAATTTGAATTTTCAATTTGATCCTTGATAAATCTGCCCCTTAGTGTGAATTAATGCTCATTAACAAAAGCATTTCTAAGTGGAAGCAACATTAAGCATACAGGCTATATACTAATACAGGTATGGGACCTGTTATCCAGAATGCTCAGGACCTGGGGTTTTCCTGATAGCATATCTTTCCATGATTTGCATCTCCATACAGTGGGCAACATTTAGGGGGTTATTTATCAAGCTCCGAAACTCGAATAATTCATTGTTTTGGAGCAAAAAAAAAAATACTTTTTTTTAGATTTCTTAAAGTCTGATGATCTTAAAACCCAGCATCTGAAACCCCCGGCATCTAAAAGCTCTCAAGGTCCTGTATAAGTCAATGGGGAAGGTCCCAGTATCTGCGCTGATGTCTGTACCGATATCTGATGATTTCAGGGTTTCACTGCAAAAAACTCTGAAAACTCTGAAAAAAACGTAGTTTTTACGGAAAACTCTGAACAATTCTGAATTTTCGGGGAAACCTCCAAGTTCTCAGAGTTTTGCCCGAAGTTTCGCTAAAAAGACAATTAGCAAAAACCTAGCTTATTTACTAAAAAAACCAGCAACACACGTCGTTAGTGAATTACCTTGTCGCTGTAGAACTTTCCCTGTCTTTCACCAGGCAAATTTTAATTCAATTTATCAAAGTGTGAAAATTTCAATTTGTTAACATTTTCACCAAAATGTAGTTTGCCAGGTTCTGACAAATTAATACAATGAAGCTACATCCTCAACATTATGTCAGTGACATCACATTCTGTATTCCAAAAAAGTTATTAATCAAAATCCGAATGCCAAAAACTTGAAATATGTTAGTTTTTTTACTATATGATTTTTTTTCTGGAATTTATTAAACCCCGTCGGTGTTAAAAGTCCAAATTAATAAGTACTCCAACTCAGACCTACTGAGTTCATGTAGAGGTCAATGGGAGAAGTCCCAAATATATCCTGATCTGCTATGGGTTTTGTGCAAAAATTAGAAGATTTAGAAGGGGTATATATTACTGTATATATCCTTGATACAAGCTTTATTAACATTCCTGATCCCAAGATAATTGAAATCCAACCTGTAGCCCTTTCTGTGTCTATGATTAGCCTGTCAAGCAAGACACCCTCCCAGAACCACAAACCCTCTTATATGGGTTCTAAATTAACAGCAATCAAGAAATAAAGTTATACAAACAACATAGGTTCATTGTTTATCCAAAACTCAATAAAGCAGAACAAACAGACTAACAGTAAATTTTTCACACCACTCCATAATATCATAAAGGTCAATGATGGTAACGGTGCAAAATTTGCTATACGTCTAGTCATCTACTGCAACCAATCAGCATGTAGCATTTATTGGTCACATTTTTAAATGCAAATAGAGTATTAGTTGGTATGGGATACTACACCTGGACAAACGTTGCTCTCTATAGCTTTAGCTTTAGCAATAACTACTTTTTTTTTTTTAAAGAAAATAATCCACGTTCTCCATATACAGTACATTAGGAACTGATGGTAATTCTACAATGCTTCTTCTATAAATAAGATAATATAGACTAATCTAAACCTATAATCTTTCCATCTTCCTTGTTAGACACATTTTAGGTTACATGGCAAACATGTCTATAATAATAATAATTTCAGAAAAGAAATAATGTTTTATCTTTGTCTGCTGTATCATTACCTTTTAGTGATTTTTATGTTAGAAACATATAGTAACACAATAAAATTAGGTGGGTGAAGGTAATTTTGAATTCCATCATTCATGCATCGTATCTGCTCATAATTAGGAACACTATAAACAGCAGGAGCTACCAATTGCTGTGCTGCATTTATTTTCATATGCTTCATTATCTATGCAGCACAGTGATTCAGACAAGTCAGTGCAACTGGCATGAAGAGAATCATACACAGTGTAATGGACTGGCACACTTCCAAACTGCTAATCTACCATGTGATTGATATGACTGAAGTCCCCTATGAGAAAGGTATTTTAACATAATTTCTATTCCTCTAGAATTATTAGGCCTTTAGTCTAGACTGTCAAAATATAACTCTCACTAATACAAATGAAATTATCTATAAAGCTAATTTCACAAGGCTCTAAAAATCCAAGCTACATACCTTACTGAGGATTAAGTCTGTATGTTTTGTTTAAAATATATATATTTCAAACAAATGTCTGCAAAAAAAAGATACCTAAGCTATTGCAGTCACACAACAGTAGTCACACAGCAACACCACAACAAGAACTGTAAATAAACCGCATTTCGATAACAGGAAATAATATATACAACAATCTCAAGTTCATGTCACCAAACCATCTAAAACAAGTGTTTAACCTAATATTCAGGTTAATGTGTTATAAATACATAAACATGAAGATGTTTAGGGAAATGTAAAAAAAGTCATAAAAGTAAAAATTCCAGTGTAACATATTTTGTAGACTTGTTTAAAGGCACTAGGTGCACAAATTCTTATTAAAAGTGCTACTACATACAATGCACAGTGGTGCAAAATATAGAATTCAAATACAGTATGTATTTCCCTAGCAGATGGGACACAGGCAGACCGATTTATCAAAAATGTAATTTTAATTTAACATTTTAATATTAATAATTTTTTTTTTTTTTTTATTCATTAAAAAACCTCACAATTCAATCATATAAAAAATTTTGGAAAATAATCACCCATCACCCATCATTTTCAATATGATCAGTTTGGAAAAAGCCAATACAAAAAATATTGCTCTCTACTTTAGATTTCCTAAAGATGGATGGTGCAAAACAGTTATTGAGTATATCATAGCTTAGAAATTCTTTGTTACACTAACTAGGCTATAAGTTCAGCTTTTATCATTAAAATATTAAAGAGAATGCAATACCATCCATCAGTAAAATAAAGCAGAACCAAGACTATAAGGTGTACGAGGACATCCAAAACGAAGAGGCACATTTATCAAGGGGCAAATTTTGAATTTAGGTGAATATTCATCAAACATTTTAATATTTATTAATAAAATCGAATATGTAAAACTCCGAATTTTTCTAAGTATTTCTAACATAAATATCCGATCAACTACGAATGCCAGAATGGACCTTATTAATCATAAAAATATATTAGCCTTTTTCCATTTTTTTTTGCTAAATACATTATGAACTTTTTGTGGTTTAGAGTAATTAGCATAATACATGGTTTTATAGCACTAAAAAATAATATTCGTAAAAACAAATGTTAATATATTGCTCTCATAGAGTAGATAAATAGACAGATAAATATAGAAACCTCTAGTATATTTGAAAATACATTTCACCAGTATACAGTATGGAGAGGGAAAGATTCAAAGGCATAATAAGGTATAGGGCTGCCGCATCTTGGAAGTGTTCTGCAATTAACCTCTATATCAGGGACAATGCTGACTTTCTCACAGCAACAATCACTTCCAGCATGTTGTGTTTTAGATACACAGATTCACTTATGTTTTTGAGCCTAGCTCTACCTTTGGTAATATATAATGGGCCTCAATATATTTAAGCACATTTCTGAATATTTGAAAAATTGCCTGAAACATGTAGTGCTTAGATTATTGGAAAAACAATTTAAATACACAGCTGCATTCACAGCTTTTTTTGTATTTTTTTTTGTATACCACTTCATTATATTCTATTGAAGATTAAGTTTATTATGCAAAGAAGAAAATTACATTAAGGTCAGTCTATTATTGCAGAAGAACAGGTAGCAATGATACATATTTATGGTATATTTATATATTCTGCAGTGGTAAATTAGGGTAGCATACTGGATTTGCTAATGTAAGGGGACTCTGCTTTCTTTGCATATTGTATACACTGTATAATGCATTAAGTTAACAGTAGTTGTATCATATCTTAGTGTTTAATAACCTTTCACAATGCAAAGAACTCTTTATTTGCTTTATAAATGAGTTATGAAAAAAAGGTGAAACTTGTTATTCAAAGATTTGCTGGTAGCTAAAGGATTCGCAAAAATGAATATTCCTGGTTCCAAACCAAAAGTGTATAATCTCACCAATTAATACATAGGGTCTGGGTGCACATACCCCAGACCTACAGCTCGGGTGGAGCTATTTGACTATGGAGAATAAGCTTTGGACACAACCAAAACAGCAATCTATGACAAAATATCCCAAATATCAAGTTACAATACCATTTTAAAATGGTATTTTTTCTAACTTTAAAAATAATATTTGCATGTTGTGGTACAGCAAATATTTTTACTTACTGAAAAAAATACATTTTATATTATATTATTACTAGACATTAAGCCCGCTAGAACATATGTAGTCATCAAACATTTATAAAAACAGAATCTACTCCGCTCATCAAAACATGCAAAAACTGACTTTTCTTACTACGAAATGCAGTTTAGCAACACTCAGTTCCGCAGAGTGGACTATTCCCCAGTAATGGCCCTTTCCACCATCTTGTCCAAATATCCCTCGTGTTACTCACATGGCACGCCAGCAAGATCTGAGTGAGAATAACCGGGGGATCCTCCGCCGAAAATACTACCGATTCCTCCTCTGCCGCCCGCTGATCCGGGGTGGTTTGTGTCCATTTTAACAGGGTTTGACACCGTTCTATGCAATAATACCAGACTTCACCCTCGAGCCACCAAATTCTCTTCTTTGACCTCTTCAAGAGCAGCCGTAAAAGAGACCATTTCCGCTTACGCAATTCGTCTTAAACGCTTTTCCTGTTTTCTGCATTGAACTCACTTTCCGGCACTACATTATTTCCTCTTCGCAAGTCATTACGAATAGCCAATGAGAGTATGGAACTCCCCACAAGCATAGTCGAATTGTGGCGCCCAAAAATTCGCCAGAGACGGTCCGTGGGGCACATGCGCAGTAGCGCAATCCCACGGACACAGGGACTGGACACTTCAACTTTATTATATAGGATATATATATAATAAAAGCTTTGTTGTATTGTAAAGTGTTGGATAAAGTCCAGGAAACACATTTGACTCTGTAGGAAGATGTAGTTCTAAAGCTCTTTGAAGACATTACATGGATAGATGGGGTTCTTTTTATTACTATATTTGGTTTACATTTAGTTTTTTCTGTTTTTTTATTGTTTTTCAGCCCTTACTACCATCTAAGGTCACCTAAGTTCCCACTTACCATTTCCAAATTATTACTCCTCACCTTGTATGTGCCCTCCAGGTCATATCTTGCTCCTTACTTTCTCAATCACTTCAAGGTAATTTATAATGCCCTTCAAATATTCACAATCAATATGCACTGTAGCCTCTGTCATTGTTTTTACTGTAAAACTGTGAAGGTGATCAAAGACCACCCTTAGACAGGCATCCCTTTTTGAGAAATAGATATATCTCATAGCAAGCAGTGCAATACTCCCTGTCACAGTGCAATGCCCATCACTCTGTCTGCTTGTTGGTAACAATATAATCATTATTAATGAGTCAAAGGATTGTGTTCAAGCTGAGACTTGTCTTTGATCCAATTTCACGTTAGTATTAAACTATATATATTTATGTCTCTTTCCTGTCCCCAGTCTCTCTTGAATTCCCCAAACTACATTTCTTCATATAGAAATTTTGATTATTTTGATACATGGCAGATGTAAGCAATTTTGAAAAAGAATCTTCTTATTCTTATTGCTTGGACTTGAGAAATTAGTTTCTTTATGGATTGACAACCCAAAATACTACAACTGCTAATGTACAAAGCCATAGCCATTTGCACCCTGCCCTACTAAATAAGTGAACACTAAAGCTACGGTATGTGGAAACTACAAAACATAATGTACATAATCAATAGCAGCTTTTTTTTTATTTTATCATACTTTAATAAATTAACATTTACACAGATCAATGTGTCAATTAATCATAGCCATTCTGAAATTATAATTTTGTTTGTAATTTTTTTCTCTCCCTCCTTGAATTTCCCCACTATGTAATAAACCCTTACTTGTAAATAGAAATCATCTGGTACATTCTATAAGGATTTTCTGGATTTTCTAATCATTATTGGAACTTTTCGACATTCCAATCAAGCAGTAAACCATTTGATACAATTCATCCCAGGGTGCTGAGCACTGATAATTAACCTCTAGGTCAGGACCCAAAAATGAGTCATCATTAACTATTTTAATACTGTAAAAAAATGTCTTATAACAATAGACTGTTGAAAATAGTAATTAAAATTACGTATTTCTCTATTTCTAAATGTCTCTGAATTTCTGAAAATCCTGTGTGTGCCATTTAGAGTTTATTTAAAGCATCTTTTTTTTTCTTTGCATGGACTTAAACTGGAATTAAATCAAAGCCCTCTTCGAATCTGATAAGACCTTAGGTTAATTGGGAGGTATGTTGGTACAGCCTGAGAAAGATAATGGGAACATTAAGTGACCTTTAAAGTTTCAGAAAAAGCAGAGAGTGATACAAAACATGTCAGACAGTTAACAAGACTTTAATCTCTCTCATGTGGTTTATTAAGGTTTTTCAGAGGCAAGAATATTGTATATTCAAATTGTTTTATCACACCAGATCATGTTCTTAAAAGGCAAATGTTTGAGATCTCATCATGTTATGTGGTGACAGTGAATTAATTACAAAGGCCTTCAAGATGTCAATTAATAGAAAAATAAAAAGGTTAGCATTGTTGTTGCTGTAGATACATAAACGCTGAAGGGGATTTTCTGTAATTTCTGCTTATTTTAGAAATATCAGCAGACAGAAAAGAAAATAGTGCATTGAACAGATAAACAATGAGCTCTAGTAAGCCAATTTTATACTCACAAATACAAGATCTATACTTTTGCGAGTATTATTGTTATATTAAAGTTTATCATGTGATTTTTTAGTGCATAATGTTGCGTGTCTCTTTTTCTTCTAATATGAGTTTTTTAAAGTGGCATGCACTACTGGATGGCTGATCTGCAATTTTATTAAACATTGGAGGCATACAGGTATTGTTAATCGAATATATCACTGTCTATTTAGACACAATGAAAACACCATCATTAAACAAATGGTTGTAAGTTTTTTAATAGGCATTGTGTGCATGTTATGCTTAATATTACAGGGGTATTATTATTCCCTAATACATTCACAAACCCCCAAAATAAAGTAGACCAAAAAACACTGAGAGCCTCATAAAAGTTGTGACAAAAATACACTGAGACAGAAGACATATCAGTGCCATAACCAAATGGTTAATTTATTACATCTAATAAAGCAGTATAGGTATGAGAATGCTTTTCTAAAATGCTTGCGATCAAAGGTGATCCAGATAATGATTTTTTTTTGTAATTTGGATGACAATAACTTTGTTTACATAAAAATGTTTAAATAGTAAATACACCTAGAATTGGTTTTGTCCTTCAATGTGGATTCATGAAGCTTTTAATACAGGGTACAAGAAAATGAAAATGCAGGTATGGGATCCATTATCCGGAAACCAGCTATCTAGAAATTGATGAATTATGGGAATGCCATCTCCATATGACCCTATTTTAATAAAATAATTCAATTTATTTTTAATTATTTCCTTTTTCCTTTTAATAAAACAGTGCAGGTACTTGATCCAAACTAGATATAATTACTTCTCATTGAAGGCAAAACAATCTTATTGGGTTTAATTAATGTTTACATAATTTTCTAGTAGCCTTAAGGTTTAGCGATCCAAATTACAGAAAGACCCCTTATCGAATAGGTTCATATTTTTCCTGAATGTAAACATATTTAAAAAAGATCTTGAATGGGGTCATCTCAATCAAATAAGATTTTTAAAAATTATACTCAAATGTGGTAATATTCTTGAACCTAGAATTCCCTGCAGTTTCTACCATTCCATTCCACCATTGACAAAAATATTCACATTTTTGAGAAAACGGAATGACCAGTTTCTAGTGATTTCAATGGTATTAGGTTATATCTGAGCTAATCAAAATTTCCAGCACAACATGAATCAGCAAATCATTCATAAATCAACAAAACTCACCAGCAGCTCTGCTGCTTAACATAGCATATTATTTACAGGTTCAATAAAAGTTTTTATTTATGTTTATATCTCTTCAAATTACATTTATTTTCAAAATTCAAGGCTTTTGGATTGAAACAAATGCTCTCAACATTTGCACTTTAAAAAAAATAATAATAATAAAATGCTGGATTTACAACCACCAAAGCTCCAAAGAGTATTTGGTATATTAGAAGTGAAAATGGAGAAAATATTTTTCGTACCTAGCCACCTTAAAGTTTAGGAGATAAATTGTTTATCTAAAATGAAGCTGACTTTATAAATTGTCAGAGTGCCTTATTTCTCTGTGCCTTCATTCATTCCAGCTCTCAATCCCATTAGCCGTTTAATTCTCTATACTGCCGTCAATCTTAAAGTTAAGCTCTTAATTAAAGAAGTACTAGTAATGCAGGCAAATATTACATGTTTTACGTTCTTTTCTTCTCTGTCTCTAATTCAGTTTCTTGCTCTTTCTGTCTTGCTGACAACTTTAATAGACTATTGATTTTTCATCCTCTGAGAGATCAGCCTCCACTTTCACCATTCAATCATGATATTAGCTGTCCATTAACTTAAATTTTATGACCTGACAGCACATTGACAGTTCTAAGTCTGCTCAGTCACCCAAATGACACTAAGGTATCACTTAAAACAATAAAGATCTTTGTGAATCTAAATATTCAGTATTGGTGAGAGTGCTTTAAAACATGTCTATTCAGGTAGATACAATGGTCGTGCTGGTGATGGTTAAACTTCTGGAAATAATGGTAGTCTCAAATGGAACACAGTGCACCTACAGTGGTGAGCATATACAGACAAATTTAATTTGCTCCTATATTGAAATTATGTTGCACTTTCACAGTATTCACCACTTTCATTGCTTCTTTCCTTACAATATGTACTGCAGGCAGAAGATAATTCTTGCCTATACTTGTTTAAATGCTTGCTATGCACAGTATGACTTAGTTTAGTTTATTTATGACCCAATAATTTAGAAGTGCGTGACTTTTTATTTAGAGCAATACAGTTTTTGAATAAATTATTTCGCCGGGATCAATTTTCGATTCTCACGATTTTTCCATGAAAAGTTCGAATTGCTCGATTTTTTTTTCGTGAAAACGTTCGAATTGCTCGATTTTTCCGTGAAAACGTTCGAATTGCTCGATTTTTTTGTGAAAACATTCTAATTGCTCTATTTTTTCGTGAAAACACTCGAATTGCTCTATTTTTTGTGAAAACAGTAGAATTTCAATATTTTTTCGGGAACTTTCCGATTTCACGATTTTTCGCTAACTCTTCACGAATTTTGTGGGAAATTTGTGAATTTTTCGGCAAAGCGAAATGGGAGAGATTCGCCCATCACTAATATTCTGCATTGCATAATGCAACATTCAAGTCAGGCCTTGTCATAGAGCAACTTACAATTCAAGGTCTCCATTGCATTTACAAACACTATGGTCAATTTCATCAGGAACCCATTAATTAATTTGAAAAAGAAACCCATGTAAGCATGTGCTTTGACTGGAATCTAATATAGAACCCCACACTGTAAGGCACTAGTACCAATGGGCTACTCTCATGTCTATTGAATGCAGAATGGTTAAATGAAAATTTCTGCTGGTAATTGGTCAAATGTCTTTCCACGCATAATAGATAGGCCCTGAGACTGCTCCCTTCATCTGCCAGAATCAATAATGTCCCAAAGTTTGTCCCCTAGTTGGTTGTGTGAAGAATTCGGATGAAAAAAAATTTGAATTTCGAAGTATCTTTTGGTACTTCGACCATCAAATTGGTCAAATTCGATCGAGTCGAGTTGACTGATTCGAATGATTCAAAGTAAAAATTGTTTGACTTTTCGACCATTCGATAATCAAAGTACTGTCTCTTTAAAAAATACTTCAACTTCATACTTCGCCACTTTAAATCTACCGAGCTGCAATGTTAGCTTATGGGGACCTTCCCCAGCACTTTTCTAAGCTTTTTTTGATTGAATAAAAATCCTTTGATCGCTTAAAATCGTTCAAATTGTTTGATTCGAATGATTTTATTTCGATCAAAGCATTTGCGCTAACTCCTTTGAATTCGATATTCAAAGGATTTTACTTAACCACCTAAATTCGACCCTTGATAAATCTGCCCCTAAGTGTTAATGACAATTTATGAACATTTGGGGGGTTATTTATCAAAGTCTGAATTTATCTCAATATTTTCTGCTACGAACTCCGATCAAATCCACTCTGTTTTTTTAAGCATATTTATTATTACATTTTCCCGAAAATTTGCTTTGCGGGGAAAGAATCTGATTTTCATGATTTTGGCGGATTTTCGTCCAATTTTCATGTATTTTTCAGATTTATTCATCTGATTTTTACGATTATTTCGGATTTTGCACAAAACCAAGCGCACTTCAAAAAATCATTGGGACTTCTCCCACTGACTTATATGCAACTTCAACAGGTCTGAGATGCTGAATTTTTTGATTCAGACTTTTTCATCCTCTGGGTTTAATAAATTCCAGAAAAATTTGTGATTTTTTAAAAGTCAGATTTTATAAAACAAAAAAATTTTTTTTGTGATTTTTGCATTTGGAGTTTATTCCATAACCCCCTCAATCTCTGATTTCCAGCAAACACATAACTCATTGTGCATTTTAGCATGCACTTTAGGATGCTGAGTAACAGTAACAGTGGGGTCAACTGCCAAAAACACTGTTTAAACCAAATGTGTATACAAAGTTCTGTGAGTTTGAGTCCCAAAACTTAAATATTTAAATTGATCGAGTTTTTGGTGAAAAAAAACTCAAATCTCTTGGGCAAAACCCTTTGAAAAAAATCTTGAACATCATGCAGACTGTTAATACATTCAAATGGTTCAAGGGACCCCTGCCATTGACTTCGACATGACCTAGACAGATTTAAGGTGGTGTAATTTTTGGATTCCAGCTATTTCCAGGGTCGAGTATAATAAATCTGTGAAATGTGAGTTTTGACCAAAAAATACAAATCAAAAATTTAAATTTCCATGGAAATCATAACTAGAATCTTAATAAATCTGCCCTATGTGTAATTGTTTAATCAGTACAGTCTGCTTGTCTGTCTTAAAATATGTAGGGAGCTGGTGGGACAGAGGAGTCTTTGTAAACATTGCTGGTAGTTTTATTTGTTGACATTCATAAGAATAACCCCCTTCTTTCTTCACCTTAGGAGCAGGCATACAGTATTGTAGCACTTCTGGGTTAAAGAATATACACAATCGTCCCATATTCCATGTAATAAGCCATTTTATATTGACTATCCAAAGTATCAGGCTTTTTAGTTCTTTCATGTAATAGCTGTCTTTACTTGCATTTGGAATACCTTTTTGGCCTTTATTAATCTTGTCACAGGGTCTGTCCTGGGCATTGAATGTTATTGATTTTTTCTTTACTATTTTTACAGACAGTCTTCGCATCTCTAGTCTACTTGAGATCTATTTCAAATGTTCTCATAAACTCTAAACTCAATTTATAAAGCAGGTTAACCCCTACACGCAGAAAGCACTTTTATGATGTGAATTACAAACAACCAACAAAGAACACCACAGGAATAAAATGTTTTTTTGAAGTAATAGATGCTGGGGTCTAAAGACTTTTATAAAGACTAAAAAACTACTATTGGAGCAGAATCCAACATAACTGGTAAATATAGGTGCCATTAAATCATTAGTTAAAACCAAGATTATTGAACAGTAAGCAAAATAACAAATTTCCCTGCTAGATATTCATAAAAAGTATGAATCACTGAAACAGTGACTTTTAAAGGAACAGTTCAGTGTAAAAATAAAAACTGGGTAAATAGATTGGCTGTGCAAACATGTTTCTAATATAGTTAGTTAGCCAAAATGTAATGTATAAATTCGCCGGTGAAAGTGCATCAGCGTCAAAAAAACGGACGCCTGCGTCAAAAAACCGGACGCCGGCATTAAAAATGAGACACCGGCACCGTTTCGCGAATTTTGTACCATTTCCTGAATTTCGTTGGACATTCGCGAATTTTTCGGCGAAAATTCGCTCATCACTATTTGTCAGCCTTTGGAACATTTTATAAAACTGTTATATATTGTCAATATAACACAGAAAGATAGGAAATTACTATTAGCTGATATTTTGCATTGGGAACAAAGCTGCTCAACTCATTATAAAGGATGATTGTGATATTGCTGAATGTCTTGAGTATGTATGAAGAACTATTAACTAAGTCACCAGCCAAATGGACTTTTTGCTGCTTACAGATTTCTGCCCATTAAATGTTGTTCACTGGGGGGGGTGTAGTTGAATAAATAAAACCCACTTTGGCACAAAACATGAACAAACGCAGCATTTAACTCGATAAATGTTGCACCCGTTTTTGATGGCTATTGCTAAGCTTGTGAGCGCACACACATTTTTTGTCAGACTGTGTTTTAAATAGAATTCTATTAGCAGTTACCATAGCAACTTTATTCATGTTAATGATGCAGGAAACTATGCACACAAAGAGGTTGATTTATAAACATCAAATGCATTTGCAAACTGTTTGTTTTTGTTAAAACTGTAGCTCGGCATAAGTTGCATGAAGTTAATGTCACTGAATATGATACTGTTGTCTGAAAGCAATATTTTATACTGCTCAATTATGTAGTTTTGGGGATAATGATTTACATTACTAATGAAAAAGTTATTGCCACTTTTATACTAGCATGGAAGAATCCATTCCCAGTGAATCATGTGACTATTTCTATTTTCTTTCTAGCAAACAACAGAAGCATTGTATTTCATTTTGTTAAGGGCTGTAGTTATAGAATACACTCAGAATCAGGGTTGCTGTGCCAAAAGACAATGAAAAATGAATTCCCCTTTATCTGAATGGCTCATTAACATTTTATATACTGTTGATTTGAATGAATCTGGATGATTTAGAGCAAACAAAATAAAGAGCTATGGGAAATTAATGATGCATTGAGCTAATTCATTATATAAATATAAGAAATATAAACCTTTATATGACAAAAAATAATGGAACACTATTATAGCATGTGTAAATAATTGCATTTTAATATTATATATGGGTGATTTTGTGCTTACAGTAGTCCTAAAGTAAGAGTAATACATAGAGCCAAATGGTATTTTAGAACAGGAATCGCAAACTTCTTCTACTATCAAGGCATTCAGGTACAGCAAAATAGATGTGGGCTGAGACAGGTTCCCTAAAGCAGTAAGAACCTATTCTGAGAATACTTCCAACACAAGCAGAGCTGCCCACTTAGATTATGCAGGATTTATCCTGATTCATATCTAGGGTGGTCAGTGTCAGAGGGCGTTACGCAGGGTGATTAAAACCCACCATGGAAAATGCCTTTGGATGATTTACGTCTCTGGACAAGGTAATGCAATGTGAAACTTATGTAAATATATTTACATGTACTTAGAAATATATCTATCCTGTCAGATTATGAAGTGGTTTCAGACCTCTGTTGTACACTTGAAGAATGTGTACTGTATATGCTTATACACAGTACTGATAGCGCATGTTAGTCAGCATTGGCAAGCCAACCGTTTCATATAAAGCACGATGGATTTTATTACTAAGTGTGAAAACCCGAGGCATGATTATATTACTTTGGGAGGAAACTTGTTTTTTTATTTTTGCATAGAAATCTTGAACACAGTAGGATTATATGTAAACGAGAGCATTAACTGTCGACTTGCAGCATTAAATTGTCACAGGCAGCACTTGATCTGGAGGCATATAAATGGTATGATATTCCACTTGCTCTACTTTAGTTGTTGTGATATTTTTTGTGCATGGCTGCATAAATTTCAATATTAAATACAAGATTTGATTTCCTGGAATAGCAATGATGCCTATGATGATCTGTCTTTGGCAGAATTTGCTGAGTACACGATTATTTCCTTCTACTAGTTTATTTAATGCTCATTCCGAGGTCACTGAATAGTTTTTTCAAGCCTTAAGGGGAAAATAAGATGAAATAAATAATCTTTCATCATGACAATCTACATTATGTTACCAAGCTACACTAGCAATGCTTACATAAAAGTTCTTTAATTACATATTGCAATCTATTACTATTCTCTTTGTTATGGTACAAAGGGACAGATTTATCACAAGTCTTATTAGGGAATCCTCATGGATTCTTAGCAATTCAAATTTATTAACATTTTCCTCACTGTCATGAAAATATTATGTTGGGTATACAAATTTTTAAAAACCCTTATTGATGTTCTCATGGTCAGTTTCTAAAGATATCAGTTGGGTTGAATGAGTTAATTATATATTCATGCATAAGCAAGTCTGCTCTGAATTTTTATAAGTTATTAAATATCTAAGGTAAAATGAACAGGTAATTAAAAATAAAAATACAAACGTAATTGGTCAGGTAATTAAGGTCTAATTGAGTGACAGAATGTGAGCAGAAAAGAAAAGCTTGAGCCTGGCACCTGGGGTCATTTGCATTAGCTATTTAAATACTATAATGTAATATTAATTTCAAACAAAGGGATATGAATTTATTTAATTAAAAATGCATAAACTATCCCAGTGCATCATTTATACAATATTAAAGCTAATTTACCCATATATTGCATTTATGCATCTAGAATCTGAATTCATTTTAGTGACAATGTAAAGTAATTGCAGTACATTTAGGGGGTTATAAAGTCCAAATTTATCTCAATATTTTCTGCTACAAACTCTGATCAAATCCACTTGGGTTTTTTTACACTTATTTTTTATTACATTTTCCGAAAATTTGCTTTGCAGGAAAAAATCAAATTTTCAAATTTTTTCAGATTTTTTCTTCCGATTTTCACAAATTTTCACCCAAAAACTCTGAAAACTTCGGGGTATTGCACAAAATCCAGCACACATCAAAAATCATTGGGACTTCCCCTAATTGACTAATATGCAACCTCAACAGGTCTGAGATGCAGGATTTTCAGATCCTGACTTTTCCATAAAAATAAATTCAAAAAAATTCAAGATTTTTTAAAGTCAGGTTTTATTAAAATAAAATAAAAAAAAATTCATGATTTTTGCGTTCAGAGTTTAGTAAATAACCCCCTTACAGGAAGATATTACATTACAAAGTCAAATAAAATGTCATTTTAGTTGTTTTAGATTAAATACTAGCAAAATAAGTTTAGCATAAAAAGCTCTTGTTTTTTCTAGATTCTTTGAAGCTTAAAGTTTCAGCTTTAAATAAAATGCCATTGTGTGTAGGCCACAGCCTGGTGTTTTGCACTATTTTGTTCCTAATGAATTCTGTAAGGATCATTTAAACAATCCCTAGCAGTACTTTAATTAAAAAAAAATCCTTCAGCCTTTAAATGCTGGGTTCTATACTGTAATGATGTTTAATTGCCAAAGGAACAAGTCCACCCATCACACTTAGCTGGGGGAACTACAGCGAGTGTGTCATTGCACTTTTATATAATGATTATTAATGCAGTAAACTCTAGTTTACATAGAATTCTAAGTGATAAATGACATCTTTTTTTCTAATACAGGTGTGCGATCCCTTGTCTGTAAACCTGTTATCCAAAAAGCTTCAAATTATGGGAAGGCCAACTCCCAATGACTCATTTTAAAACAAAACTTTTTCTCTGTAATAATGTAAGATGGTACATTGTACTTGATCCCAAAATAATCCTATTGGGTTTATTTGATGTTTCAATTAGGGGCACAGTTACTAAGCTCGAGTGAAGGATTCGAAGTAAAAAAACTTCTAATTTCAAAGGTTTTTTTGGGTACTTCGAGCATCGAATAGGCTACTACAACCTTCGACTACGACTTCGACTCGAATGAATCGAACTAAAAATCGTTTGACTATTCGACCATTTGACCATTCGATAGTCCAAGTACTGTCTCTTTAAAAAAAACTACCTACTTTGCCACTTTAAACCTACCGAGCTACAATGTTAGCCTATGGGGACCTTCCCCATAAGTTTTCTAAGCTTTCTCTGATCGAAGGAAAATCCTTCGATCGATGGATTAAAATCTTTCGAATCGTTAGTTTCAAAGGATTTAATCGTTTTTCCTTCAATTGTTCGAGCAAAGTATTTGGGGTAAATCCTTCGAAGTCGAAGGATTTTACTTTGAGGGTCGAATATTGAGGGTTAATTAACCCTCAATATTCGACTCTCAGTAAATGTGCCTCTTAATCTTTAGTAGAATAATGGGCCCATTTACTAACATTCAGATTTCCTTTTTTCATAAATAGTATATTTTCTCTAAAAATTAGTTTTTTTTATTTTTCAAAATCTCTAAAAGGTGTAAAAATCCTGAAAAACTCTGATAAAAAAAACATTGCAGAGTAAAAGCAGTCAAAGTCCCATAAAAGTCAATGGGAGCTGTGTCTGTTGATCCTATTTGACCTTTTTTATTTTTTCATTTTAAACCATTAAGACTTTCAGATATTTTTTCACTTGTAATTGTCTAAAAACTTTTTAGGGATATTTTAATTTTTTTCAGATTGTTCAGCACCATTTTTCCACTTATACTTTCTAAATGAATAGCTTAAATACATATAGGGCTTAAGTGAATACATATAGCTTGAGTGAAGGATTCGAAGTAAAAAAAACTTCGAATTTCGAAGGTTTTTTTTGGTTCTACGACCATCGAGTAGGCTACTACAACCTTCGACTATGACTTTGACTTCGATTCGAATGATTCAAACTAAAAATCATTTGACTATTCGACCATTCGATAGTCGAAGTACTGTCTCTTAAAAAAAAACTTTGACTACATACTTCGGTAGTTTAAACCTACCGAGGTACAATGTTAGCCTATGGGGACCTTCCCCATTACTTTTCTAAGGTTTTTTTTATCGAAGGAAATCATTCCAACGATCGCTTAAAATCCTTTGATTGTTCGATCATAGGATTTGCGGTAAGTCCTTCGAATTCGATATTCAAATTCGTAGGATTTTACTTTGAAGGTCAAATTCGAGGGTTTATTAACCCTCGATATTCGACCCTTAGTAAATGTGCCTCTTATTCTATCCTTCATTCATAATTTTAATGGGTCAATAACTCATTATGTTTTGCCTAGGAAGCTTCTATTGGCTTCCAGACAACCTTACAAGCTGAGATACAAAAACATTATGAGATTTAAAAAAACCCTTATATATAAGTATGTTGGTCCAAATTTTAAAAACACTTATTATCTGGAAAACCTCAGGTCTCAAACACTCTGGGTAATAGGTCCCAAACCTGAATTGACTACTTTATTTGTGGGACATGGTGAATGCTGATTTGTATGGAGTTACTGTATACTTTTTTGCTTCAAATTGTATTATTATTGTATTCTTTATATGCTAACTGGCATGTACCAAACTATATTATGCAAATGGAAATTTGAATTTGCTTCATTTTAAAATTTATGTTAACAATGAAAAATCCTTGTCCAAATCCAACAGTCATTTTTTAAGCTTGGTCAGGTCTTTTTTATTCCATTAATCTTGCAGTGGAGCCAAGCATAGATGGCATAAAACTATGAGTGGATCAGAAAACAACAGAAAATAAAAATAAAATTATTTTATACTAAGTCATAACAAAACACAATCACAAACAGGAATCCAACTGAACATTAATTTGGTACATCAACCCCTTTTAAAGTCTCTGTTTGCTAACTGGATTTACTGTGTTTTTATTTTATAGTTTTAGCAGAAAAAGTGCCAGTTGTCATCTTGCTATTCAAAGAAACTCATGTTCCACTCTTGACAGGAAACAACTTAAAAGAGATTCCAGATCCTTTTATATGGAATAAAAATAAATAAATACCTAAACCATAAGGCAGACTACTTATTTAATTTATCTCTAATCCTACATAAGGCACTACAGCAGGCTTTAGCACAGCTATTTGAACATGGCTCTGTTTTTTACTGTATTTACTCAAGAGACCGAGGTTTGTTATAAACCTTGTAAGAACATGTTTGTTTGTTTTTAAAACTATACTGCATTTAACCATTTTTCTAGCTATACTGAAAGGCAAAACTATTTTCCAATGTTCTAGTAAAGGAATATATACTGTTACCATTCAAACAAAGCAGCCGTACTGTAACACAGAAACGATTTACATGCTACTGCTAACCTTGCTATTACTGATCTTAAAAATCTTATAACATGAGTATAATGAACCCCCAGACCTCTGCCTCAAACTCAATTTTCCGCTATACCTTATTGGCTCTTAACTTTCATTTTGACCTTTCTGTGTTCTGCATACAGCAGAACCTCATTACAATCTTATAATGATACACGCATGGCAAAAACACCAAGGTCACATAAAACCTCAAGTCTTCTTTTCATCACAGCCCCTGTATGTAGAATGGAAATTCATGAAATATATGACCTAATTTTAAACCCGTTCATGTATATTCTATAATTACATGATTGTATGAGCAATGAACATTGTTTTTGAAAGTTTAAATGAATTGGTTTTTTTCAGGTGCATGAAACAACTAAACATTGTAAACTACCGTACCTTTCAAGAAAAGCACTACCACCTTGGTTTCTGGAAACATGCACAAGAAGTCTCCAATATAACTAATCATAAACCATATTTTACCACTGCAATCACCCTACACACCATGCTATAATTTATGTCCAGTTTTCACCTGAATTATGTTTTATGCTTGAAGGGCTCTCAATACCCGCCGTTACTCCCCACCTTGTAAACACAGTCAAACCTATATTGCATTATAGTCAGTCCTGAACTCCAGGCTATTCCTTTTACATTTCACCAGTATGCATTGTTCCTTTCTAGATTGGTCAACAATGCCTCTTTCTATTACACGAGTGAATGTGATACCAGTTTCTTCAGGTTTGCTGCCAGAATTTATATCAAATCAAGAAAAGCAAATTAGCTCAATCACATTGTGTTGGCAATTTACCCTATGGGGGTTATTTATCAAAGTCCGAATTGATCTCAATATTTTCTGCTACAAACTCTGATCAAATCGGCCCGGGTGTTTTTTGCTTATTTATTATTACATTTTCCAGAAATTTTGCTCTGCGGGGGAATATCAGATTTTCAAGATTTTTTGGATTTTTCATCCAATTTTCAATTTTTTTTGGCTTTTTCACCCAAAAACTATGATTTTTGGCCGAAAACCCTGAAAACGTTGGAGTATTGCTCAAAACCCAGCGCACGTCAAAAAATTATTGGGACTTTTCCCATTGACTTATATGCAACCTCGACAAGTCTGAGATGCCGGATTTTCTGATTCAGACTTTTCCATCCTCAGGTTTAATAAATTCCAAAGAATTCATGATTTTTTAAAAGTCAGATTTTATTAAAAAAAAAAATCAATTTTTTTTTCGTGATTTTTGCATTCAGAGTTCAGCAAATAACCCCCTTTGTGTTGCTATTCAGACAGGTGTAATGTAACATTTTTAGGGACTGTGGTGGATATTATGCTCTCAAAATTTTGTATTGCACTCTAGTATATGGTATAAATAAGACAAGAAACACATTTGAACATACATGCATTTTGTGCGTACATTGGCTAACCAGAAGCCAACAATAGACTCTGATCTTTGTATGATAGATAATTCTTAATTTACTTATTAGAATAGTAGTGCACTTAAGGACACCATTATTCTATTAAAAATAATAACACAATCAAAATATCCAATCTCTGTATTACATACAGGTTCATCTTCTTTCATTACAAATGTTTCAAAATATAAAACACTATTAAGATCGAATTTACATGTTGGGCCTTAATATTTTCACCAAAATAAAAATGAAAACATGTAATATTTAATAAGTTTCTAGAAAATTTGTTTTAAATGACAGAAATATATTTGCTCAGCACTAGTCCATTTATGGGTAAATAAGCCCATTTTGAGACCCATATATTTAAACATTAATTCAAAGAGAAAAACTTCCAGATTCATCCCCATAGGCTGCAATGATGATTTCATGAAAAAAGGTGATTCAATAGGCTCCTCTCAACCAATTGAACCTGGTGCTATATTTTCATCAGGTAAAGGAATCCCCTACTAAGTATTTAAAAAATCACATCCTTTAATTATTTCCTTCTGATACCATGGGCACCATGTTAAAAAACGTTTTAAATGCAATTTTGCTCAAAATCACGCACATAGTTATTCTACCACTACCACAGCAGGAGCTTCCATTAACACGAGATTGACTTGATTTAACAAAATTGAGCATTACAGTTCCATTACATTTGGTTTAACATCTGCTCTACTATAAACACACCTGAAAGTGCAAAGTCACAGCTCAGCATGTCATAATAATTATCTGTTTTCTGCTAATTTATGTTAGAATGGTGGTTATAAATAAACATGTATTATAGCTAAAAAGATACTGTATAGAAATGTCTCTTTGTATATGGTACAATATAATTATGGAGTTCATATCACAATTGTTTGGTCATATGGCTTCTTTCACCAGGTATTGTCAGAGATCAGTCTAGACATCCTACTGTAAGATACAGTGATCATATTGTGCTTTGACTCCTCATGTGAGTCCTAGGGGCAGATTTATCCAAATCCGAGTTTGTGAGAGAAAAAAAATGCGGACAATGAAAAAAACGGACAAAACTTGTCCATTTTTTTTCTCGAAAGCTAGCGTACGTAAGAAAGAAAGTGACAAAATATTCCCACGTACGTTTTTTTTACTGAAAAAAGTTGCATGCCAGTGAAAATGTCATTGTCCCATTCATTTTCAATGAGGTTGAAAATCTCAAATGTTTTCATAAAGTGGGACAATAAATAAATAAAAAAAGTGGTCAGAAAACAGTCTATGCAACCAGAGTTTACTAGTAATCTACCTTTCTATATGACTACACCCAAAAGCATAATTATTTAAAATCCCAGCTCAACCTACTTTCCCCTTTAAAAAGTACTGCATTTCCAAGGAACATTTAGCCATTGCTCAAAAGCTAACTTTTGTATTTACCAGCAGCAGGTACAATAATACAAGGTGAAGATCCTAGCTTGCACAAGTGCAATGAAGCCTTAAATTTGTCAGGCCTAGCATCCTCTAGCTTTTCTGCATTTTGCAACCTAGTGTTCCAGCATATGATTCTATACCAGTGCAAAAACTACTTAATTCTCAATCCATTTCTTGTACTGTTCAAATCAAAATATTGATTATGAACAGTGATTCCCAAATTGTGGGTTGGCCCTGAATTGAAGGACTTGGAGAAGTAGTGCAGGGGCTTTGCCTGAAGGCCCATTAAGGTGACATTTCTGGAGAATGCCTATTTTCTTTCTTAGATACACCTGGAAGCTCAACCTCCTGTCAGACTGGTTGAGATTTAGGGGGAAGGTTTATTTAATATCCTAAATATTTTTGGAATTATGACTGAATGACTAATAAATCAAAGTTATTCTCTATTTCTGACCTAGTTATTAGTTAAGAAGGGCTCTGACTAAAGTGTGAGCATACAAAGGGTTTGAGATAAAAAGTATGACAACTACTGTTTACAGGGTTGTTTGCACTTACTATAATCATATCCATTTCCATTGAGGACAACTATTCTTTGTGTTCTCATTACTGTTTAAGAGTAATTTAAAACCAATTACATTTTGCAGATTTTTCTCATACATTGCTGATAAAAAGCACTAAATCACAGAAAAATGGGTTGATTGCAAAGACTGCACGTTCATTACTCCAAATAGTCATTCAATTATATTTCAAATAAAACTATTTAATACAACTAGGAAAAATAAATCAAATTCTAAAACTGGTAGACATTATCAAATGATATTTTCAAATATCACCAACAATGGACATTCCATATATATGTGGAACTATAGAGCTAAATACACATTTATAAATAACATAAATCCTCTAAACTTCCTACCAGCAGCTGAATCATTATAATATAGCGGCAGATTTATCCATTTTTTAATTAAAATTTTTGAGAAAACATGATCGGTATTGCTTAAAAAAAACCTCAATTGCATTCACTTATTCTCGAGTGCTAGCACATTTAAGAAGAAACTTAGCTCTATTAAATTGATATAGCTATTTGTTTTGAGATACAGTATAATTAGAGGTAACACATTTCGTTCAAGAGGTGGTCATACATGGGTCAACATTTATTGCTGATCAATCTGACAATACACACAAGATTAGCATATAGTGGCACAGTTGTTTGCACTTTGTCTTGCAGCATTGGGGTCTTAGGCTTGATTCCAGCCAGGGCATTATCTACAAGTTATATTCATGTTTACAATGTCTGTGTGAGTTTCCAGATATGCTGGTCTCCTCCCACACTCCAAAACCATGCAGGTAATATCGCAAAAAGACATTCCCAAAGAAGCTTGTGCCCATTAATGAACATCTTTGAGACATTTTTGACTGATTAAGACCTGAACTACTTTCTCACAAAGTATGTGACCAAACTGCTTTTGCAAATGTTTGCGGTGTATGTAATGAAATTTCAATAAGATCGAGCGAAAATCATAATCGCTCTAATTTTTCTGGCTTTTCCCTGAATTGCTTGACTTTTTTTGCCCAATAACTCTGATTAAAATTTTTGGGCTAAACCCAGTGCATACCACCAAAATTCAAATTGAGATAGGTCCCTCTCCCATTGACTTATACAGGACCTCAATAGGTCTGATTTTCAGATTTTGGCTTTTTGCAGCATAGGGGTATAATCGTTGTTTTCTTCTAAAATTTTGAGTTTTCTAATGAAAAAACTAAAATTGGGCATTATTGCAAATTAAGGACTGGTGTGAGACTTGTGGAAAAAGCCCCCATTTCTAGAATATTTTTTTAGGATTTTGCTTGCAATTTCTCTTATTTAATGCATAAAAAGTAAACTGTGCGTTACCTACATTATATCAAGCTAATTAATTTCTAAGATCTTTATGGTGTCTCACCCTCACAGGTAATTAACACCGAACAATAGTTGAAACTATGAAACTATATAGCCCAAGGCTGAAACCTTTTTTTAAGGCCCCAACTGCAATGGATTTATCATCATTATCATATAGTTACAGTAAGGTTATGTTAATGTGTTAGAATTAGAAGTAGAGGCCTATTTATCAAAGGTAGGATTTTACTGGTTTTAGAGGTTTTTGAAACCACGACTAAACTCACAAACTCTAAAACCAAGAATGTAATGAGATTTATTGAAGTTCTAAAAAAAATAAAAATGGAAAATTACACTGAACGATGTGGAATTGTCGAGTTTTTCAGACAATTCCTAGCAAAAAAACCTGAAAGTCTGAATTGTATTTAAAACATTCCAATAGGATCAGCCCAGCTCCCAATGGCTTCTATAGGACCTCTACAACTTGGAGACGTTTTGCATTAGTGGTTTATTTGGTTTTTTACGCTTGAACTTTTAGAGCTTGATAAAAAAAAAAATGGGAAAACCATGAATTTTTAGAGATTTGTGGAAAAAAATAGAAAATAGAAATATATTAATAGATGGGCCTTTTAGATTTAGAAACCATATGATGCTTGCTGCACAAGTATGACTTAAGTGCAGTCAGTTTCTAGATATGTTACTGTACTTAAAGAAACTATATTAACTGGAAATCAGAAAGTTGCATTTACTCTTTACTCTGTATTAGCAAGAGCAAAAAAACAAGCAAAATACTGTTGTTCAGGGATGACGCAGAGTAGAATGTAACCAGTGCACATGCAAATAAAAATCTAAAGAAGTGACCAGTTGTATCTCATACTTTTGCTGTGAATTTTCTTGCCTTTAAGTGTTTTAGATTAATCACTTCCTGTCTTTTGTATTGAGTATAAAGAAACATAAAAAAGGGCCACATTTTATGTGATTTTAAATAGTATTCTAATAAGGGGATGTAATGTGTTTTGTTAGTGCAAAAACCTGCACAAAGACGGTTATGACGTTAGCGACCATGTTTGCGTCCTTTTTGAATGATTAAAGACCTCAACGACTTCATAGCAAAGTTCACAAACAAATGGCCTTTGTGAACATTCACAGCGAATGTAATAAAATCTCACAAGTGCAAAGTCTTTTTAGCGACAAAATATCTAATGAAATTCCAGAGCAAAATGCGCAGTTTTACATTGTGAGCAGTTCTAAACATTCACAATGACACCATCTTATATAAGCTTGCAACTTTTAATTACATACCCCCCTAAAACTCATAGAAACAGCATAAAAAAAATTGACTAGCATCAACAAACTCTATAAAATTGCCACTTGTTTATAGAAGGTTGGGTGCTAATACTAGCTGCAACCAGGGGCGCTCCACCAATGAGGCGAGTTGAGACACTCGCCTCAGGCGGCAGCGCCCCCCTGGTTGCCAGGGGCGGCAAAAATGCCGCTCCTGGTAACTAAGAGCCGAATTTCCGGTTTTCAAACTGGAAATTCGGCTCTTCTAGTGCAGAGAGCGCTAATGTGCTCTCTGCACTAAGCGTCATGGACCGCCCCTGCCCTCTCCGGCGCTGTAAAGGTTAATGCCGTGGGGAGGGGTGGGGGCGGCGAAAGAAGGCCGCCATAGGCGGCATAATAGCAAGAATTGCCCCTGGCTGCAACACCACGGATTACACCTAACGCTGCAATAAGGAGAGATTTTTTGTATCTGTTACAGTGTGCTGGAAGGATGCTTTATATAGTCAGTCCTAACCACTGAAACATTCTTCTAAATATCTGATAACAAATTGCTTTCAGTTGTCTTTCATCTGCACATGTATTTTATTTACAAAAACCTCCTTGAAAAAAGTTTAAGTGGCATGAATATTTTTGTCTTACATGTTTTTTTTTTACAAAAATGACAGAGAGCACTATGCAAAAAGCAAAAGAAAAAGCAAAATGTTGTAAGCAGCTCCATACCACACGTAAAATTAAAATGAGTGTATTCATTTGGTACACAAATGTGAAGCCACTATGACTCATAAGTTTTTGTTCCAGTAGAAGCATGATAATGGAATCATTGCACCAGCTAATAGGGATGTAGCGAACTGCCGATTTGGTGTTCGCGAACGCCGCTCGCGAACACCGGCAAAAAATGCGAACGTTCGCGAACAGTTCGCGAACTTCGAACACCCGCTAAAATCGTTCGAATCGAACGATCGAAGGATTTTAATCGTTCGATCGAACGATTTTCATTCGAATCGAACGATCGAAGCATTCGATCGAATGCTTTTCATTCGATCGAATGCTTTTCATTCGATCGAATGCTTTTCATTCGATCGAATGCTTACAATCGTTCGAACGAATGGAAATCGTTCGATTTTTAGCGGTCGAAGGAATTCGAATGGTCGAATGGTCGAACGATTTGTATTCGAATCGAACGCGAACTCAAAATGCGAACGTCGCGCGACGTTCGCGAACATTCGGCGGACGCGAACGGTCGAAGTTCGTGCGAACAAGTTCGCCGGCGAACAGTTCGCTACATCCCTACCAGCTAACATTGGTCTATCATAGCAGTATGTATCAGATCTTATACATGTGAACACTGGAGGACAAGGGCAGTTATGTGCTGGTCGGGGGGGGGGGGTTGACGCTTGGGTAACAAAATAAATAAAACAACACTAGCCAGGAGCAACCATGTCCATAAAGGTGGTGAGGGAACTATATGAAAGAATGCAATGTGTAAAGTGCAATTTTCATTGATTAATAGCCATTTTTTTTGTACTCACAATGCAATGTATTACCCAGAATCATTGTGGCTGCATGAAGAGTTGCAAACAAGGTAGATTCATGATTTTGGATGTTGCTGATGGGACTACAACCTGTTGTGGCTGTAACAGCAGGCAAAATTATGATACAAATATGGGATCCATTATCCGGAAACCTGTTATCCAGAAAGCTACAAATTACCAAAAGGTAATCCAAACTAAGATATAATTAATCCTTATTGGAAACAAAATGAGCCTATTGGGTTTATTTAGGGGCAGATTTACTAAGCTCGAGTGAATAGTTTGAATCAAAAAATATTCGAATTTCGAAGTCATTTTTTGGGTACTTCGACCATCAAATTGGTCAAATTCGATCGAATTCGATTGAATCGAATGATTCGAACGAATCAAAGTAAAAATTGGTTGACCATTCGACCATTCGATAATCGAAGTACTGTCTTTTTTAAAAAAAACTTTGACTTCATACTTCGCCAAATTAAAGCTACCGAAGTCCAATGTTAGCCTATGGGGACCTTCCACAGAACTTTTCTAATTTTTTTTTGGTTGAATAAAAATCCTTGATCGATCGCTTAAAATCGTTCGAATCTATTTTTATTAGATCGTTCAATTGAACCTTTTGCGCTCAATATTCGAATTCGAAGGATTTTACTTCGAGGGTCGAATTTGAAGGTTTTTGACCCGGTTTTCGACCCTTGATAAATCTGCCCCTTGTTTGCATGATTTTCTAGTAGAATTAAGGTAGGAAGATCCAAATTACGGAAAGATCAATTATCCGGAAAACCCCAGGCCCTGTGCATTCTGGATAACAGGTCCCATAACTGTATTATGCCATGACTGATTTTAGTAATGCTATTATTAATAAAAGCTGTGGTCTTTAATGTAACAATTCAGTGTCCTTTTTTACAATAGCTAAGCCACAGCATGTGTAGGCATTGCTGTTTGGTCCTTAGCAGCCATGGCATTGGAACAGATTTATTTATTAAACTGCATTAACTTTCAGTAATAACAAAAAATGGTTCACTAGGAATGAGATCTAGATGTTGAAATAATTAAATGGGAATGCAAATTTCACACCTAGGCCGTGCAATGCGATAATGTAAATTAGCCATCTCAAAAATAAACTACAAAAGTCTTTTAATAAATGCTCTGTAACCTTGTGTGAAGGGCACTTTACATTAGTATGTCAACATATGTAAAAATAGATGTCAGATTTCATTTATGACAAAAATTATACAGGCGCGTAAGTGGGAATTTATTTAACAGAGGACGCATATTTTTCCTCCTTAAGCTGAAATCATTAGCCACAAAGTTAATTAAAACAATAAAACTGCTAATTGGGCTTAATTATTTGTTGCATTTTTAAAAGTGTAATAAAAATTGCGTTTAAATTAATGTTACACCTTTAAACCTAGAGATATTATATTAGTTATGTTATGCTTCACTAAAAATTAATATCTATATCATTTTAGATAAACATCAATATGGGCTCAAAAGATAGTGTATTTAAAGTTGTATGTCAAAAATAGTGTAATAAATGATATACAAATGATTTAAATATAATAATAATAATAAAATAATCATTTTTAAGAAACATGATTGAATAGATTACATATGAAATGCTGACTTTTGATTACAGGATTGTTCATGGTTATTAGTGATGGATCTTAAAGATGTGACATTGGTTCTAATACATGACAAATACCTTCCACAACAATTGAAATCCCCCCACCCACATCTGAATAAACATTGATCTGCTGAGCCAAACCCCAAATCTAAGCCTTATTAAGGAAAAGTAAAGTTTAACAGAGAATTAGGCTATAAATGTTATAGTTTATGCTTTGTATATATACTGATCCCCAGCACATGTTCAAGGCTACAGTTACTTACCTAGGGTTCAAATCACAATACACAGTACATGCATACACAAATACACAAAAAAAAATTAATGGTACAAGATCAAATGATGGGGAGCTACTGTAGACAAAAGTGAAAATATGGATCATTATTATTAAAAGGCTATTGAACCTCTGTTCTGATACAGCAAGTATGCTATATAAAATATACTATTAATTGTCATATTCTTTTTAGGCTGTAGTCCCCAGGGCAAATCCAACAATAAAACCTTGCTATTGTAAAGTAAAGGCTTCCTGGTGGATCTTGCACCATTTGAGGGTAACAGCTGAATATAGAGGGGACAACTGTAACTCCAAGGCCTATTTTGCATCACATCACATTACAGTGTATATTGTTTAAACATTGACAACGATTCTTAATTTTCAGAGGAAAAGATCTCAGTAGCATAGACTTAGGGGCAAATTCATCAAGGGTCAAATATCGAGGGTTAATTAACCCTCGATATTCGACTGGGGAATGAAAATCCTTCGACTTCGAATATCGAATATCAGATTTTGTGCAAATACTTCGATCAAACGATTAAATCCTTTGAATCGAACGATTCGAAGGATTTTAATCCAACGATCGAAGGATTATCCTTTGACCAAAAAAGTTAGGCAAGCCTATGGGGACCTTCCCCATAGGCTAACATTGGGTTCGGTAGCTTTTAGGTGGCGAACTAGGGGGTCGAAGTTTTTTCTTAAAGAGACAGAGACAGAGATTTTTAGTTGGAATCCTTCGATTTCTTAAAGAGACAGAGACAGAGATTTTTAGTTGGAATCCTTCGATTCGAATTTGAAGTCGTAGTCGAAGGTCGAAGTAGCCAAAAAAACACTTTGAAATTCAAAGGTTTTTTTCCTTCTATTCCTTCACTCGAAGTTAATGAATTGGCCCCTAAATATTATATCTGGCCAGACTAAGTATAAAAGCAAAGTGTGGAAACAACTAAAATATCTGTACTAGGTCTGTAAAAGGTCAAAAACATAGCCCTATGTTGTAAGGGAGTCAAGGTTCTGTCCTTGGGCTGCTATTTTAATTTATATATTAGTCACCTCAAACTTGCTATTGAAAGCTGCCTTTGTATTTTCCTGTAACACACAGTTATGCAAGATAATAGGGATCAAAATTGCTGTGATTTTACTATACAGTCTGATTGAGATACAATTGAGGTTCAGTATTGATAAAAACTGTATGTAGTTGGGCATTTAAGGAATGAAAGAGTTCAAGCAAGCACTTGGCAATAAATAACAATACTGAATGGAACTGTATACCTGTAAATAAGCTGGTTATAGTGAAGGTTTATTAGTCCATGAAATTAACTCATATTTCTGCACAAAATACTGCACCAGTAGTCTATTGACAAAATGAAGCAGCTGGGGCACACCATCAATTTATTACATATAGGTTACTATAGTACTTCAGTTATAGTAAACAACACAGCAACCTGAGCGCCACCTATATCCATTTATCCACCAAAGCTCAAGCTTTTAAATTTATGATACAGCCAAATAAAATATAAGATGCCCTCTTGATTTGATTTTCAGGTTTCTTGTAATAAAATACTAGATGCATTACACACAGAAGGTGTGAACAATCAGCACCATTTGTGATCCAGTAAATTGTTATGTATAACTAGATGTGAAGGAAACAGGGTTCCTGTTGTTGCATTTACCCCAATAATTAAACGGTGGGTAGACAATTTGCTTATTTTTGATAAAATCATTTTTGCTGCAGGAATGAGATGTTGATATGGAAGTATTATTACAACATCTGGAGGCCTTCAGATTGTCAGTGCCTGTATTAGTAAGAAGTGCATGAACTAGAGGCTATAATTTGACATGTAATGGCCATTTATTTCCCCAAGAAATTCTGTTTTGCTGATGTAAAACAAAAAGGCAATTTAAGACATTAAAAAATGCACAGTCAAAAAGCAGTTTATTATAGTAATTCACAAACTTCAAGTGCTAGGAGCACTCAGGAATAACTATCTTCTGCTCCATAAACATTTACGACAAAGTAGACATTTATTTTCTCATACATTCTGTTCAAGTAGGTTGTTATTACTAAAATAAAAATATCATATTGCAGGTAATATTCTTTTGTTGGCAGGCTTCATCCCATAAACAAGAAAGTAAACCTTAAGATATTAGAAGTAATATTTTTACAGAATACCCTGAAATATGCTTCACAAAATAACCTCAACAGTTAGGTTCTATTAATATACCTTATGGAACAATACATTTTCTATAGGAAAAATTATGAATACAGGAAAAACACTATTTAAAAAAGACATAAAAAGATGTATAAAACAATGATCCCTCCAGATATCAGCAACCTTTATTTGACCCGCCTTTAGATTATTGCTGATCTGAATAGTATGAACCAGAGAGCCGGAGCCAGAGTTACGCTATCTAGCCGGAATCCCAGTAGTGAGAAGATGTTCTTCAAGGTATCTAGCTCTTAAAACTCAACAAGGGTTTCCATGACTATATAAAGGCACAAGACCAAAGGCTGAGTGGTTTCATACAGATCATGGAAATCCAAAAGTATAAAGATTATAGGCATTATCCTGTCAGAGAATAAATTAGAATTTATTCAGTTTTGATGCTAACTGCCAAAATAAGTATTAAAGACTTTCTCGTGCCTTTACAGCCAGCTGCTCAGATTTTAGTCTATTCCTCTTTGATCCAGAATCTCAATTGAAATATTTTTTGAACTTATTCCAGCAACAATTTAAGACTGTCTGTCTAATAATTAACCTTAAGTAACAAGGGGGTATATAATTCAAACTAAACGTAGTCTTCTAATAGTTAAATTGCTTGATACATCAATAGCATATATTCAAAAAGTGGTTTTATCATTTTATTATTTACCACATGTATTTAATATTTTTTAAATACTTTTTTTACATCATATTTTGAGAATACATTTTAGTGGTATATTAACAGCATTAGGATGCATATTTCAGTATATTGTAATAAAAATTGGGTTTATCACTGGTATCCATTATAAACTTCCACCCACTTAACTAGTAATGCACATCAGAAAAATAATGTGCAGCACTGTAAAACTTGATTTTAGGAAAGAAAAAAAACCTGCTAGCTTCAAGTATTGACAGAGCTTGTATTATTGTGTATCTAAAAAATATCGTACACAAATAGGAGCAATAACCAGAGAGCTAATATAGAGCAGACATCAAGGGAGTAATTTATCAAAGGTTGAATTTCGAATTTATGTGAATTTTTTTTACTTTAATAAATTTGAATGTACTCACAATTCATATGTACCGACAACTCGAATGGGAGGTTATTTATGAAAGAACTTGAACGTCTAATATTCAATCAAATAGTCCCAACCAGAACATTTTAATCGAATTCAAATCGAGTTTTACTCAAAAAAAACATTGAGGGGCAAATTCATAAACGAAGAAATACGATGTGGCTAATGGCGGAGCTCTACCCTTGCACGCCAGCTCCTGCTGAACTGCTGCTCTCGCGATAAATCGGCTCCTTCCAGCCGGCTTCTACTCACACACTTCTATCATCGCTGTGTAGCGCTGTTCAAAGCATTATCGGAGTCTGGCAGGTTAATATCAATTAAATGGCTTTATTGAGCGCTTTAAAATAGCTGAGGAGGGGGATTCACATCTAACGCGTTTCGTGTCAGTAAACCTGACACTTCATCAGAGTAATTAGTGCATACCTGTGCAGGTGCTTAAATAGTGACATGTATGCATATCATTAATAAATTAAAAGTGAAAAAACATTCTTGTGAAACAACAATCAAGTTCTTAAAATTATACATATAAAAATAAAGTAAAGTAATATAATCCTTATACCAAAGTGACATTCGTTTTTTACTAAATATAATGCCTTTTTCTTAATGTTGTATATATATTTTCAAATATGTGAACTGTATTAATAATTTATTATGTTCCATGTTATCATACTATTGTAAATAAAAATGTGATATATATACAAAAAATACTGTGTTGTGTTAATAAATATAAATAAATAAATTAAATTCTTAATTTACCATTTTGTGATCAATTCATTAACAAATATTAGCGTAATAATTTAATTTTTAAAGTTTAAATGTCTTGATAGTTAGATAATGCACTGTTAATAAAAACTTTTTTTTTTTATTCACTAATGTGTATCTTTGCAATATTAATAATAATTAATTAAAAGTACATATCCGTATAGATATAAGAAAACCTAATTAATATACAATATTAATATGTTCATTATAAACATTACCGAACCATTTCCTTTGTATTCTACTTGATTTTTGTTTGTATCCAACCCATTATTGGAACAGTTTGGCAGATGAGGAATTCCTCTATAGAAAAATGCACAAGCCTATTCCAATAAATTAAATTATTAATTAGTAAAACATATATTGGAAAGATTAATTCCACTACATTCACCCTTTACTTATTTATTTAATTCAATTATATTTTCTTGTATATTTAGGAAGTTATTTAATAAAATAATCACTAATTGTTATCAAATTGTTATCAATTTGATAACAATTCTATAAATTTAATTATTACCAATTAGTGATTATTTTATTAAATAACTTCCTAAATATACAAGAAAATATAATTGAATTAAATAAATAAGTAAAGGGTGAATGTAGTGGAATTAATCTTTCCAATATATGTTTTACTAATTAATAATTTAATTTATTGGAATAGGCTTGTGCATTTTTCTATAGAGGAACTCCTTATCTGCCAAACTGTTCCAATAATGGGTTGGATACAAACAAAAATCAAGTAGAATACAAAGGAAATGGTTCGGTAATGTTTATAATGAACATATTAATATTGTATATTAATTAGGTTTTCTTATATCTATACGAATATGTACTTTTAATTAATTATTATTAATATTGCAAAGATACACATTAGTGAATAAAAAAAAAGTTTTTATTAACACAAGTGCATTATCTAACTATCAAGACATTTAAACTTTAAAATTAAATTATTACGCTAATATTTGTTAATGAATTGATCACAAAATGGTAAATTAAGAATTTAATTTATTTATTTATATTTATTAACACAACACAGTATTTTTTGTATATATATCACATTTTTATTTACAATAGTATGATAACATGGAACATAATAAATTATTAATACAGTTCACATATTTGAAAATATATATACAACATTAAGAAAAAGGCATTATATTTAGTAAAAAACGAATGTCACTTTGGTATAAGGATTATATTACTTTACTTTATTTTTATATGTATAATTTTAAGAACTTGATTGTTGCTTCACAAGAATGTTTTTTCACTTTTAATTTATTAATGATATGCATACATGTCACTATTTAAGCACCTGCACAGGTATGCACTAATTACTCTGATGAAGTGTCAGGTTTACTGACACGAAACGCGTTAGATGTGAATCCCCCTCCTCAGCTATTTTAAAGCGCTCAATAAAGCCATTTAATTGATATTAACCTGCCAGACTCCGATAATGCTTTGAACAGCGCTACACAGCGATGATAGAAGTGTGTGAGGGGCAAATTCATCAAGGGTCGAATTTCGAGGGGTAAAATCCCTTGAAATTCGACTGGGGAATAGAATTGAATAGAATCAAATAGGCAATTCGGGCGAATTTATGCGCTGGCGAATAGTCAAATTGGGGAATATCCGCCAGGCGAATAGGCGCTAGATCGAATATTCGCTCGAAGGATTTTCATTCGATCGAATGCCTTTTTATTCGATCAGAAACTTGGAAAACAAGCCTATGGGACTTTCCCATAGGTTTTTAAAGCAATTTGTAGGTTTTAGGTGGCGAAGTAGGCAGTCGAAGTATTTTTAAAAGAGACAGTACTTCGACTATCGAATGGGCGAATAGTCACATCGTTTTTGCGCTCGATCTATTCGAATCATTCTACTCAGGCGAATTTACGCCAATTCGATAGTCGAGGAGCACAAAAAACTACTCAAACTTCGAAGTTTTTTTACTTCAAATCCTTCACTCGAGCTTGGTGAATTGGCCCCCGAATGTCAGGAAGGCCACTGACATATTCGAATGGTTCAACGGACCTCTGCCATTAACTTTTAAATGAACTTGGCAGGTTTTAAGTGGCAAATATTCAAATTAGAACTGTTTCCATGGTCGAGGTAAATCTCACATTCAAATTTGCATTCGAGTTGGTGCTTTTAAATTAGATTTTGTGAGTTTTGACACAAAAAAAATTGAAAATTCCAATTTTGAATTTACCATTCGAACCTTAATAAATCTGCTCCCAAGTAAGGGTGGCAGAAAAAAAAATTATAAATTGACTGACAAGATCTAATACATCTAAGATCTAATAAAGGGAAGAGTAGATAAGGGAAGATAGATGAAGTTAAAAAAGATGGGAAAAGATGTGAATAGGTGAGGTGTCAATGTGAGGTCTTTGGTTCCTTTTCACTAAATTCATATTATTTTTCACAAAGCTGAGTAAAATCAAAAATTCTGCTAAATGGTATTTTTAAAACTGATGTTAGTAAAGCTGGAATTTTTACATTAGTCACAATTATAAATATTTTGGAATGTCTACCTTTCAGAATTGAAAAAAAAATAATATTGATAAATATTGCAAAAATGCCATGAATATTCATGCCGACACACATGAATCTTCCACCAGGACAACTGTGATTTGTTTACTAATTTCCTCTTTAAATCATTATGACATTATCTTAAGAAGGCACATATTGCTGTAAGTAGCATGAGGACCGGGGATTAATCAAAGTGCCAATAATGTTACAACTGCAGTGATATCGGGTTTCCCCTTATTTCCATAAAAGATGCAATCTTCCTTTTTTTCAGTATTCTACAGAATGAAGAGGCAAGACCACTTGTACCAATTTATTCTTACTAAGGAAGGAAAGGAAATCAACAAGCCATTAGCTATGTAACTGATTGTTTCAGGATGTAATTTTCTTAGTGTAAATATTTATGTTTACACTGGGTTTTGTATTCTAGCAAAGTGCAAAAACATCTATCCACAGGGATAAAAAAAAACTTTCTGTATCGACGAATCCAGTGATTTTTTTTAATAAAGATAAAAAATGTCCTTTTTACCTTCAAAATAACATGACATTTTTGGATTTTGCTGGAGAAAGTGGTCAAAGATAAATACTACTATATACAGGTGTAGTAATTTTATTTTTATCTTGTACCATTATACACCATATCAATAAGAGTCCATAACAAAGTGTTTATTTGGCACAGTGAATAGCTATGCAGCACACTTCATCAGTGCATGATAAAGGGAAGGGAGTTCCATTCCCAAAATATTATATTGCAGCAGTTTTCCTAGTTTTTAGGGCCTATTTTTCAAACTCCAAATTTATCTGTTATTTAAAATTAAAAAAGTCAGCCCAAACTAGAATCCACCATTTACCCTTATTTATCATTAAATAAACATGTAAAACTGGGATTGGGAAAACCACAAGTTTTTCAGATTGTCGCATGAAAAACTTGACTTTTTCAGATTGTTGCACAAAAAAAATCGGAATTTTCAGATTTGATGCCCGAAAAGTCAGATTTTTTTGTGAAACCGAAGGAATTGGCGGAAAAGCCAGAAATGTTCAGATTATCGAAACCCAGCACAGACCATAATATCTTCAAATTGCAAATAGGACCTCTGCCATTGACTTCTACAGTACCTCAAAAGGTTGAAGATGGAGTATTGTTAAAAAAACTCAATTTTTTTGAGTTTTTTGGCATCCAAACATGAATAAATATAATAGTATTATATAATAATAGTAATATATAATAGATATATAGTGTTAAAGGAATATTGACACCATTTCTGAGCATTTTTAAATGATGGACTGGGACTACACCAGCCTGAAAAGCAAAACTGAAAAATTATGTTGTTAAGAGCTTGCAGCAACCTATCTGTCATGCTGGGGATGACACTGCTGCATTACTTTAAACCACTCAAAAATAATGTTAACCAATGGAAGCTAAGGCGACTTGCTAGGGGCCACTACAATGAATACATTTTTCTGATATCTGGATGAGCAATCTGAACAGTAGATCAGTAATTGTGACAGATCAATGTAAAACATGCACTGCTGCACTATTGAGTTAGGTTGCACATTTCCAGTCGTATGTACACTAGATCTATTAATCTTTTTAAAGAAAAACATACCCTTTTGCATCTACCCCCTTTGTGCAGTATGCATGCAAAAAGTCTCTTGCCCCTTTAAACAGCTGTATTTACCAAATTAACAAAATATACTATTACCTACTGTATGTATCCTGTAATCACTATCTTTCACACGTTTTTCATTTAATGTATAAAAAATGTGATTGCTTTTAGTCTTACAACTCATTTCTGGGAAGCCTGACAATTCAGAGGTTACAAATAAATAAATAACCAACTCAACAAGGAGGAGGGGGAAGGCTGCAGTGTCAGGTGCCCAGTGGAGAAGCTCGGGATTGGGGTGGGGTGTCCTGGAGGGGGTAGGGGGCTCCTGAGGTGGCAGCCCTGGTGGGCCTCAGACACCCCAATCTAATGCTGTGTGTTAGCAATAAGGGGGTTATTTATCAAAGGTTGAATGTTTTTTTATACCTGGAATGAACTCACAACTTGAATGGTAGGTTATTTAAGAAAAAACTTGAATGGAAAAAACTCGATTCTGCAAGTTCAAGTTCTCAGGTTTTCTGCTAAAAAATTTTGCTTGAAAAAAAGTCAAACACCATGCAGGCTATTAACATCTTCAAATGGTTCAAGGGACCTCAGCCACTGACTCCTACATGACCTCAACAGGTTTTAGATGGTGTATTTTCAGATTCAAGCTATTTCCAGGGTGGTGGTATATTAAATCTCGAAATTCAAGCTATTTTTTTACCTGAAAATGTCAGTTTTGACCAAAAAAATTACCTTGAAAACAAAATATTTTGTGGAAAACACTCAAACCTCAATAAATCTGCCCCTAAGTGGCAACTTACATTAATTGAGAATGTATTACCTTTTACAATAGCATGTGGAAGTCTACATATATTTAGTAATAGTGATGGACAAATTTTTCGCCTGACAGATTTTTTCCCGCTGTTTTGCATATTTCTCGGTGAAGCGAAACTGCAAATAATTAGCAAAATGCATTGACGTCAATCGGCGTCAAAACCATTTTTTTTAAACACAACTATTTTGTCCAAATGCATTACAGTCAAAGGGCGTCTGAATAATTTTGACGAGTGACAATTTTTGTTGTGCGACAATTTTTACGTGCATTATCACGCATTAAATATCATGCATTGGTATATTTAAATTGTCTTTTTCATACAAGATTTTGACAGTGGCAATTACAAGCGTCAATTTAATTATTTTTTACTTTTTACCCTTTATAGATTTTCTAGACTCAAAAGTTCAAGGGTCAAAGTGAACTCAAGGTAATTTTCAAAGTAAAAAAAATGTGAAGTTCGAAGTAATTTTTTAGATACGTCGACCATCGAATAGGATACTACGACTACGACTTCAATTCGATGTAAAATAGTTTGAATATTTGACCATTCAATAATCGAAGTACTGTCTCTTTAAAAAAACTTCAATTTCAATACTTCGCCAAATTAAACCTGCCGAAGTGCTTTGTTAGCCTATGGGGACCTTCTAGAGCATTTTTCTAAGTTTTTGGAAGTCAAAGTAAAATCATTCAATTGATCGCTGAAATCCTTTGAATCGTTCGATCAAACGATTTTACATCGACCGCAGGATACCCAAATTCGATGAAAAAAACTTTGACTTCGATATTCGAAGTCGAACTATTCCAATGCAACCCTTGATAAATCTGCCCCCAAATGTATTAGAAATGATCATTTTCTCAGCAGGGGATAGAACATGCAAATACTTTACGTCAGTTCTCACCAAAAGAAAAATAACATTTATATGTCAATGCTCCTCAATGGGTGTCAAACTTCCCCATTGAAAATGAAAGATATCAATACACCTGTCTAAGAAGGGTGTATCTGGTTAATGGAATGCTTGCTTTAAATTTAACATACTACGCTATGATGTTTGTATTCTTTATATGTAAAGGCTTCTTATCAATAGAAAATCTGGATATGGAAGTAAAGATTTTAAATGACAATCCTGTTGTGAAATCACTAAAAAAATGATAGACCATAATATTGATTATATATTTGGAAAAAACATAATCAAGTGCCTGTAGAGTAAATAAATCATGTTAATAATCTTGATATAATGCATACATATTTAATGTTGGTTTACTAGCTGAAGGTTGATTTAAGTGGGTTTTGTGGTAAAACGACAGAATATTTTCAGTGCTGCCCAGGTCTAGCCTTTAAACCTCAACTGTAAGCAAATGTGAGGCCTGAAACATCTGTGGTTTTTCAGTCAAGAGGTTGCATTACCGTTTTCCCTAGCTTTTTATCAGAATTATTGCAAAATTGATTTGCCTTGTCTTTAAAGCAATTTTAAATGAAATTAAAACAGCTGAGCAAAAACCACAGTTAATTTTAGTTTATTCTCCTGTGAAGTGTTATTTACTTCATGCCATTTGATTTAGAACACAATACAATAACAGGTGATGATTATCAAAAGGGTACCTACTTTAAACCTGCTGGTGTTTAGAATTTATTATTAATAAAAGATCACATTGCATATTTTAGAATGAATACATCATCAAAAATATTACAATGTTTTAATTATGCAGACATGTAAAAAACATTGAGTATGATATATAATCCATTCTTTTTAAGGATTTAAAGGGAATGTGGCTAGAATACTGTGGGGAAAAATATGGTGATTGTGGCTCAAATTGCCTGTTGCACATTATGCCAGGGTAAATGAATGCACCCTACAGATCTTATAAATATGTAAAAGTACTAAAACAATCACAACCCTAGTAAACAAGGTGTCACTGGGCTACTGTGCTAGGAGCCCCTAAGATACAGATTCCGTATAAATATATCAACTGCCACACCAAACATGTCTCCTTTACATGTTTGCCACACAATTAAATAGCAACCCTTTGGCAGGGATATACTACTTCTATGAGAAAAAAATTTGCCAACAAGTCAAGTTTAAGTACCAATTCGGAACACGTACAATTGATATTATTAACAGATATTAGGTTACTGTGAGAATACCTGGTGGTCTAGTGGGGCGGCAGGGAAGCACACCGTGCTCACTGCGGGGATGGCCACTGCCTCCTCCTCCTTGATGTGCTACTTCCTGGCTGATGCGTGCCGATCATGTGCATCCTTTTGTATTCAACATGCACCACGTGATGTCATCGCACAACACGAAATTCACATAAAGGGCCAGCGGCCAATTGTTCCTTGCCCAACGTAAGTCTATTTCTAATAGTTCATGGGTGTGTTTCAAGTCTGTTCTCTGACCTAGCCTGTCCTTGACCTACCCTAGTTTGCTGCCTGTCCTAACCTTTGCCTGTTTCTGACCATTCTCTCGGATCCTGATTCTGTACTGAGTTATTTTTAGTTGTAACCCTGGCCTGTGACCTTGACTACGTCTTTTGCTCTTTATTCTGTACTGCATTGCCTGATTGGTATTGACCTGATCTTTGATTTTTTACCAGTATACATTACGGTTCCCTTGTCTGCGCAGAACTTCCCCCTAAGTCCTCTCACTTTAAGACCTAGCTGCATCCAAAAGAAGAGGCCGAAATGCGGTTGTTATAGGCGGAAGAGTGAACCCGGGACATTGGGGTTTGTTCTGGGTTTAGGGAAACCATACTTTACAGTTACACAAACCTTCTTTTCTGTTTAAAAAAGTACAAGGTAGGTTTCTTTTGCAATGAACTTTAAGGCATGGAGCAGACCATGCTAATGTACAGCAAGTACATGCAGCTCAATAATAGACAGAGGAATACAACTAACCCTGCAATATCACAATTTCATTATGCTACTTTGTTCATGTTAAAAAATCATTATACCCAAAGTAACAATCCAGAAGTCATAATTTCTGCACAAATAACACATAAATTAAAGCTGGGGTGAATGCACTTTCTAATGGCATATAAACGCAATGTCCTTCTTTATCACAAATTTTAATCACCCTATGAAAAATCTATTTGCTATGATGATTATTAGTGATAAATGAAACTGTCTTGGTTCGTTTGCAGAAAATGCAGAAAGATTAGCAAAATGGAGAAATGTAACTGAAATCTACAGGAAGGTGAAATTACATTGCAGTTAAAGCATTTTATCTCTGCAATAATGTATATATTGCCATACCGTGTTAAATAAGCTTTTTTAAAGATATAATTTAAATGTTCATCATATAAAAAAAATGTTTCCTTAAGTTGCCAATTTCTTCCAAACTCATACCCAAACAGCTGCTTAGATAGACTGGGGGAAAACTATGGAGGGTTCTGATCTGGCTTAACTTATGTGGCAGCAAGGGGTGCATATTATTGAAAATCTGTGTTTTTCTGGGGTTCTTATTTCAGCAAAATGTGGTGAAATTATAAAGTTCTTGCTGCTTGGAAAACCACACGTTTTGTTGCCAAACCATGTGAAAATGTTTGCTCATCCCTAATGATTATCCATATTATTTGTGAGTACTGTCCCAGCCCAAAGATATCCCGATGAGTACAGATTGAAGTTCCCTATTTCTAATCATGGACCCACTAACAACCCCACTGAAGCCAAAACAAGTACACACATATAAGCACACACGGAAAGAACAAGGTGACATTTACTACACAAATATATAAGCATTATTACTAACCTAGAAGTGTAAATCAAAATGGAACAAATTGAAAAATTGCAGTACAAATTAGATGGACACAAGTGATGGAGTCTTAAGTAGTGTTAAACTACATCCCTTAGGATCCATCCATGTAATATTTGTGCCCATGAGACTTCAGTGTAGGCTGTGCTTTGTACCTTGCACTAAATGTGGCACAAGGTACAAAGTGCAGCATTGTGGGTGCAAGGCAGTCCTGGACTTAATTTTCATTAAGATGCAGTTTGGTACTACGTTGTTTTCCTTCATTTAGAGGACAAATTGGCCTCACTAAGCTTCACCAACCTTCTGTAATATTGTTACAAACAGCTGGTTCATATTTTTTCTAGTTCAATTTAGCCACTTTACAGTATTATGGCTTCATGCTGTTTATTAGAATCACACCTATAATACCGTTTGAATTAGTCATGTCTTTATCCAAAAATTGAAACATTTTTATTAGCTTTTTTATTAAAAAAATATGACAAAAACAGTTCTTGTTTGAAGACTGTGGACTGTTTTGAGCCCTACTTTACAAACTCTGGAGACCAAAAGATAATCATACAATACATCTATCCTCTTCTATCTCTCTTTGTATGCTGTGGGTAAATGTGTGTGTCGAGCATTTTTTTTTAAAGGTTCACCTATTACAGAAAATAACTTCCATAAAGCCTGACTTGCAATTAAAATGCCTAATCTCTTTCTATTACAAAAACATCCTGCACTCATCTTAATTCTTTGCATAATTGTGTTTTGTTGGCAAACAAGGAAGCAGTTATTTCAATGCCACCTTTAAGGACATTAATGAATACATTAAAAGTGGACTGTTGACAGAATCCTGATGCATATTATTTCACTTAGTTGTCCAGATGGAGAACGTTCATAAATCACAATTCTTTGTATTTTGTCCTTCGCCCAGTTTCTACCTAAGAAAAAGTACTGCAGTTGTCAAAAGACATCTATTCATTAGAGAAGAAATTAATGAATCAAGTTAGTTTCTATAAACAACCACGATTCCATTAAATAGTGAAGCTTTCCTTATTTTAAACTTTTTAAAGTTCAAAAAAGCCTGCTTGTCATTCATTTAATATTGCAGCAAAATGAGAGGTGCTCTCACCAGCACTGACATAACTTTTATAGCTTTTCATTGAATTTGTCAGGGCTACAACAATGCAATGCTCCTGCTGGGCCATTTTCCTCTCAGAAGAAAAAAGTGTTGCTAAATAAAGTAACAATGTAAATGAATGCAGTAGCCACATATGGCATGGACTATGCATAACATAATAATGATTTGTGGGACACATCCATTCTGCTGTTGTTTCTACAGGTGATTATAGATGAGCAAAATATTTCACAGCGAAAAAACGCCCATACACTCTAATGTATACTGTTTACTCTAATGTTAGAAAATTGTGAAACAAATAAAGACCCATTATTGTCAATGCATTTGGCAAATGTTTTGCTGTTTAGCAAATTTTTGGTGAAGTGAAATGGGTCAGGTTCGCTTATCGCTACAGGTAGTAATCAATATCCAGATTATTATAGCAACAAAATAGAGAGAACAAACATTTTTATTGTATTTTCCAGTTATACATTTACCATATACTTTGGGCTACATGGTGTTTAGCATAATCATAAACATAACATAAACATTACATACATAAACATACATTACATTACATACACACATACATAAACACAACATAAACATAATCATAAACAATTTCCAAATGTAAAAATCACAACTGAAAAGTGAAAATCTGGTGAATATATAAATCATTGAACAGGGATTCTTTATCCTTAATCAGTAAAAATGTGTACAATAGCAAGTATCACAATATATGTTTAACAATTTCTCAGAGGCCGAAGTGTGATCATAGGTAAAGGTCTCCGGGAGGCATTTTTATATCAACAGTAGTGATGAGTGAAATGTTTCACAGAGTTTTGCCGCAAAAATGGTGTCTATAGTCTCCATTGGGTGAAAAAAAATGTCTTCTGTCAAAAAAAAAAACTTGTTGCGGGTAAAAAAAAAAAGAGTGCCAAGTTGTATAAATGTATGTGCTTTCAACAAAAGAGTAATTTCCCACAACAGAGTAATTTCAGAAATAGAACCAAAGTATTGTTTAAGTGCGGTACTTATTTCTTTTGTTATGGAAGCTTTTCAGGCATTTGTATTTTGCCTGACAAAGGGGCCTGTGTGCTCCGAAAGCTTGCAATTGTTACTCATTCAGTTAGCCAATAAAAGCTATCATCAAACTTTACATTTTCTGCTTTTGTTATGGAAGAAATAGAAAAATATTAAGAATAAAAAGAATGGAATTATTAAGGGTCCAGCAGTAAGATTTGTCTCTGGGTACGCAAAGGAAGCTAACTTCCATGGTGTTCTTTGTGAGGAGGAGTGGAGTGACTCTACCTGACAAACTGTGCCTGCTCTAAACATGTGAGGACAAGTGAGCTGTGAGACAATCTGTTTTGTGCATTCAAGTCTCAATATCTTGTAAGTGTATATGGGGCAGATTTATCAAGGGTCGAATGTCGAAGTCGAAGGAAATTTTTACCGAATTTGGCAATCAAATGATTTTCGTTTGATCGTATGATTAAATCGCTTGAGTCGAACGATTCGACCGATTTTAGCGATCGATCGAAGGATTTTTCTTCTACCTCAAAAGACTGCTGTAGAAGGTCCCCATAGGCTAACATAGCACTTCGGCAGCTTCAATTTGGCGAAGTATTGAAGTCAAAGTTTTTTTAAAGAGACGGTACTTCGATTCTCGAATGTTCGAATATTCAAACGATTTTTACTTCGAATTGAAGTAAATACGAAGTCGTTATCAAGGGTCGAATTTACTTAGACCGTTGATAAATCTGCCCCTACATGTAGGGTTCTACACTAAATGGCAGTGTGTTGGGAGTTTTCTTAAATGAGAAGAATCTAGGGTTTTTTGTAGATAAGTTCTGGGCAGTGACATTCTGTGGCTACTAAAGCTAATAAAGTTCTGTTTTGCATAAAAAAGGGCATTAATTCAAGGGATGAAAACAATTATGCTTTTATATAGGTCCCTGGTGAGGCCTCATCTGGAGTATGCAGTGCAGTTTTGGACTCCAGTCCTTAAGAGGGATATAAATGAGCTGGAGAGAGTGCAAAGACGTGCAGGTAAACTGGTTGGAGGGATGGAAGATTTAAATTATGAGGGTAGACTGTCAAGGTTGGGGTTGTTTTCGCTGGAAAAAAGGCACTTGCGAGGGGACATGATTACACTTCGATTAGAGAACATTATAGACAAATACACTTAGTCCCTTTGTAAAATGTATAATGAGGCAATGGAATTCTTAATGAATCAGATGAAAATTGAGCATAGGACTGGCCAGATATGGGATGACTTGGACGTAGTTTGCCAGCTTAAATATATTGCAATATATGGACAAACAATCCCTGTTTTGCTTAAAGGGTAAGGTATTTTTCAGTAGCAGTATGCACAAAATGTCTCTGTCTTAAATATATTGATAATGGGTTGAGTGCAGAGGACTCTTGTATTTGTCTATATGTATTTAGTGGTCACAGCCTCATTGCAAATAGTAGGAGACCTTTTTACCCACAAAGAGGATCACCGTACCAGAGGCCACCCCTTCAGATTAGAAGAAAAGAACTTTCATTTGAAGCAACGTAGGTGGTTCTTCACAGTCAGGACAGTGAGGTTGTGGAATGCATTGCTGGGTGATGTTGTGATGGCTTATTCAGTTAATTCCTTTAAGAATGGCTTGGATGATTTCTTGGACAGACAAAATATCAAAGGCTATTGTAATACTAAACTCTAAAGTTAGTATATATATGGGTATTTATAATTTATGTGAATGTATTGAGGGGTGTGTGTATGAATGCTGGGTTTCATTTGGAGGGGTTGAACTTGATGGACTTTGTCTTTTTTCAACCTGATTTAACTATGTAACTATTTATTTTATTGTCCAATAAAACTGAAATAGACACCGTGGCACTTGGAACACATATCCTTTGTTTTATTTTGTCCAATTTTATCATTAAACCTGTCTTTCATACAACAAGGACAACAAGCAAGGCTATAATACTCCACCATTTTACCAATTTAACAAAAAAAATATTAGATAGCATACACAGGCATTGGGCTTATGTAAGATCTGTTTGAAAGTTCTGTGTAATGAGGTCTTGAAAATGCACAGACCTGAGCTACTCGTGTATCATCAGGATAGTGTGCTTGTCTTCCTTATACTTTGGTAGAAATTCAGCTATCCAAACAGAATTCTTAGTGATGAGTTGGCATGTTTTCATGCACAAACGTATGCAAACAAATGGAGCAGAATCCAGTGGTGTATATGGATCATTTGGCTCACAGTTTATTTTAGTAAGGGAAAATATGTGTACCTGATTTTTTTTTAGCTAAGCCAGCTTGAGTTCTCTCCTTGAAATCAACAATGAAATAAAAAAGTGAATCTGATACAGACAAAAGTGAGAAATTAAGAAATATGTTGAATAGTTCATCAATGGCTATGTCCATTATTTTAGGATTTAATTAATGTTTACATACATAATCATAAATCACAATAAAAAATGCTAATTGCATGTAACAAAGATCCATCAATTAGCTTGACTTTTTGAAAATTCAAACAACAGCTAAATTCTAATTTCAGACTATAACAAATCAATGCATTTTGGACAGACCCACAGAATTATCAATAGAAGATGGCATTTTATACAAGGAAGGTCTGTACATTCAAAGGGAACTGAAGAAACAGTGACCTTAAGCAGCTGCCACACTTGAAACAGTCTCTTAGCAACATTTTCTAAATGAAATGCAAATGGCACTTTAGAGCTCAATATCACAGTTTAAATAGAACATTTCAGATCTATTTTCCTACTGATTATGACTGATACCATCCATATAAAGTAATTAGCAAAGCTGATTTTGATTTAAATGTTTTAATTAACAAGAAAATAATGCTTGAACAGCAGTAAGCACCTTCCTCCTAAGGCTAAGGCTAACTTTGTAATACTATCACAGCATTGACTGATATAAATACTCCACAAATTATTAATGTATAGATCTAAAAATCACTGTGTAGTTCATGCTTATGTGTTTGGATTGGTGTTATTTTATGTATGTTTCCCAGTGTACAAATTGCAAGTATAAACTGCTATAAATTATAGCAGTATAAACTGCTATAAATTGCTTGAGCAAAGCAAAGGCAATGAAAATCCTTTGAGATTGTATATCAGTAATATTTTGTATAGGTGTGAGATTTAAAAAATCTCAGAAAAATAATTATAGAAATCTAGGTTGTTCTGTATCTATGAAGACATTTCACAGTCCTTCAGTAGGAAGGTCCAGACTTCTGAAGTTGTTCCCAATGACTCCATATCCTTTTCTGCAGGGCCAGGCCAAGCTGACAAGGTGCCCTAGGTTCCCCCGGTTCGCTACCCTTGCCCCCCGTCCTTTTGTGCACGTGCATGTCCACATGCGTGCAAGTGCACATGTGCAATAATATAAGAGGAGGGAGGGGAGAGCAATGATGGGGATGGGCAGGGGAGGAAGAAGGTAGGAGGGAGGGGAGAGCAGCAGGGGAGCAAACCCAGACTAGGGTTAGGCAAAAGTCCTTTGAAAAGGTACCTGCTCAGTGCCCCCACATCGAGGGCAGGTTACTTATGAGACGCGCCAGAAGATTTCCTTTGTCTCTTACCTCCTGGCATGTCTCTCTGCACAGGTGCGCACTTCCGGGTTCTCAGCTAAAGTGACCCTGAACGTTATGACCATCGTGATGTCACGAAAAGGCACAGGATTCGAATCTTTGGCACCAAAACATCCTTAAAAACCCAGTCCTCCATTTTTAGAGTGCCCAAGCTGGCTTCAGTTTTCTGAGGAAAGATTCACTGGCACTCAAAGGCAGGTGCAAGCAGGGTCAAACCCTTGCGTTTTTATTAAGCAAAAAGGTGCAATGTTTTGGGGATAGGACCCCTTTGTCAAGCAATGCAATGCAAGCAATGCTTGACAAAGGGGTCCTATCCCCGAAACATTGCACCTTTCTGCTTAATAAAAACGCAAGGGTGAATCTTTCTTCATATTGTACTGGGAGGGTGCCGATCCCTCCATCACCATGCACCAGGCGATCGGGCTTGTAGGCCAGGGTGTGCGAGCGGTGCCTCCTTTCTTCAGTTTTATATCCTGTCGAAGTGTTATATTCTTGTGTGTGTTCCTGGTTATTGACTCCTACCTGACTTCTCGACTACGATTCCTGCCACCTGCCTTGATCCCTTTGCCTGAACTTCGACTACGCTTTTGCCTAATCCTTGCTGGTGCCTTACTCTGGACTTGTTTCTATTTTGCACAAACTCTTGTTTCAGTTCCGCAGCAGAAAGCCCGGGGCCCCAAAAGGCGGTCAGTGAACACCGGAACCCACAGGGGTGTTCTGTGCATCTGTGAGTACCCGCAAACACCTAAGATTCCAACTACCTAGTACATACATACCTCTTCTGCCTACCCGTAGTTCTGGCCCTGTTTTTCATGCTCTGTGTGTCATGTGCTGAGCTTAGTGTTTGACACACAATATATTGACCTGATAATGAGGATTCATCTGTCAAATGCCTTATATACTTACAGTGTTCAACAATAATTTACAAAATCCCCCTTTTAAGGTAAGGGCACATGCTAAAATTCAGGTAGATTTAGTCGCCTGGTGAGAAATTGCCTCTTCTTTGGGTGACTAATTTCCCGGAAAAGCCTTCCCACCACCTAGAATCGAAATCACCAGCGGAATGGCACTCGGAGCACTTCGTTTTCTGAAGTCGACTCACGAGGAAACTTATACATATAATATATATCCTCACAATAGATTGAAGAATTTTCTATGTTGGTAAGAGGGTAAATGTTTTATTCACTTTTGCTAATGTGAAACAAACAACGTATACAGTATATTGCTTTGATGGGGCATACAGTATACTGTTGGGGGAGGATTCAGGATTCAGAATAATACAAGTTTTTTTTTGCAGTATTCTGATTTGGCTGAATTGTAATTGTTTAGTCGAATCAATTTCAAACCCTACTGAACATTTATTTTCAGTAGTGATGAACAATAGTGATGGGCAGAATTATTAGATAGGCGCAAATTTACTGCCACTGGTGAATAAATTCATAAAATTGCTGTGAAAATTATGACGCCACTGACAATTCTGACGCCGGTAACAATTTAACACACGCCCATTGACTTTAATGCATTTGGAAAAAATAGGTGTGTCAAATTGCCCCCGGCATTGGAATTGTCGCTGTTGTTAATTTTGATGCCCGCAAATTGACGGTGTCATTCGCATTCCGCAAATTTTTCACGGCTTTGCGAACTTCGCTGGAAATTCCTGAATTTTCCGACTAAGTGAAACGGGACAAATTCACCCATCACTAATGAGAAAAAGTGGCCTGTATCACTTCGCCAAAAAATTTGAAAAATGCCATTCATTTGCCAATATTTTGCCACATGCATTGGAGTCTACATGTGTTTTTTTCCCAGAACAAAAACAATTTTTTTTTCCTGCTAACGTCATTGGCATCTTTTTCTGGTGAAACAAAATACATGGCATAAATTTTAATGTTGATTCACGAAAATAATCACTACTAGTGAAAGCACATATGTTATGAAACTATACAAGGTGAAAAAGTTCTTGTATGTTTTCTTGCATTATTCCATATGATCACAATATATAAAAGGTAATAAATAATCCCTTTAATGTACAATAATCTCTGAACATTACTTTTTTGTTCTTAATTGATGAAATTTTTTTATTTTCTTGACTTTGAATATGTAGATTGTGGTTCAGATTCTGGTGGTATTAGGCACATCCAATGATGATAGACATTTATCTGTGCATGTTTCTTTAGCTCACTAGTCAGTGCTTCTTATTGGGTGTCTTTGCTCTTACATCCTGAGCAATAACAAATTATTCATCCTGTAAAACCTACTTGTTTTTCCTATGGTTTTATTTCCTTATTAATTACTTTTTGACTGTTACTGTGGGTTATTGTAATTGATCAAAAAAGTATTACATTATGTTCATAAAATCAGCAATTGATGTATCTATAAAAATACAAATGGGCTCGGGGAAAAGTTCCTTTTCCTACATACCAGAGCTTTAATTTTCTTGCCATCTTTCATCTATTTATGTTCCATTTGTACAGTAGGTCACACTCATTGCATGCAAGTACGGCAAGTATGACAGTTGGATCCAAGAGGAAATTAGTTCACTCTGCTCATAGACACGATTCCCTTTAGTAGTTGTTAACATAATGCGTTGAGCTGAAAGTCAATTTCCTAACCTACATGAGAAAGAAAGTATTAACGACAATTCTCTTCTAGAGCTATACTTATTTAAAATGAACAGTGCCTCTCACACTATGGAGAAGTGACCCAGTGTCTGAAAAGTAGCACAGGTCAACATAAATGTTAATCTATAGTCTTCTGGAAATCCCCAAGTGAAAACAGAAGCAAATTATCTCCTACATAATAGCAAGAAATTGTTACATACATGACACCTCAAATGACAATACTTAAAACTGTTACAGTCCTAAAAATATCCAGTACTTTTAAGATCATTTTGGCTGATGCACATTTCAATGTATTTTTTAGATTATTAAATTGTGTAGAACTGTAGCAACTTGTCCTAAATGTGATAAATCTAGCTAGAATTAAAGAGGCAACCTGTAGAAAAAAAGGGCCTCAGACAAGAAAGTAATATAATCTTCCTGTATCCTCTGTACTTATATCCAACTCTGCTGGCAAGGGATTACCTGTGCACATGTACATCATGGAAACACACAATAGAGTTTTGTCAACATGAAGAACAATTTCTTCAGAAGATTAAATTTCATCCCTAGTAGTATACTACTGCAGTAATTGTAAAACAAAAGCTGTCTTTAATTTCAAATACTACTCTCCACCTGGTAGGGGAAAATCCACTGCCAGGCATTTTTTGTGACAAGGAATGTGCCAAATGCATTCTTAACACATTATCCCTTCTAGATAGAGTATAGAATAGAATAGAATAGAATATACAAAGCAAAGAACAGGCTAAATAATCAACCTTAAAAATATACAGTTTAATCAATAAGAGGCAAAAAGTATTGAAACTGAAATAAACTGAAGAATCCTAAGAATTCCCAGCTTGTTTTTTTCCGATTGAGCAATTCACGGTCAGGTGGAAATCACTTTTCAAATATTTAGGATCAGCATGCATTTTGGGTAAAATAAAATGGCACCTTATCCCTCATATGTATCCCTTCAGTAAATTAGTAATTTTAAGCACCATTAGATGACAAGTCACCGGTTGCATTTAAACAAAGTCCAGATGAAAAGGAAAAAAACATATGGACTTAAGTGTTTTGTTTTAAAACAGTTATCCATGACTGATGAAAAACAAACAAAACATTAATAAAAGCAGCAAACAGAAAGTGACAACAATCACTTTATTCTGAACTGCTCAGCTACAATGCCAAGCAAAAAGGCTAGACAAATCTAAGCACTTTCTGGACTGTGACAGTAATTGATATACTGCAAGATTGAAGGGGAAATGGCAAGTAAGATGCACATAGATCATTTCATAATAGCCATTTCCAAAAGCTATGAAAGGACTGTGCTGTATTGGCCATAGCTGAGATCAGAGATTGTAATGGGAAGCAAAGACACAATGCAGCAGGAAAACCAGAATGAATGATTTTCTCACAATCGGAACTGTTTCTCAACTATCAAAACAGAGCAGCAAATCTTATTCAGCATTGTAACACTATCTTTTATGAAAGTTCTCAGCTATGGATAATGTGTTAAGTGATTAATGACAGTTGATATCCATCCAGTACAAATCAAACAACAAGTATGGCAATGTCCACTATTTTTCACACAAATCATTGTAAGCACCTGGTTTATTAACTCTTGTTAACTCTATGGGGGTGGTTTATCAAAGTTTGGATTAACATTTTTAGCACGATTCATATTTTTTTGCACAAAAAATTCACAACTTCAAGTTATATTTTCGAAACTCAAATGTTTGGTATTTGAGCACAAAAACCCCCAAAAAACTAGAATTTAAAACTTCTGCATCTAAAAGCTGGCGAGTTCATATAGAAGTCAATGGGAGTTGTCCTAAGCAAAATTCAAGCCATTTTTAATTGAGTAATTTTAGAGTTTTTTGAGATTTTTATTTTATTTTTGTAACCTTACAAACTCATCAAATTTGAGGTATTTGTGTTTTTCCCATGATTGCATTCAGTCAATCAATTCGATAAATGAGCAAAACGTTTAAAAAATCACAAATTTGAATTTTGATAAATAGGCCTCCCTAAATTGATGCCTACTGCTATTAAACAGCTTAAAAGAATTTAGTAAAATAGTTCAATTTGTTTATCCTCACATATGATTTGCATCAGGGATCAATGTTTTGTATGGTAATAAGTGCTTGGAGCAACTGCTATTGTAGTAAAATGAGTATAGTGCATGTGTTCAAAAATCAGCATGGTCTTTCACAAAAAACACTTGTGTAGAAACTTGGAGGGCTATTTAAATTTTAGAGATTTTCGAGTTTTTAGAGTTTAGACAATTACTATTGAAACAAAGTCCAAAAACCTCTAATGATTACTTGTTTGAGCTATTCCTCCATTACCAGACAGGCTCTAGTGCCATTTCATTATTCCATTAGTAAGAACATTAGGACACCTGGAAAGCCAACTCACCCTACTTGACTGAGTAATCTATTGGTCATCAAGACACATCTCAATATATTATTAACATATATTAGTTAACCTTAATGAAACTATGCATGCTGAAAGCTGATTCTTGTTTCCCTGTTTAAATTAAAAAATATTAAAATTATTTTTAAAAAGGAGTTTTTACAAAATAAAGGTCATTCTAACTGTTTTACAAGGCACAATTTATTCATATCTTTAATTTTGAATTACAGCTTTTTTATTGATTTGTTTAATTGATCCAAATTGGTGTATAGATTAAAATATCTTTTTAAAGATATATGTGGAGGCAATTGCCATTTTATGGCCAGTTATTAATATTTTTTAATATATTTAGGAAAAAAATAAGCAACTACAGAATACAATTATATATTAATAAAAGAAAAGCTAGCCCCCCCCCCTATATCCAGGTGTGCCCTTTGCAAATTCCCTTTTTGCCCATTTATAAAAGATGTCTTAGAATACTTGTACCAACAAGTCTCTGCATTCAGATATGAGCCTGTGATGTTAATCTGTACTACAGAATAAATCTGTGTTGCAATACTGTACACATATTCTTACACATTTTATGTCCTGAAACCACATTTCTACTATCCTCTCCTTACTTGACCCTTGATCTCACCTTTATGCAGCTGAGATAGATCTATGATGTGTTGCCCCAGAAACATAATCATTTCAGACCTAGCTGGGTCATTGAGAGCTGCATGCACAGTGGCCTTGCACTCAGAGAATTGGCTTGTTAAGTCAAGGCTTGTTCCGCAATAAAAACAAAACAGGTCAAACATCTAAAGGCAAACAAGAGTGCCTATAGCAGTAACACTCGAACTCTGATTCATGATATTACCGTTTTATGAAGCAAGGTCATTTTAGCAAAAAACAATTTGACTTCTAATACATTATTTCCAGAAACCCATGCATACTTTAAGGCAGGTTTATTCAAATTTTAATAACATTATAACTAGGGAATTTTGATGGATTCAAAGCAGTTTGAAATATATCAACACTTTACTGACTGTTAAGAAAGTTTCCTGACAGGCAATTGTTTTTTAACACTTATGGCTTCCTATTTTTAAATGTGGCAATTCTTAAAAATGTATTCCAGCACTTTAAACAGTCTATTTTTTTCCAATCAAATCAACAAAAATATCCTGTATATCTGGTAACCCCTGAAAAAAAGAAGATTGTTACATGAATTTTCATAAAATGCAGATATTTGGGGGACTTGCTCATTCAGCAAAAATAATTTTTCGCCTTAGTACAAACTACTTGTGATTTGTAAAACTGAACTGTTTTTAGGAGTGATAACTTTTATTACTCTTTGGCATAACAAAAAGAGTTCTAAAAGGTCCCCTTCTCCTTTGGGTGCCTTTGTCCATTTGGTGCCTTTTTCATTTAGTCGGTGTAATGTAAATCAGTCCCTTTGCTTCCCTTGCCAGTTGAGAGTGTAAATTTCAATAAACCAAAAACTGATTTTATACAGGTATAGGACTTTTTTCCCAGAATGCTCGGGATCTAGGGTTTTCTGGATAAGGGATCTATCTGTAGTTTTGGTCACAATACTTGGGGATGCTCATTTATTAAAGGTCGAATTTTAGTAGTATTATAGGTTTTTGAAACCATGATTGAACTAATTTTCGCTAAAACCACAAATTTCATGAACGTTATTTAAAATTAAAAGTTAGAAGAATGATGCGCTAAAGATGTATGAAAATCTCTAAAACGGAGCTCCCCAACCCAAGAGCCACATTCAAATTTAAAAAGAGTTGGAGAACAACAGAAGCATAAAATAAGTCCTTGGAGACAATGTTCCCTCTATGCTGTGCACTTGTGGGGGCAAACACACATTTTGGGTCCCCAACTCATGAGCCACATTCAAATCTAAAAAGAGTTGGAGAACAACATAAGTAAGCTGTGTATTTATTCTGACCTGAACACATTTTTTTTTAAATGCGCACACAAGTTTAATATGTGCGCATAAAATATTTTTTTAAACACATAGTTGAGAAGGAATTAGAGGGAGCATTGCTTGGAGATGCCAAATAAGGGCTGTGATTGGGTACAATGTAGCCCCCTATGTGGACTTGCAGCCATCTGGAGGCTGCATTTGGCAATACACTTGGTTTTAATACCAAAAGCAGTCTCCAAGCCTGGCATCCAAAAATTAGTACCTGCTTTGAGGCCACTGAGGGCAACATCCAAGAGGTTGCAGCATGTTGCTCAAAAGCCACTGGTTGAGCATCACCGCTCTAAAACCTCTAAAATTTGAGTTTTTCAGACAATTACTAATGAAAAAAGCCAAAAACTTCTAAATGTCTGAAAGGCTAACTTCTTTGTATTTGATTTTTTTTGTGGTTTTTACACTTAATACATCTTTTAAGAGTTTTAGAAAAAAAATTCTTTTTAAAAAAACATGATTTTTTAGAGAAAAATATGATTAGTGATAAAGAATGCAGAATGTTAGTATATAGGTCCTTACTCCTTTAGTGTACTAAAAAAATATTTTAACATTAAATAAACCAAATAGAATTTTTTTTATCTCAATAAGGGTTCATTATATTTTAGCTGGGATCAAGTACAAAACAACACACAAAAATTGGATTATTTGTTTAAAATGGATTCTATGGAAGATGTTGTTCAGAGCTTTCTGAATAATGGGATTTCAGATAATGGATCATATACCTGTATTAGAAATGCTTGAAAATATATATATATATTTCTAATAACAAATATTTAAAGAGTGGTGATTGGTCATGTAACCAAAGCAGGAACTAGGCAAGATGACTTTCCACCAGAGACAGTAATATTCATTTGCTCACAATAAATCTGCCTTTATGTTTCCCACAATGCACTGTGAAGGTTTTACTCACTTTAGGTCAGCAGTGGGTCAGCATAGGCAGCTTCAATTTACAGTAAGCTCACAGTACAGTAATGCCAGCAAGGGGATGAAGTGGCCGGCCGGGTTGCCTTGGGCGCCCGGCTGGCTTGGCCTGGGCATGGATGCACTGCAAAGTCTTTACTTAAGGGACAGCAGAAATTACAGCTATAAAAACCACTTTGTTTCTGCTAGTACTATTTAATTTGGAATGTGTCCATGTTAGTTAAAAATTTAGTCATGTCTGAAAAAACTACAGACCCCATAACACACTGTAACATCCTCACATGACACAGACAGAACTGTTTATATACTGTAGGTGACATTGTACTCCATATTGTAAAGATATTAGAATTAAAGGAGGCATTCCATGACCATGTAACCACAAAAGTTATAACTAAGCTATGTAATCTTTAAACACTGTTATCATGGTTGTTGAATATTATAAGCTTATCAGTTACAGGAAATGCTCAATGATATAGGATTATGGGGCACATTTATGACTGTAATCATAGTTGAGTCCAAAGATTCTCCTTCCCCTATATTTGCGTCCATTTCTAGTGCATTTCAGCTGGCACAGTGCCTAGTGAGGCACAAGGGACTGCAAGGAGAGAGGCAGCTCCCTAACTCCATCTTCCAGACGCATCCGCCAGGCTGGCGTCATCAATAGCCACCAATTGTCCAAATCCTCTACTGGCCGGGCGCAGGGGAGGGAAGATTAATGTAATTTTCCCCCTCCTCTAGGCAACGAGCGCCAGGCAGAGCAGCATAGGGGCAGAAGCATCCCACCAACCCACCCTTCATCTAAACAGGTAAAGCCTTTTTCCCACACAAAGAGCTTCATCAAGTGGTGATCTGAGCACTGCGGATGCACATTGTCACACTGTTAATGTATTACTATGTTCATTATTTGTAAAGAGATTGTCACAGAGGAAAGTTTTTGATCCTTGCCTTATTATTTTATGGATAAAAAATAGTTCTCACATGCCCATTGCAATGACCGGCATCTGTGCTTTTTGGTTTGGTCTGAAAATGGTTATATTATAGATGCATAAGTCGGTTATAGAAATATGTGTTGACAAGCGTGCAAAGGATCATTGAATAAAACATGATAATACAGCTGTGATAAACCTTCATCCACAAGTTAAGCTGGCCATAGACGCAAAGATCTGATCGTACGAATCGAGGATTCGTACGATTTTCGGACCGTGTGTGGAGAGTCCCGACATTTTTCGTCCGGCGGAGATCGGTCGTTTGGTCGATCGGACAGGTTAGAAAATTTCTGTCGGCTGCCGATAATATCTCTGCGTGTATTGCCGATCGTACGATTTTCAGTGGGAGACTGTCACTAGCTTTGGTTGGACATAGATATCGTACGATTGCTGTCAGGGGCAGAACATTGCTGATCTGTTCTTTAACTAATCTGACTGGTAAGACTTTGATCTGAATGGTTAGTGGCGGGTCGGGAGATGTGAAAGTCCAATCGTACGATGATTCGTACGATCGGATCTTTGCATCTATGGCCAGCTTTAGCCTCTTTAGTCTTTAATTTGGTAATTGTTGAAAGGGGGGAATTGGTGATCTCTTCCCTGCTTGTAAGGGCACCGATCGACAATGGTAACCCCTGGAGATCATACCGCTGTGGGCTGTGTCAATAGGAGAAGCAGATTTGTGCCTAAAGAATTGTACACACATGATATTTTGATGTGCCAAGTGCCAAAAATTACGCAATCCCAACTCAAAGTCAAAGTGTGCATGATTGTACACAGGTTGATGCTGCCCTTGAATCATGAAATAAAACTATGCATTCTAGCATAGTAACATAACTTTTAGTTTTTCATTTTTTACTTGTGGTTTTTGAGTTATTTAACTTTTTATTCAGAAGCTCTCCAGTTTGTGATGTCAGCAATCTGGTTGCTTGGGTCCAAATTGCCCTAGAAACCATGCATTGATTTGAATAAGAAACTGGAAAATGAATAGGAGAATAGAATGAATAGAACATTTAACAATAAAAATAGCAATAACAATACATTTTGCAGATTTACAGAGCATTTGTTTTTTTTTAAATGGGCCCTTCAAGCTAGAAAGGGTCAGAAGAAAAAGGCAAATAATTGTAAAAAACTACAAAAAAATTGCTTAGAATTGGCTATTTTATGACATACTTAGGGGCAGATTTATCAAGGGTCAAATTAAAAATTAGATTTTTTAAATTCGAAGTTCGAGTTTATTTTAGTGTAATTTGAATAGGGAATAGTCAAAATTTGATTCAATTTTGAAATTCGAAATTTGAAATGTACTGTCCCTTTTCAAGAATTTGAATTTGACTATTCGCCATCTAAAACCTACAGCTGGATCCTATTCACACATTTTTAAAAATAAAATAGATTTTTTTTATAAATTTCAATTGGTTGTTTTTTTTTAGAAATTCGAATTTATGGGAGTTGATGGAGATTTTAGGCTCTTCCATAAATTTTAAATTCGAACCTCGATAAATCTGCCCCTAAAAGTTAACTTTATCATGAACTACAGCTTTAAATATGATATAAAGCAATACAGCACTTATTATTGAAATGTGTACATATATTAGTATTTTAATTAATTTTGTAATCAATAATTCTAGATCTTTTCATTGTTTAACTCTTTGTTATATCTTAATGGATAGCTAATGTATTATTAAACAGCTCTGCTCTAAAAAAGAGTTTTCCATACTATATTTCCATCAGATATTTAGATAAAACAGTATACACGCTCAGTTATTTTTGACTGTCATTTTAAAATGTACTTTAGAGCCCTTAAATATACTTTAGAGACTCCAATATAGCCATTGGTCTTATTCTGGAAAATGGTTGTTTGCTCTTTCGGAAGTCATTATGTATTATAAGGAAATGTGATGACATTAATCTAGTTTCTAAAGATGTGAGCTGTTCAAATTAAAACATTAGGTACATTGGAATATACTCTGGTTATAGATTAGATTAATTGTGTCCTAACATTTCCCATGAAACTCTTTTTAATGTTCAGTTATCAGTCAATCACCCTTTCTGCCCTTTTCCATCAAGTATTTGAATTATAAAGTATAATGTCTGACATTTAAAAATTAAGCCGTAAATGAGTTTTTGCCGTGGCTCATTACCAGCTTTTTTCCCACACAACTTTTTTCTCTTGTGTGATACCATTCTCTCTATATCTAAATCTCATATGCACTATACCCTGCTCAATTGTAATAAATGTCTTCATCTAGCTTCCATAAAGTGATATGAAAGAGACCATACATTTTGCTATTATATAGCAGACAAGAAAGCTGAAAGATATGTTTGTAAAGGCTTATTTATGTTAACAGACATATTGACTGCATTCACTTCATGTTGGGATCTCTAGTACATACAAGGGAGGACCAAAACAGATTCTGGAAAGCTTTCTAGATATGGTGATGAATTGCTGTGTTTAATTTGCTCATAAAAACAGTATTTTTTCCCCACAAAGACAAGCATTGATACATAGCCCTTCTTTTGTGTCAGAGATCTGTCTGTCTTAGCTTTCTGCTATTGAAAAGCTACCTATATATCAAACATGTACCTTTGGTATAAGACATATAATCAGATTTAGCAGCATAACACATTTTAGGTTGCATCTATAAAACAAATCAGTTTTATCACTATTGCATTTGTTATACATCTGAGCTGAAAGTGACATTTCATTCTGCCTACATCTTAGGTAAGGTGATCATATTCTCACATTATCTTGGGACACACAAAAAATGTGCTGCACGTATTTACTGACATTATTGCTACCTTTTCTTTTGTACCTGGTTAAATGAACAATTTGATCATGATTTGCACAAGGCTTCTACTTCTAAATTGAATGCATATAAAACTAATTATTTATAATATCTTCAGTCCCTTTAACTTTTAGAGGGCTTTTTTTTTTTTTTCAAAAAAAATCCACATTAGTTAATAATCATACATTGAGTCAAATGTCTAATATTATCAAAAGCACCAAGTTTGTCCAGGTCTCGTTTTCCATGAGAAATAAACAAATGTTTTAAAAAAAACTGACCAGTAAATGGTTCCTCCTGAAAGTCACAGGAAATTTACATTAAATCATATTTTATCATTGGAGTGACCTTAAGCGTTAATGATTCTTCCTCCTTATGATTGGACAATCCATATATGGACATGTTTAGACATACAGTATATGTTCATCTGTAGCAGTCACTATGACTAATATGGATAATTCCATCCGAAAAAGGGCATGCTTCTTATGTTTATTCAGTTGGACTCTCATATGTAGGGATTTGTTATCATGTGATCCTGGCCTCTTTAGATTAAGATGTACTGTAGAAATATATGCATGCACTGATAAGGAATATGACTTAGGTTAAATATATGTACAAAGCAATTTATCCGCACTCCACCTCTAGGTTTATAGTTCAAAATAATTACTATAAAATAATAATAATGCAAAGAAACGGTAAATATAAATAGATCGCCTACCAAGACAATCTGGCTTTGAAAATGAATTCAGTTGAGACCCAAGATCACTATGGTTACTCAGAAGCAATTAGATCAACAGATATTAAAAGTGGGGCAGATATATTTTTCTTGCAATTTGATAAGTGTATTAAGAGCATACCAAACATAAAGTTTTTCTATATTAAAAAAGTAAAATATTCCTGTGACTTCTTTAGACATTAAAGTATTGGTACCATGCTATCTAGAGATTATAATGATCATGGATATTGTGGAATTGCTACAAAAAGAAGCTTTGCTATTCTCAACTGCAAGGCTGAGGATAATTGGCAAAAAAAAAAAATCTTTCCTTAACCAGGGCATCTGTAATTTCAATTTTGATTGACACAATTCTTTACTTGAGCATTTGAAACATAGCTATTACAAAAAGTAATAAGGCTTAACGGAGCCAGGAAAGAAGATAAACTTTTACAAAGCAAATTATATACAGTCTAAATTACTTTGTAAGAAATATTACTTACTGATGCCCAACCTACTGTACTATATTTGGCCAAGTGTTACTCTGGAATTTATGTTCAGTTATTTACATTATAAAGGAATCAAGAGCTATATGCAGGAGAAGGCTCTTCACAAATTTTAAATTCCATTACACTTTTAATGGAAGTAATAGACCGGAGCTGGATGGAAAAGACAGTCTAAGAACTCAAATGTAAAGGTAAAACTGCTTATTTTCATTAATTACAGAAAATTAATATTAAATATCTTTAAAATATGTAACCTTCTGAATGCACATACATTCCTGGTTAGCGGTCAGGTAAAAGGTTTTATCTAGACATGGCCAGACAGGGATTTGCTGCGAAATTCCGCCATCTGCAATTTTTTTTTTCTAAAACTGCGGCAAATATTTTCCGAGACAAAAAAAGTTGCCGCAAGAAAAAACAAGGTGAAGCTGAGCACACTCTAAACTTCCCTTCCATTAAGGTAGCCTAGTGCACAATGCAGGAGGGTACGGCAACCCCCAATAAGTCAATGGTATAGGAATACACTAGCACTCAAGGCAGTTCAATGCAGGGTTGCCCCTTGCTATTTATTCTGTGTGAATGTGACGTTGTAGGCAACCCTGCATAGAACTGCCTTGAGTGCCAGTGTATTCCTATACCACAAGAAAGAACACCCATTGACCTTAATGCATTTGGAATGAGAAAAAAATTTGCATGTCAAGTCAAAAAAAAAATGTTGCCTATTGACTTCAATGCATTTCGCTAATTTTTTCGAAACTGGACAAATTCGCTCATCACTAGTTTTAATATATAATACCACCATCTCCTGACCAGATGGCAGCTCCAGGGTTCCAGGTCAATAGGCATAGTGCACTTGCACCAGCTGGACTTCCACACAATTGCATCCAATTTGTGACAAAATGTGTACATCGGACTCCATTGCATCAGGTGCATTGTCACATTGCAACCACAATGATGCTGGAATCTGAGGAAAAAAACACTATAAACACTACACTTTAAATGGCACTTTGCTCACTGTACTTGCGGACGTAATTAACCACTATGGTGTAAATGTTCCTCTGTTTATTTTACTATCCTAAAGTCTACCAAGTACCCACTCTGGTGTAACCTAACCATACACTGCATCTGCTACCGATTGTTGTGTTAAGAGCTCCTTTTAAAATATTTAGAAATGCAATTCAATCCATTTTTACAATTAATGTAAAATAATGCAAAAGCTCCATAACTAGCTACAAAACTACCTTGTAGAACCTTTATGCTACAAAAACAATAGAATATTTACCGCTTAGGAAAAAAACAATGTTTATAAGACATTTTACTTTCAATATTCATAAGGCAAAAAGAAAAGTACCTAAGCTCTTTAAATGTAGGTCATATATATAACTTCAGTTTTGAATAAATGGAAACTGGTCTACAAATGGAGCAAATGCAGAAAAGTAATAATATAATTGGTTAATTTTGTACTCAAGAGATTTTTGGGGTGGATGAAAAATATCTTAATTAGGGCAAGGAAAAATCAAATGCAATGATGTATTGCTTTAATGAAACAGAATTACATACTAAAAATCTTATAATATAAGCATATACTTGCTTATGTAGAAGCCTCCTGTATGATATTTAGGGATGTCGCGGACTGTTCGCCGGCGAACTTGTTCGCGCGAACATCGACCGTTCGCGTCCGCCGAATGTTCGCGAACGTAACGCAACGTTCGCCAATTTGGGTTCGCCTTAGCTGGCGCTTTTTTTTGCCATTTCTCCCCCAGACCAGCAGATACATGGCAGCCAATCAGGAAGATCTCCCTCCTGGACCACCCCCACACCCCCTGGACCACTCCCCTTCCATATATAAACTGAAGCCCTGCAGCCTTTTTTCATTCTGCCTGTGTGTGCTTGGAAGAGCTAGTGTAGGGAGAGAGCTGTTTAGTGATTTGAGGGACAGTTGATAGTAACTTTGCTGGCTAGTAATCTACTTGATACTGCTCTGTATTGTAGGGACAGAACTCAGGGATTTGAGGGACATTTTAGGTTAGGTAGCTTTGCTGGCTAGTAATCTACCTTCTACTGCAGTGCTCTGTATGTAGCTGCTGTGGGCAGCTGTCTGTCCTGCTGCTGATCTCTCATCTGCATCTGTTCTTCAAACCACTGCCACCTAGCTGTGTGAGCTTTTTCACATTCTGTCTAAATATCAATAATAATACAGTCTCCAGAAACACCACCTGAGTGACGTAGTGTGATTTCTGCCCTTTACAGCACAAAACGCAGCGCTGTGTCAACAATGGATTTTTTAGAAACATATTTGCCCTTGATCCCCCTCTGGCATGCCACTGTCCAGGTCGTTGCACCCTTTAAACAACTTTAAAATCATTTTTCTGGCCAGAAATGTCTTTTCTAGCTTTTAAAATTCGCCTTCCTATTGAAGTCTATGGGGTTCGCAACGTTCGCGAACCGTTCACATTTTTGTCCGGACGTTCGCGAACATGTTCGCGAAAAAATTTTCCGACGTTCGCTACATCCCTAATGATATTGCATGATTCCTGGTAGTTCATTATGTACAGTATACATGTAGTATGTTGCATATGGTTTAGAAAGTAATGAGAATGATAACTAAAAGAATCTTCTTACAATAAAAAAAAAATTGTAAAAATACTTTATAGTAATGTAATTCATAAAGCTTTCCATAGATTTTAGTTTGATCTATCAGACTGTCTTTCAAGCTGGGTCAAGGCTTCATTTTATACTGAAAATCTTTGGTTTAATAGGAGAACTAAGACTTGACAAAGAAGTAGGATAGATTATGTTTTGGCCTTCTGCATTAGCCCAAGGCAACTACAGCCCTTTAACAGTGAAGATCTGTGCCTCTGAAGATTCCCCTAGTGGTACCTCATCTTCTTTTCTCCTAATTTGCAGGACGTCTGGGCTGCTGTCAGTTACTTGACCTTAGGGACTGACAATATACTGTATATACAATATATAATATAAATGTCATAATGCAAGGCAGTTTATTAATTAATGTAGATTTTTGCTCCAAACCAGTGCAATTAGAATTAGAATTTAATAATCATCCCTGTAGCATCAGCTTTATTTTCTGATTGATGATTTTCAACCTCTAAAGCTGGCCAGAGATGTTAGGATTTTTAAAAGATGTTTTCGTTATCGAAATATACAATTTGTCCATCAACTAAAAAGACCATTTCAAGCAATGCTGTCTAGTTGAAGCTATGAAAACTGAGGGGAAGCTGTCTGCTTGACCATGTAAACAATTTGACAATAGATAGATTTCACTGTGATTTCAGTGTGACCGATAAAAATGAAGGGGCAGAAAAAAAATTGAATTTCGAGCTATTTTTGTGTTCTTCGACTAGGGAATAGTCCAAATTCGATTTGAATTTTAAAAAAAATTGAAAATTCAAATATCAAAATGTATCATGTACTGTCTCTTTAAAAATTCTACTTCAACCATTCGCCATCTAAAACCTGTCAAATTGCTGTTTTAGCCTATGGGGGACCTCCTAAACCTTTTTGGAGTTAATTGGTGGACTTTGAAAAATCAAAGTTTCTTTGGGAAAAACTACGAATTCAAATTCAGCCAAATACGGACCTATTTGATTGAAAGTTGCCCTTTAGCTAACCTATTGCATATGGTCTTAATAGGATTTATGTACAGAACATTTCTTTTTAAAAGGCAATATCGTGTTCACTATATATACCAAGGAACAATGACATTTTAACAGACACCAACATCTGTATGACTGGCGTATCTGCTCTTAATTTCTAAATATTATCCATTATATAGGTGGGCAAATGTATCTCCTTCAATAATACAGTTGTAGGTAAACCAGTTATAACATCCAAAACATCTAGGCCTAACATTAAAGGGGAGCTCCACAAAAACATAACTTAAGCTTTTTGAAAAGTAAACATAATTTCAAGCAACTTTGCAATATACATCAATTAAAAAATATGCAGACTTTTCAGGATTTTTAATGGTTTCTGCCAGTTTCCTAAGCCTAGCCCCCTGCTCTCCTGCTGATCTCTCTCACTACATTGCTGAGCTGGCTGACTACTGTTACTTTGTATCAACAGCCATCTGTCCTCAGCCTGCATCCTCCAAACCCCACAATTCCCTGCACATGTGATTTCAATAAGGAACAGAACATCACGGTGCAATGCATTGTGGGTTATTTAGTTCCTGCATGATGTCTGTAAGCTGTAAAGAAGTTGTTACTATTTGTAACATCAGTGTTTAGTCCCTCCTTCCCTGCCAGGATTTCAAATGATGCAGAAAGAGAAGAACTGTTAACCAGCTTGATTGCAGCATAGAAAATGGCATTTATTCATACTTTTTGAAGAAACAGGTAACTGTGATGGGTATATTAGGGGTTTCTGTATTATGTGGGCCTCTATCAAATTTTGGTTTGGAAGCCGGAGTTCCCCTTTAATAAGTTACTATACTTCTATACCAGATCAGCCGATATTTATATATCCCTAAGACTTTTTGGTATCTTGTATATCACCATTGGCTTTCTGTCACTGTCACATCTAAAGTTTTGTGACTTTCAATTATATTCCATCAATAGAAAAATAATTTCATTGCCTTCTGTCATAATAAAACAATACCTTGTACTTGATCCTAACTAGCTGCATAGGACTGAGGTAAAACAGTTGTATTTAATTGGTTTTATTTAATGTTTAACTTGTCTTTAGCAGAGTTGAGGTATGGTGATCAAAATTATGGAAACCCCCAGTTCCCAACCATTCTGGATAACAGAATGCTAGGGTATACCCTGAAGAAGCCGCTCAGATGAGTTTAATATTTTAAAGAATATTAAACAAAAGTCCAGCTGAGTAATAACAATTTTAACCTTTATTTTATGTTGACCATCAGGCGGTCAAAGGGCATAACCACCAGAGCATTGCGCATAAGGGGTTATCATGGACAATTGTTTCGTAAGTAATAGAGAGAAGGAACTGATGCCTGGTTCTTAGTTGTAAGCTAGGTGGTTCAAGTTAACTTTTAGCATGTTACTAAAGTCTAAGCAACCTTTCAATTGGTCTTCATTATTTATTTTTCATAGTTTTTTATTTATTTGCCTTCTACGTCTTATTCGCTCCAGCATTCACATAGGGCTCACAGACCCTCTCCTATTCATATTCCAGTCCCTTAGTCATGCATGGTTGCTAATGTAATGTGGACCCTAGAAACCAGATTGCTGACATTGCAAACTGGAGAGCTGCTGAATAAAAGCTAAATAGGGATAGTAGGGACGAGTCGATCCATCAATACAATCTGGGTAGGTTGTCATACACATGAGTAGAGTCCATGCCAATTTGGCTAATGGATCATAAGATATTCAATACAAATGGAAACCCATACCTGCTATATACCAACTACATAGTATGTATTTAGACAGCAACAATAAACTATGTATGTGAGAATTATTTAATAACCATACTGTAAAAATATGGCTTTACCATTTCGTTGATGGACAATATGCAAATGAACAAAATAAGTAAGGGTAGAAATAAAGCATTTGATAAATTACACATGCATTTCTCATCTTTTCCTTACCTGAATGTGTTTAAGTCATTTAAACTGAGAGATGGGAGACTTATAGGTGATCTGAAAGCTTATTGCTGTCAGTCAAAAGCACTTTGTAGCTTAAAACACATTAAGCACCTGAGTTGTGATGCCTCACTTCAGTGAAACAAAAAGCCCCATCAAAGTAATAAGCAGACTTATGAATGAATTCTTAATTTCTTTTATGTTTGTTTTATGCTGGGAAAATAACCTGTCAGTCAAAATTTTCATCACAGAGGTATAAACTCTAGAGATTTAATTCCAGGAAGTGCTATGACTACTCATTATTACTGTGATCAAGCCCTAGGTAATTGGATCTGCTGATCCAATTCTCTATTGCTATATTAGTAAAACAAGGGCTGAAATGCAGATTAAGGGGGTTGTTTATTAAAGGCCTGTGCTGGGTTTGGTATGATAATCCAAAAAATTTGGGGTTTTGGGCAATAATTTGAAAAAATCTAATGATTTATCAGATAAATTCGTACAATTCGAACCTTTCACAATTTTATCTAGACTCTTCCTGAACAGAATTTTATTAATAAATTAAGTAAAATTGTGGATGGGAGTTTGGTCAAGTTTGTTTTATTCAAATTACGAGAAAGAATTGAGTTTTGCATAAATATTTCTTTTAAATACACTTTAAATATTTTAGCACACAGGAAAGTGCTTTTTGTGTTTAAGAGTGAATTGTTATGTTCCAGTGTTATTGGATTTACTTTCATAGTTGTTCTCTGATCTATCTACCCCTCGCTTCTTGACATACTGTAGGCTACCTTGAACTCCTTGTCACGTGATGGCAACAAAGAGTGAGAAAGAAACATTTAGAAAGGAATCCCACAAAAACTACCACTCTACTGTATCCCTATTTACAGTAGCATGTGTAAACTCCCCCTATACCAATCAACAAGGGTTTTAATTGCTGTTATTAATCAGGATATGTAATATTTAATAACGGTCACTGTTTGTCTCTATGCAATAACCCATAGCAAGTATAAAGTAGTTAGCTTTTACTTGTCTGCTTATGATAGATTCATGTGATTAAAAAAATATCCGATAGGATATGCTAAGGGTTATTGGTCTGGGGAATATTGTATGGTCCAAACATACAAATAAAATACTCTTCCACTAACATAAAAAAAAGAAAAATAACCACCAATCCAATTTATTATACAGGTCTTGATTTAAAAAGGGATCTTTAAATGATCTCCAAGGTATCAGATCATTGCTATTCAGCCTTACTCAAACAATCTTATATTCCTGTTCTCCATTAAACATTCTCACTTGTCTTTGCTGCATAATGTGAAATAAAAATGCATCACAAACTAATATCTGCAATAAAATAGCTTTCACCTGTATTTTTATTCCATTACTTAACGCACGTTTCATTTATAGCGGAGAACTCCCTGATACATATTTATGAAAAAGGCTAAGTAATACTCCTGCCATTGAAAAGACTTGGCATCATTGCAGAAACGAGAATTTACATTTCAGCTCTCATTAATCTGTCTTTCAAACACTATAGTCATTAAAGTATGTTAAAAAATATAGATAGATAGATAGATAGATAGATAGATAGATGATAGATAGATAGATAGATAGATAGATAGATAGATAGATAGATAGATAGATAGATAGATAGATAGATAGATAGATGATAGATAGATAATATATAGATAATAGATGATAGATAGATAGATAGATAGATAGATAGATAGATAGATAGATAGATAGATAGATAGATAGATAGATAGATAGATGATAGATAGATAGATAGATAGATAGATAGATGACATAACAAATCTTAAAGGTGATACCTGACTAATAATGCAAACTGATAAATACAGTCTATACACAGCATCAACTCTCCAATCTCAGAAGTGGTTTTAGCTTCTAAACCTATGGGATCTATTATCTGGAAAGTTATGGTTTCCAGGCAAACGATTTCAAAATATTTTCAAATAGCCTGGTTTAATTATAATCATTTCCATTAACAAATATATATGAAAGTGTATTTAACATCTAATATATTATCTGGATATTGCTTTATTTTCACAGTAGTAAGACTAATTGGTGAAATATTAAAAAAAAAATGTAAGTTTTGCAACTTTTTTACTGTTCCTAAAATCATAACAAAACACAGTGTAAGTCTAAGGGTATGCATTATGTTTCACGTCTCATTCTGTTCTGAAGGTGTTAGCTTTGCTCTCATTATAAGTGAAGTGCATTCATGAATCTTAGGTGTATATTCATTCTTTCTATGGGTTCAAGCAATGACAGATATTGGCTTATCCTTCAAAAGAGAAGCTTTTTAGATTTTTCAATCCTGATTCTATTACAGCAACAGACTTAAATGCTGAGCTGTTGAGCTTGCTTTATGGAGCATAGGACTTAATGAAAGACTGTCTATAAAATTATATTGTGTGCATCTAGATGTTACTTGTATTTTTTTGCATATAAACATTCACATTTTAGTTTGAGTAATTATATTTCACAAATTCATTCTGGTATTATTCCATTAATGGGTATTTCATTTGAATTGTCCTTCTTTATGATTTACTTTATGCCAGGCAATTACTCTGACTAGAATAATGCTCTAACATTTATCATTGCAAGCATTATGCTCACTGATTGTCACTTCAGGGAAATCGCTGATATACAATTTATATTGAATTGCTTGAAAAAAATGATATTGATTTTGCAACATAATAGCCTAGATGAAATTTGTGTGGTATTCTGCATTCATTGGAAATACATTTAGAATGACAACAAAATAAATGCAGTAAAAGGGGATTCTGTTCTTTTACTATACAAGTTAAAAGTTCTTTCAGGTAACTATAGTAATTCAGCTCTGTAAGCCTACCGTTTACTAGACTCGCACAATAAGGGGTTATTTACTAAACTCAAGTCGGGATTCTTAGGGCAAAACTCATTTTTTTTTAACTCAAACATTTGGAGATTTATTAAAGCCGGATGCAGCAAAAAGCCAGAATCCGTAAATAAGCTATCTCAGTCCTGCCGAGGTTTAAGTCAATGGTAGAGCTCGCTATCCTAATTGGAAGTTATTGTGGTCTGCACTGAGTTTTAGCCCGAAAATCCAATAATTTTGGGCTTTTCGGTAGCCCAAAAAAAATTGTACAATATGATTTTTCGTACGTTTTTTTCGGGTTTTTCCCAAAAACGGTTAATTTGAGCTTTTTAAATAATAAATAAGGTAAAATCAGACATGGGCGTTTAGTCCTAGTTTTTTATTAAAATAGTGAGATAAATTTGGATTTTAGTAAATAACCATCTAAATGATGCTATTAGTGATATGGCTTAGACGCAGGACATTTGTAAGTTTACAGAGGTATAGTAAACCAGTCCTGAAATCACATATGTATCTATAAAGTGGCAACATATTCTGCAACTCTGTGCACTATAAAACCGTATTCATCAAACATACAAATTACCGTATATACTCGAGTATAAGCCGACCCGAGTATAAGCCGAGGTACCTAAATTTACCTACAAAAACTGGGAAAACTTATTGACTCGAGTATAAGCCTAGGGGGAGAAATGCAGCAGCTACTGGTAAGTTTCCCAAATTTTCCTAAATAACAGATAGCTAGAATCGCAGCTGCCATAGAGCAGGACAGGACTGCAGCTTACAATGGGGATCTGTGCAGCAACTGGGACAGAATGCTCTGTTATACAGATTGCTAAGGGGGGGGGGGAGTGCAGGCAATCATTTCAGCAGATGTGCTCTGCTGTACTATGACTTATGTGAGATGGGAAAATAATGCTGCCAGGGATCAGTGCTGCAGGATGGCAGAGCAGAGTAGTGGGAGTTGTAGTTCACATCATAGACCAGGCACTCCACTCATCTCTCAAGCATGCGCTACCTTACATTCACTGTTAGTGCAAGTTGCTATCCCTGTACTTTCTCTGATGCGACAGGGAGTTCACCACATGGATACTGGCAGAGCGGTGAGAGAGAGCAGGAAGGGCCCTGCCAGCTCCGGAATACGTTTGATTTACAACAGCAGCAGCCCTTATTGCTGACAGGTCAGCTAGTGAGAGAGGAGAAACGCTTCCTCCCCTGCACATAAATGCGATTGCCCGTGGCGTGCAAATTAGACTCCGATCTGCTTGTTTGGTGACCTGTATAAACCCCTCACAGTTTTTAAATACCTTGGCTAGATTATTTCAGGCACAGGATAGAATTTTAAAATTATCATATAGTGGAACCTACTTTTTCGTTTTCCCAGGGACCGCAAAAAATCCAGGAAGGAAATCACATCCAGGAGAACAAACTATATGGTTATGTAAAAGGGGGGGCTTCTCTTATTTACATCAGAGTTCTCTTGGTTTCCTGCATATATTTAGCTTAAGCACTATCAATGTATGGAGCCTGGCGGCTCCGGAAAACGTTGATTTACAACAGCAGGCCTTATTGCTGACAGGGCAGCTAGTGAGAGAGGCCCGTGCCTCTGAGCCTGCATTCACGCACACGCACGTAGGGAAGAATGTGGGAGGGGACACAGGCAGGGACGGTCAGCCGTCTCTCTCCTTCAGTATCCAGTGACGTGGGGACTAGGGAGGGGGGACATGATGAGGCCAGGTAAATAATCGTGCTTACTTCTGCGCATTTGTTTTAGCGATCACTTGTCTGCTGCTTGTACTGACTCGAGTATAAGCCGAGGTAAACTTTTTCAGCACATTTTGGGTGCTGAAAAACTCGGCTTATACTCGAGTATATACGGAAATTCACCAACACCGGAAGTAAAAAGAGCCCTTCTCATAGGAGTTTACAATTTAAAAGTCATGCACCGATTGTGACCGGGAGCAGCTACAGTTACCCAGATTGTATTATACCTATACTGGTTTGCATGTCAAAAGGATGAATGAAGAATTCAACAATTTTTAAATTTGGCAGCATTTCCCATTAGAGATAAGTAAACATTTATACCTGACTTTGTACGCTTCTTCCATATTTGCATCTGCAAAATTCCCCTCAAAGTATGCCATACCTGTGGAGATGTCTGTAAAAATACAACTTTTTTCCTTTCATTTTGACCATTGCGAGTCTTTGTACTTCATACTCAAATTTGAAAATATATTCTTATCTGACATTAAAATAATTTGCTTACTTTTAACAGGACAGTTGCTGAATCAGTTTGCTCTTACTATTGTTTTTTTATATCACTTAAAAAAAGTAAATATTTAAAGCCAACATATTACAGAAATGAGCTAATTTAGTTGGGCTTATATAGAAAGATGCATAAACATTATCCAGCAATAAGTATATTGTTTACTAACAATCCTGCTTACACAGATTAAAGGAGAACTAAGCCCTAAAAATTAATATGGCTAAAAATGCCATATTTTATAAACTGAACTTATTGCATCAGACTAAAGTTTCCGCTTCTTAATTGCAGCAATGATCCAGAACTTCAAAATTGTCCCAGGAAGTCACCATCTTGGAGAGTGTCTGCTACACTCTCATTCTCAGTGTAGGGTTGCCACCTTTCCTCCCAGCGAACTCCAGGAACAGGCAGGGCCATGATGCAGTGGGGGGCAGGGCCATGACATAGTAGGGTACACCATTTCTAGCCTAGTTTTCCTAATTTGGAAAATCGGCCAGCCAGTTTTGACTCAAACAGCCCTTCAAAAAATCAGGCTGTCCGGGTCAAAACTAGACAAAACCAGACAGGTGGCAACCCTAGCACAGTGTGTTCTGAGCAGATGTTGAGAAGTTAAACTTAGGGTTGTTGCAAATCATCAACCAGAAAATGAGGTTGGCCTGTAATATAAGCGGATGTTACAAGGCTGATTATTCAATTCTGATTCTAGTTGCACTGGTTTATGTGCTGTATTAATTAATAATCAGCCTTATCTTGTGACATTCAAATTCCTGCTAAATTACTGCTAAAATGTTGTGGTTGCTTTGGGCTGGTAGGCAAGCCTAAAACATAATGTACACCATTTCTAGCCTACTTTTTTAGTTAAGCTTTAGTTCTCCTTTAAAAGAAACCATGGTATTTTATCTATGATTTCAAGTATGAGTTTTCTACCCCTTTAAAAGTTATAAAGAAATCTTTGCCATGGCTTCAGTCTTCCAATGTATGTTTCTATACATAACATACAGAGTGAAAAATTGCATGCTTACACTATTTACACTATACTGTTGACTAGAGTCAGTTACAACAACACCAAAAAGCAGAAGAAAAAAATTACAATTATTATAAACCTCCATTTATCAAAACAAGATTCTATAAAATTTCAGATTGTACTATATTTTCTATTTGGTCTGAAACATAGAAACTGATGTACTGGTTATAAGCTCTGAAATTCTTTTATGTGACCCAGAGGAATTTGTTAAACCCAACATTAAGGTTACGCCTTTGCTGGAGTAGCCAGCTATCCCTTAGAGTACGATAACAGACTGAATCACGTCAATGCAGAAGGATAAGATCAAGCAGCTTAGTCAATGGCCTCAGGTTTCTTGTAAAACTGAAACACAAACGTTACTCAGGTAAGCAACACCTTGATGAAAACTTTTTTTGGCCATATGCTACTGAATAATGCATTATGAGTTATTATGCAAGCAAGTTCAATAATTCTCTTTGAGTTCCTGGTATGGGCATAGTGCCAGTGTCAGAGATACATTTTAGTTCTCCGTTATATATACTGTATCAAATGTACATTATTTATTGTGTATTTTTGCTGTGAATATGCTTCATAGATGTAAAGATCAATTCCACCTGGAACTCAGATTGTAAATATGTGACACAGTTTACAGCTGCTGGAAATATATATTTTACTTGTGGTTCTAGTAACTGTTTTCTAACTTGAACGGTAATGCAAATGACATGATCAAATGTAGTTGTTTCTGCTTATTGTAATAAAACAAAGACCAATTCTAGCACTGTATATACAATCCCCATATCCTACACATCAACTTTCTGTACTAGATTTCCTTTGAACATATTTAATCCAGGTGTCCAAGGAAATAAGATTGTACAATTTGTAGTCCAGTGCACGACACATGTAAAAGTCATTATTTTACATAATTACATTTCCTTAAAGCGGTTAACTTTTAGCATGTTATAAAATGGCCAATTCTAAGCAACTTTTCAATTGGTCTTTATATTTTTGATATCGTTTTTGAATTATTTGCCTTCTTCTCCTGAGGCCCCCATCTAAAAAAACAAATGCTCTGTAAGGCTACAAATTTATTGTAACTGCTACTTTTTATTACTCGTTTTTTTATTCAGAGCCTCTACAATTCATATTCCAACCTCTTATTCAAATCAATGCATGGTTGCTAGGGTATTTTGGACTCTAGCAACCAGATTGCTGAAATTGCAAACTAAAGAGTTGCTGAATAAAAAGTTAAATAACTCAAGAACCACAAATGATAAAAAATGAAAATCAATTGTATCAGAATATCACTATCTACATCATACCAAAATTAATTCAAAGGTGAACAACCCTTTTATTAAGTATGATACAGCCATTTAAAATCTGCAGTGTAATAAATGTCTAATCAGACCTATACCTTTTCAACATTCCTTTTTATTATATTTGTGAAATTTTATTCTGTTTTATTCTTTTATTTCATTCCATCCATACTGTGCGAAATAGCTGCCATGCAATGATTCGATTGCAAGATAAAAGTCTAATACAAGCTCCATTATCTGTCTAGACAGACTGTATGATTCTATGGAAAAACAGTCTAGAGGAAAAAATACATGTTGTGATATTGTAATCATGGAATTCTGCTAAGCTCTTAAATGACACTTAAAAAAGTTTTATTAGTACGCAAAATGATGTAAATGAACTTTGATTTTCTGTAATTTCTAGAAGTTATACCTGCTTATCTATCCCATTTGTTTTTTGATATATCAAGATTACTATATATTCAAGAAGCAACTAATAAACCAGAAACCAGAAACATGACAAGGGACTATTCAATTTACCCTTTGCCCTCAGCCATCCCACTGAAACCTATTGTTACATACCTTAAAAAAACACCAGAAATGGGGTAACATAGCCACAGCATTTATTCACATTTTATCAAATAAACAGGACCTTGCCAGCCCAACCCAAGGCGATATTCTAAAGCCAAAATTTCATAAGAGTTCTCTAATGTGCCCTGCCATTCCTCACTAAAGACTTGTGATCAGCCCTATGTCATTATAAACCACAACTGAGTATTAGGCTGCCTTTACCTACAGAAAGAATGGCCCCAAACTCTCCTTCCAGCAGGAGCTGCATCTTCCACCATAAGAGAAGTTCAGCAGTAGTGATGGGCGAATTTATTCACCAGGCACGAATTTGCGGCAAATTTGCGCGATTCGCCGCCAGCGAATAAATTCGCGAAAATTTGCCCAAAAAAAATCGCTGGCATCAAAAACAATACGCCGGCGCGTTTCGCGAATTTTTCGCCGTTTCGCGAATTTGCCCATCACTATTCAGCAGCCATGCTGGCGGTCCTGAATCGGCAGTGTCTCGATGATAGAAATATAAAAAAAATAAACCCCTTAATCATAGCGATGAGCCTACCATTGTTAATTTATTCAATAGTATATGTGCAGGTAACCAACTTATTTGGCTTCCAGAAGTTTCCCTTTAACTTTATTTTCTAAACTGTAGAAGGGCTTCAGCACAAAAATAAAATCAGGCTAAGCATATATAAATCTGAATATATGACCTAGAGGATAAAAATTATACGTAGGCCTACAAAAGTGAGGTCTCGCCTTTACCTTCAGAATTATTTAATGTGCTAAAGTAGTCAACTGTGTTTTATGTACTTGTTCTCAGAACTCTGTCCTATTTTTTCTGCCCCATTATTTCTCTGCTTTCTGCATCACATTCAAACAGATGCAGAAAACTGTGTTAGTGAACAACATTTCCTATAATAAACAACATCAATATCTTCCAGCAATACCTTCAACACATCTTTTCATTTATGATTCTTTTTTATAATTCTGGGGCTGGAGGTTGAACCTTTTGTTCCATAATGTATGCTGATGTAGTCATTTAGATAAAACAAGGCAATAGGGGTGGAACATATGGCTGATGTGCCATTGGTAACCCTTGCTCCCCTGACTTAGTCTTTTTAAAATGTTAAACCTAATAGCAACCAGCAGGAGTTCATGTTCAGTCTGTGAGTGGTTGCAAGTGGTTGTAAAACCCACTACTGGCAACCACAGGGTGGGTCAAGATTTTTCATGTTATTAACCAAACTCTATAACACCTGTAACAGTAGCTTTAAATGAACAAAATATTGGAATCAGTTCCTTAATATATGAAAAGGGGAAAATCTATCTTCCCAATAAAAACAGCAATGTGAAAGCTAAATGATTGAACTGAAAAACAATAACTGAGTTCTTTCATTTGGAACGTGACTTTTGCCTTTCCAGAATAAATGCCTTCATATTAAAGGCTGGCCCTCAGATTTTCCAGTGGTATTGTGCTTAGTACGGGTAAAAAATCTATATTAGCACAGACTTATGGTATCACTCTGTGATAATAGCCTATAAGAAAGCCAAGAAATTGGCCCTAGTTGAAATAAGCCTCTTTATGGCCGTTTGGTTGGCCACAACCCCTGTAATTGTTATTCTATTCTGGACTCCTCACCAGTGCTTGGTTATTTCTTACTGTGACCAAGCATTTTCCTCTGCGTGATTGTTTGTTCTTGGCTTAACCTGTACCTCTGTTTGTATTACTACTTGCATTTTAGTAGAAATGTAGATACTTTCCATAAGTCGCTGTTAAATAGTAAATGTCATGGTTTTGCACCATTGATTCCAGTAGCTTGCATTTCTTTATATAGATGTTTTTGGGGGGTTTATGCAGAATTAGGTCTTCATAGGCTGTAGGAATACATAATTAAAATCTGCACTAAACCAATGCTTATACAGGAGCTGTGTTGTATCATATAACCAGCAAATATTGTTGCTATAGTGACACCACTTTAATAAATTATCCTCTCTGTTAAGCATTCTGCACACCTCACCGTCTGAAGGTGCCTTGTTAAATCTTTCCCCAGTTTAGAGTTAATACATGATTGAACTTATTTGGTTTAGGCTGACACTTGGTGCTTCGTGCAAATACAAACAAATACTTTTTTGCCAATGAGATCTTTGAACGTACTTCTATCTATTTAATTACATACTGCCAAGGTGTCCAGAGGGCTACTTTATGTTTTAATGCATTTCTCTGCATTCTGATTAGGTTTTATCTCTTTTTTAGAAGCTATTCCAGCTGAGGTTAATATGGATTTATTTCAGGTCTAGTTGCTTTCATATTACTATCTACTGATAATGGAGACAATTTATCTGACTTTACAAAGCCAGAAATACAAATTTGGTAAAAAAAAAAAAAAAGCAATAGAGCCTGTAATGAGCAAAACAATTATTTACTGTAAGTTTGATATATTTCAATTCCTTTAAAGGTGTAACATTTGATTTGACATTTTTGCAGCAGCTGCAATCTTTATTTTAAGCCCTGTATTATATTTTACTTTTTATAACTTTGAACCTTACTGTGGACCGCTTATATGCAGAAAGACAATTTTCCAGCAGCAAAAGAACCTGTCCGATGCCTGTAGACATAATCAAATACACAGGCGATATTTTCCATAATTCTGTAACCCAAAGCAACCAATTAATATTTAGCATATACTGCAGTAAAAACAATATCTGTATACCTCACATATGTCATTGCATGACTCTAATGGTATTATACAGCTGCATTAGCAAAGTAGCCCATTGCAACACATTTAGGGGCCCATTCACTAAGCTCGAGTGAAAAAAACTTCGATTTTCGAATGGTTTTTTTGGCTACTGCGACCATCAAATTGGCTACTTCGACCTTCGACTACGACCTTCGACTTCAAATCGAACCATTCGAACTAAAAATCGTTCAACTATTCGACCATTCGATAATCGAAGTACTGTCTCTTTACAAAAAACTTCGACCCCCTAGTTCGCCACCTAAAACCTACCGAGGCCAATGTTAGCCTATGGCGAATGTCCCCATAGGCTTTCCAAGGTTTTTCTGATCGAAGGATAATCCTTCAATCGATGGATTAAAATCCTTCGATTTTGTGAAAAAAAAAAGGATTTTAATTCAGCAGTCGAATATCAAGGGTTAATTAACCCTCGATATTCGACCCTAGGTAAATGTGCCCCTTATTTTTTTTATTAGAAAACTGGCAAAATGCAGAAGTTTGTGGCGAATCTGTAAATGGTGAACTTTTTCACTCATACCTAGTAATATATGTAATAGTTAAATAAAAAGTTATCCATACAGAATCTATTTACAGTTTGCTTGTTCAGTAAAATAGTAGATGGTGTAAATTTCATTGATCTGCTTAGGAAAATTAGGAGCAAATAAGCAGATTTTAAAGGATACTTCCAAATATAGTAATGACAATGGTATCCCACATGTAGAAAATCCAGCAGACTGGATTTTCTTCCTACAGTAGGAAGACTTGTATCTGATCATATAACAGTTTGGTATAACCATTGGAGTGGTATTCATCATAAAATGGTGCATATTGGAACCTGTTATCAAGAATGCTCAGGGTCTGAGGTTTTCTTGACAATGGATCTTTCCATAGTTTGGATCTTCATACCTTAAGTCTACTAGAAAATTGTATAAACATTAAATAAACCCAATAGGCAGGTTTTGCTTTCAATAAGGATTAATTATATCCTTGTTGGATCAAACACAATGTACTGTTTTATTATTGCAGAGCAAAATGTGGAGTATTTGGATAAAATGGCATCTATGGGAGATGGCCTTTCCTTAATTACGAGCTTTCTGGATAACGGATCCAATCATGTACTGTCCTAACTAAATAAGATATATTAAGTCTGCATATGAAAATATTTTCGCATCATGCTACCTGTGGTCAGTTTTTGACTTGTGAAAGTTTCACTGGAACAACAATGTGTAGCATATTTCTACTTTATGCAAAACCTATGGGGAGAAAGAAACATGAAACAAAAGTACTGATGGACTGGTCAGTGCAATCATCAGACCTCAATCCTATAGGGGAAATCTTCACTGTAAAGTCAGAGAGAAATGCCCTACAAGCTAGTCACATCTCTGAGCTATTTCCCCTGAATATCTTCAATAACTGACAGCTACAATGCAAAAGGTCTGCAAAGATGGGATTGTTGTAAAATGAAGAATCTTTGAAGAATGCAAAAGTATTTGGATAAAACAGTTATATGGAAAAAAAAAGAATGCCAATATATTTGCTATATGTCTAATCAATTTAATGCTGCCTTGGTGAATAAAAGGAATTATAAATATAAATTGTGAAGGTTATTCATTTTTAACAAAAACATGAAGGAATTATATATATTTACAGTAAATGCAAGGTTGTGCTCAGAATGTTTTTGATATATGTCAACTTTGAGACATATTGCTTAAAAAAAGATACTTTGTTAGGGACAGCATGTCTAGTGTGAAAATAGACACACAGATTAAATAGTTTAACATGCTGCTTTTATTCTATTTATCTGTTATATAATTAAAGTGTATTAAGACAGAATTTGAATGATACATGGACAGGAATATGACGTGATATAGCAATTAAGAGGATTTAACAACAGTGACATTCTAATTCCAAAAATAGCCATCAGATTATTGCAGTTGATCTGCGTTGATAATTAATATACTGTATAAGTTATCTATCAATTTTTAATGAAGCATTAGGTCATTACTATGTAACAGAGAGAAAAAAATTGACATGAACTTTTAAAGAAAAATGGTTATATCGCTCATATTGTCTGGGATAAAAGAGATGGAATGATTTAGCCAAGCTGGAGTGACTTCATCTTTGCTATGCAGATGAGTCTAGGCAATCTTCCATTTAGGCAGATAATCATTGCAAAGAAAGGGTAAAGCATTTTAACTTGCACAGCTATGTGGAACAACTGTACAAAGACTGCATTATGGAACAGAGCCTATTGTCCTTTGTACTTTTGTATTATCAAATGTAATCTTTTATTAATGTGTAAGTTATGCTATTCAAATATTCATATTATTCATTAAATCATCTCAGAAAACCACAAAATGTAAACTGCATTTAGGGGAATGATGAAAATGTGGAATCTTCAATCCAAAGGTTAGCTATACTTCTCATAAAACTTAAAAATAATCAATCAGCTAAGGCACTTAAAGTACGTTGTGAAAAGCAACATGAAACAGGTGCCTTAACCACATTCTCTTTCCTTAATGTTCCCTTTGAAAACATAAGGGAATATGGATAGAACAGTGATGGGCGAATTTATTCGGCAGGCGCAAATTTTCACGTTTCACTGCTGGCGAATAAATTCGCGAATTTACAGCAAAAATTCACCGGCGTCAAATTATTTTTGATGCCAGTCAATTTTCGCTGCAAATTCGACAGTTCCGACGCTGGCGACAATTAAACACCACTAGAATGTTATAAATAAATACACCTTAGTAATAAGTAGAGCATTGAATCAAGTAATGACTTATGCCATTACAGTAAAAAAAAAAAGTAAAAATGGGGTTTCAAAAAATTGTGTTTCACGGCGCCTAATACAGTATGTGAGTAAGTGTTACCCATAACCATTACTCATAAGTACATATATATGAAACTTTTCTATGCCAATGGAATACTTTATAAGAATGTTAGATAGAGCTAGTAAAAGCTCACCAGCAGTAACACGAAGGGGCATATTTATCAAGGGTCAAATTATGAATCGAAAAAACTTCAAAATTCGAATTTAAAAAGACCAACCGAAATGAAGTCGAAGGTTTTTTTTGGGTCACATAGGTCCGTTTTCGATCGTATAGGTCTGTATTCGGCCGAATTCGAATCGTTCGAATCGTTCGAATCGTTCGAATCGTTCGAATCGTTCGAATCGTTCGAATCGTTCGAATCGAAAGTTATTCCCCAAAAAAATTTTGATTTTTGAAAGTCCACCAATTGACTCCAAATAGGTTCTAGGAGGTCCCCCATAGGCTAAAACAGTAATTCAGAAGGTTTTGTATGGCAAATGGTCGAAGTCGAATTTTAAAGAGACAGTACATGATAAATTACAATATTTGAATTTTCAAATTTTTTTCAAATTCAAATAGAATTTAGACTATTCCCTAGTCGAAGTATGCATAAAATAGCTTGCAATTCGAATTTTTTCATTTGAAAATTCACCTCGACCTTTGAGAAATCTGTCCCTAAGTGGGTTATTTATCAAAGTCCAAATTTATCTCATTAAAAATTTTGATTATATCCGCACAGGTTTTTATGCATATTTATTATTATATTTTCCCAAAAATGTAGTTTGCTGGAAAATCAGAATTTCCTGATTTTGTATGCTTTTTTCCCAAAAACTCCGAAATATTCAGGGTATTGCAGGAAACACAGCGCACATAAAAAAATCATTGGGACTTCTCCCATTGACTTGTATGCAACCTCAAGGTCTGAGATGCCAGATTTTCAGATTCAGACTTTTCCATCCTCAGAGTATTATAAATTCCGATTTTACACTAAAAAATCACAATTTTTGGGGGAATTTTTGCATCCAGGGTTTAGTAAATAACTCCCTAAGCCATTTTCTTATTTAACAACCAATTACAGTGAGTCTTCTCTCTCTTTCAGACTATACCAGTAATCTAAAATATTTGCCTGCCTATGCAAGTCATAGACAAAGTTCACCCTGGTACTATATTTAGGAAAAATTGCAAAAAAAACCAAATGTTAAATATTATCATATTATATAATAACATATTGTTCTCATTAATTGCAAAGCACTTCCCAACTGTCAGCATATTAAACAGTACTAACTATACATAGACAGTAAATACATTTCCATCTTACTTTGACTTTCGTTGCTATTGTGAAGAGGTTTTTAACTATTTATGAAGTTTCACTTTGCTTAAGCTTCGTTGCTCATTTGCACACAATTTCCTTTCATCCCCCTAGATCCCTTCTGTAGTTAAGTCATTATCTTAATTAACATTCCACACTAGAGGGATTATTTACAAAACTCAAATGAATCTCAGTTTTTTTTATGAAAACAAAATCGAGCAAACTCCCTTCCACGAATTGAACTCATTTATCAATATTTTTTCTCAAAAAAGTTGGAGCGGCAAAACATTGTGACAAAATTGAGCATCAATTTGTATTGTGCGATTGATGCTCCGAAAACTCGACTTTATCAAATTTTTGCTGCAAACAATCAGCTTTTTCAGATTATCGGACGAAAACCCCAACTTTATAAGATTATCCAGCGCGGATCACAATGTCAAGACACAACTTCAGGGACATCTGCCATAGACTTCTACATGACCTCAACAGGTTTGAGATGGAGTATTTTCAGATTCTTATTTTTAGCAGCTTTGGGGTATAATAAATCTCTAAAAATTCAAGGTTTTTTTTCCCACAAAAAACCTTAACCAGATAAATGTCATGTCCCAGCAATCATTACATAGTTGTATGACTTTAACTATGGGGCTGATGTATTAACTATTGTTAAGTTTTTACAAGCAGTACCAATGCATATCACTCATAAGAGCGTTAATGATAGATTTAGATTCATTTTCGTCATTGGAATGAATCATACACAGTGCTCCTGCTGAGTGGAATTGTGTACTTACACCCATTAAAAATTAATGTGTTCATGGCAGATCAGTCAGCATCAATTCATTAACACCTTCCTGCCATGAAGCTTGGAAAGTGTTGTTATATTGAAAATTAGATTGAACTGCTGTTATATCTATACAAATTAGCCTCAAAACTTTTTGTTTGCTTTTTTTAAATGTTATACCTGCTCTTTTACATACAATTCATGTCTGGTTTATAGTATTTGTACCAAGACAGCTAACTAAAGGTTCAGTGTTACGAAATGCAAGTACATTGGATACCAGAATAAGTAGTCATAAAAACTATTAGCAAAGAATGGACATACAAAAACAACTGCAAAAACTACAAAAGCATAGCATTAATACTGCCAGTTCTGAAAGAGACATTTTGTTTTTTGCCTTGGCTATTTCATAGAATAATAAGGATTGAGGGACGCTGGACATGTTGACCCCTATTTTAGTCATTCTAGTCTATTCACCTGTCCAGGCTTCCCCTATAGATATATGCAATACATATTGCCTAAAGCACACTTGGCAGAGACAGAAGTACTTCCATTTAGAAACCTGTTGTATAAAATGATAAAGTTTGCAAAACTTTATCATTTTGCTAAACCTCTTTTACTATTTGTTTGCATGTAAGCAATTCATCAAGCAAATTAATCTTCAGAAAGTATTTTTTTTTATAAAAATGTAGCTCTATTCAATATAATATGACAGCAGAATACATTTAAAATTCCCAGTGCACCAAAAATACAATGTCATGAATTCAAGAGACTAAAAATGAGAAAAGGCATATAAATAAATTGCATTTGGTTCAATAAATTTGGATTTTGCAGAGGAATATGACTGCTGGGAAATTTCTGGCTTGCAATCAAATTCTGCAACAGAAGTTAATTAAGTTATAGTTTTTGTTATGAATAAGTTATATATAGAGAGAGAATGGTTAGAAGATTGTACATCTGTGTTCAAACTTTTTTTTTTTACAGTTTGTGATGCTTTCATCATTATTCTGTTACTATAAATGACCATGCTACCTGTTTTGGTATGTTTTGGTATGGTGTACAACTTTAGTGGTTTAATGGCTACTACTTTGATTATAGAAGATTTTAGAAGAAGAAAACATTAAAAAGCTTATTTAATTTGAGATTTGAAGTTATTTAGGTTGGTGTTTAAAAAAATACACCACCTAAAACCTGTTGAGGTCATGTAGAAATCAATGGATAATAGGCTTCATGATGTTCGAGTCTCTTTGGAGGGTTTTGCCAGAAAACTCGATCAATCCAAGTGATTTAAGTTTTTTTCCTGATGATTTTTTTTGGGTTGTTACCCCACAAACTCACTTATGAGTTTTTTCCATTTGTTTTTTCTTACATTAGAAACCATTTGAGTTGTGAGTTCATTCAAGTTCATTCGAGGTCTAAAAAATAGGGATGGGCAAATTGGACCCGTTTTGCTTTGCCAAAAATTTGCCGCCAGTGAAAATTCGCCGCATGCAAGTCTATGGGCAACAAATTTTTTTGATGCGCAAAATTCCCCCCCCCTTTGGAGTCTATTGGCATCATTTATGTGTTGAAACTTGGCGCTTATCCCTACATATAATATACAGTCTCCATACACATCATGCAGGTGATATATGCTTCTGTTATGTATGATGTATCATTCTTCAGCTACCATCATGCAACGCTGTAGAAATGCTGCCTTGAAGATTTTGTTGGCTGCAAGAGAATGCACACAACTGAAAAGATCTAGCCTGTTGGAAAAGGGCTATTAAAGACTAATTACTTATTAAACAGCTTTTTTTTTTTTCATTAGACAAGCATGTGCAACCCACCTCCCTCTAGCTGGATACTAGGGAATGGCATCTATTTATGGAACCTATGAGGTTGGATTCTCTGGCTCAATCCAAAGCAAAGTAGTTTTTTAAGATATTTATTTGTCCTTACAGTATGTTTGTCTTTATACATTTATTTTACAGAAATAATTTTTACATTATTTCTTAAAATACTTAACATTTTAATTCTTTGAATTTCAGTGTCCTGTTAGAAAGTTGTTAAGTTCAATAGTCGCATGGCAGAAGAACTAGGGGATTTGCCGTCATTAGCAGTTCTGCGTTCTTTAAATCTTTGATGATATTTACTGTGACTTTTGCAGATATGGTATCATGGCAACACAAACTTACATATAAGGATATTGAACATAATATATATGTGTTAAATATAATTTATTACCATAATTCTTAATGCATATTGATAGAGAGTAATTGTAAATGTAAGTTGTGTTTCACATTTTTTACTTATAATAAAAAATGTGTGTGCCTGGATAAAGAGTGCACACAGAATAAGAAATGATATGGGGAGATGATAGTTTAGCTCCATGCATACTATGCAAGTGTGAATAAATAATCCTTTTACAGGTATTATATTTTTTTGACTTTTATTATGTTGAAGTAAAAGAACCAGGAAAATAAGGTGATCTATACTTATTACTGTAAACATTTTGAGGGGTAAAATTGCATTTTCTGTACATGTCAAGGAAAGTATTCATACAGATCAGGAGGGGGAGGTCATGGGTAGGAAAAAAGTGTCAGACCTGCATACCCCAGACTAAATGAGAACCATTTCAAACCCTCTTCTTTATCCCTAAACATAGGTGAATAGGCGTCAGCCAAAGTTTTTCTTGGGCTCTACAAATTTTGCCCCTAATATATACATTGTAAGGAGGTGAGAAGAATCCATGACTGAGTGTTCTATTCCAGTGTTTTAATGAGGAACGCATAACTGTGAGGAAAGATGCATATACTGTGCAATGTTAGTCTAGAGGAAACCATTATTTGGTACTTTTTAACTATAAAGAGGTTGTTTGTTGCCTGAAGAAAAGCTGTGGGTCATTGGCTTCAATGGGACTCTCACAGTCACTCAAAATGTGGTTATTAGTGCAAAGGAAAGACGCAGATCCTATATACTAAACTAGAATATATAGAATAGAAATACAGCTATATCTGTAATAGATTAAACAAAATCATTAATATTTGGGGTCCATATCATCTGGTTCTGGTGTAGCATGATCATCATAATCACCTTACATATTGGTGAGTATAGACATTTTTCATATGAAGAAGCCTCATTAAGTCATTATCCCTTTTCCCATGCTAGGAAGTATGCATGCAGACTCTGTATGTTTTTTTTTACATAATAAAAAATATATAAAATCCTATTACATTTTATATATATGTTACTAAGCCTGTTAAGTGACATTGTTTGATTAATTACAATTTTCTGACTCACTTTCCTTATGCTTTTATATTCACTTTATCAAATTTAATTCTCATAAAATATCCAATTTCTTGTAATATAGTCTATTCTGCTATTTTCTACACCAGTGCTATGTTATTCATTATTTTCCCTCCTTTTATTACTCTCTAATTGATCCTTTATGTTTCCAATAATAAGCATTATTTTTCCTTAAGAAGTTTTCAGCTGCTGATAAATGTATGTAGTCCAAGATAATACATTTTATTTATATCTGACAAAACCCAATCTGTAACAGAAAAGGTAAAACCAAATAAAAATAAATTTAAATTAAAAAATGTAAAACTAAACCTAAGGGATATATATATATATATATATATATATATATATATATATATATATATATATATATATATATATATAGCTATATATATATATTCTAAGATTTCAAGATCTATTTCTACTATAGTGGTGCAGCCTCCATTAAAAAAGAGTTTTACAATTATTACCTGTTTATTGGTTTCACTTACAAAGCCACATTTAATTGCAGAAAATTGTTTTAAATTGATGATCAAAGTTAAATCATTTGTGATCTCATATTTTTTTATTTTAATGTAAGATAAAGCCTATTGGAAATAATGTTTCAATATGGATCTCTCTGTATGTGTCTTCAAAATTCTGTTACTCGGGAGAGACTGAACACAATGCTACCAAAGGCAAAAAAGGCAACAATAAAGCAAATAATAAGGTAATTATGAAAGGTGCTAAAATGAAGTTGCCCACAGCAACCAATCAAAAGTAGTCAGTTTTAATCAGTCATCTTCCAGTAAGATAATTAAATGCAAGACCTGATTGGTTGCTATGGGCAAGTGCACCTGCACAATTTAGCAAGTAAATCAGTCCTAAATGACATGTCACACAGTTCACACATTTTACTTGTCACTTAAGGAGAACTAATGCTTAACAAATAAGTTGTGAAGAAATGCTACATATTGTGTTTTGGGCTTCTGTACCAGTCCAAGACAACCACAGCCCTTTAGCTGTAAAGATCTGGGCCTTCCTCAGTAACTTCCAATATACTTTTCTGCTGATTTACAGCACATGTTCTGGACTCGTCATTTACTTGAGCTTATGGGCTGACTCACAGTATATCTAATGTACGGTGGTATATACTGCTAAACCTTTTGGCTGATGCAGTTCAGCATATAAAATATGGCATATTTACCCCCCTTTAGAGAGGAACAGGCACTGATATATAAATAAGGACAGTGAACTGGATTAGATTGGAAGCTGGTTGGTTATGGTAGGGTGTTTTTTGTCGATCCACACATCACTACATCCATAGCCAAAATGAAAGTAAAGTGTTGCCATTTTATAATCTTCCAGCAAAGTATAATCTACTGTAGATTTAACTGGGCAGCCTATGAAAACAATTTTCGAATTTAAATGTTTAAATTTTATTTTTGTTTATTTACACTTGAAATGTAATAACAAGAAAGTAATACTATTACTATGAAGAAATATATTCTGAATTATATAAAGAGATGATAAATTATCCTTTTTTCTTTTTTATTCCAAAAGCTCAACTACAGGCTCAAGGTCAAACTGTCAGAACAAAGGTTGTTGCCTACATAAAGGGAACACATTCATTTTATTAAATCGATAGAGACAGTAGAAATCACTGTTAGCAAAATGTTAAGTATTGAAATATTTTATTTTGTGACTCAGGGCTTATTTACTGAAAAGGGATAAATGTGTAAAATAAAAAAAAAATAGATATATAGTGCATTTTTCTTTATTACAATGTACCTAGATCCCTCTTATTATTGCATCCAGAATTTGGTACAAAGACCTGTGCCTCACAATAAAGAACACACCATATAAGCATATAAGCAGCTAATGGGCATATTACATTTGTATACATGAATGCCCTTGATTATTAATCCATTCTGTAGGCTCTAAAGGGACAATTTTTATCCATTTCTGTCACTTTGCACCTACATTTATGAAGCCTGTAGTGTCTTGATTGCCAGTGCCATCCAGCAGAAATGATGCAGGGTGCATCAAAACAGCTTGTCTGACCAGTATTAGTGAAAATCAGCCAGATATCAGGCAGGTTTGAAAATACTGTTGGGTGAAGACCCCATTAGTGCTTTCATGCGGCCCTCTTAAGTATGCACAGGCCCTTATTAGGATCTGATTATTGGCCCAAGATTCAATGATCAGGTCAGCTCAATATGGCCCTGCAAACGGCCAGTGTGGCCAAACATGCAAAGATTTGTTAATTTGGCAACCAAACAAATGTTTATATTTGTGTTTAGGTTTAAGTTTAATTTAGCCTTAGTATAATGACAGATAAAAATTGCCTTTTACAAAGCTTACTTCTAAAGCCTGTTTCATCCACAACCTTTACAGAAATTGCATTCTAAATAAAGTCATTATTATTCAGTACATTGTAGAATCACCAAAGTCTTCCTTTAAAGATAAGGGCATATCACTCAATCATAACAATTATGATTTCTAAACAAAACAATTACTGAACTGTTAACTACCTGTTATCACTCTAGAATTACCAACAAACAACAGGGAGCAAGTTTTGTTGCTCATTACTTGCACAGCAATTAAATTCAAAGTATTATAACGTCAAGTACTTACAATCAATGCTGATCCCTTGGCCTCCACATATTGCTTTCAGTGAAAAACAAAACAGCTCATGCAGATAATATGTATGACATTTTCACAAACAAACATTTGCTCAAACTTACACAGCACTTAAAAACATAGGATTTCATTTTTTCTTATGTAGGATGCAGAGATAAAGAAAGGGAATCAATTGCGTAGAATGCCTTGGAGATGGAATTTTCGAGATAAGGGGTGTTTTTATTATTTGGCATACCATTTCTTAGACAGATGGCACACAGGGCATATTCTTTGCTACCAATTTTTAGCCAGTTGAGAAGTGCCCAACATCCTCACTGTTGCTGCCCATTCACCCAAATGGGAAACACACACAGTAACAGTTGGAACTGATACTTTCTTGCATATTGTTTGGTGCAAATTTACTAAAGGGAGAATTGTCGCCAGCAACCGATTCGCACCCATCACTACACTTCGCCAGGCGCAAATGCGCTCAGTCTACACTAATTCACTTAAATGCAGAGTTTCGTTGTGGGCACCGAATGATGGCAACTTTTCACTAGTGTTACTTCGGCAATGCGAGCATTTAATAGTGAAGATGAGATAGCGTTCATTTCTGCCTAGCAAAACTTTAGGTCAATTTGCATAGGGCAGGAAATTTATAGTTGTATGGACGTCTTCATGTTAAATGTTGGTGCATATACTTATAAATTACACTTCTAAAAACACATAGAGGGAACCTTAATAAAGACAATAGAGTTATTCTAATGTCCTACACATGTGCCCACTGTAAAATTAATGTTCCACATGTTTGCAAATGTATAGGGAAAACCAGTTACCCAAAAAAAAGTTTGTTAGGTCTTTTGCAGGTGATCAGGCTGAAAAAAGGAAAAGACACCAGTGTTTTTTGGATTTTGATGCATTTTCGGCTCACAGAATATTATGTAAGTGACAGAAGATTGAGGAAGATCTAGCTACTTTAATGCACTTCATCTGGTCTGAAGTGGCGAAGGCAACTCTGGCAAAATGATAATGTTAATTTGCCTACTACGCTAGCGATGGTTCATTTGCATACGACGCCAAATTCAATTTACAATGGAAGTATTGGTAGCAGCACTACACAAGCCTGGGAAATCTTCAAAACATCAAATAAAATTTTTATTTTGCCATACACATGTGCCCACTGTATAGTTAAGCTGCCATGAGTTAGGAAATGTAGGGGGGAAGGAGGGTAGCCCCAAAAAAAATTTCGACCTTTTTCAGCCTATCACCCATAAAAAATGAAAAAACGCCAGCGTTTTTTGGGACTTAGAAAAATGTTTAAATTTTTTTGAAGTAATCCCTATCTACTCTATTGTGCTTCACCTGGTCTGAGGTGGCGAAGGAAGTCTGGTGTTAAAGGTAGCGTTCAGAATCATTCGCGCATTAGTGAATTTGTGTAGTTACGTCCATTGCGCAAATTTGCCAGGCGTAAGGGTGCGAAGTAACACTAGCGAATTTACGCCAGCGTTCATTAATGAATCAGCGAATTAACGAAAATGCCCAACGCTAGCAAATTCACGCTAGCGTTAGGCGCTTCGGCGTTTAGTGAATTTGCCCCCAAGGTGAAGTGTCTGGTTCCTCTTTGCCGGCTGAAAAATGATGGTGGCAATTTCACAATTCAGAGTTAAATGTTTTCATACTTATTGATCTCATACCAGATACCACACTTTTACCATTAAGTTAAAGTCACTTTTTGAATATGAATATGTTTCCACACGAATAACCTAATGAAACTAAACTTATCCTCTTATCCACAATGACATCATTGGTTCAAAAATGAAAATTCACTGCTGCACACCACTTACTTGCATGTAGAGTGCATTCAATACTGTAAAAAGAGACTTCTACTCTGCCAGTGGAATCCTGAATGTCTTAGGTGCTATAGATTGCACTAATAATATGTGACAATATCAAATGCCTTAAAAAATCTCACAAAATAACAAATGCTATAAAATACCACACACAATTCTGCTAAAAAATATCACTTCTTAAGTTAGACACCTAGGGGCAAATTCACTAACAATCGTAGTTTCGCCAGGCGCAACTTCGCCGCGCTTCGCCGCACTTCGCCAGGCGTAGTTTCGCCAGCGCTTTGCAAATTCACTAAAATCCGAAGTTGCGCACAGGGGTAGCGTAAGGTTGCGAAGTTGCGCTAGCGTTGATTCGCTAAGTAAAGCGAAGTTACGCTAGCGAAGGCTAATTTGCATAGGGTGCCAAATTCAAATTTCAATGGAGGAATACTTATCAGCACTACAAATGCCTAGAAAACCTTCAATTCATCAAATAAAATTTTTATTTTGCCCTACAAATGTGCCCACTGTCTAGGTAAGTTGCCATGAGTCAGGAAATGTAGGGGGGAAGGAGGGGAGCCCCAAAAAAATGTTCAATCTTTTTCAGCCTATCACCCATAAGGTAGAAAACACGCCAGCGTTTTTTGGGACTTAGAAAAAATTTTGACTTTTTTTGAAACAATCCCTATCTACTCTATTGCGCTTCACCAGGTCTGAGGTGGCGAAGGAAGTCTAGCGTAAAAGGTAGCGTTCAGTACACTGCGCGCGTTAGTGAATTTGCGTAGTTACGTCGCTAGCGAAACTTCGCCAGGAGTAAGGGTGCGAAGTAACACTAGCGAAACTACGCCAGCGTTCGTTAGTGAATTTGCACAGTAACGAAAATGACAAACGCTAGCGAAGTAACGCTAGCGTTCGGCGCTTCGGCGCTTAGTGAATTTGCCCCCTAAACTCTTAGTGAATCAATTGTTAATTCTAAAAATATAAGAAATTATATAATTTTTAAGGCATGCTATAAATAACACTCACTTTTTTGACCTTTAGTGAATCGGCCACTATATGTATTATGAATTTCCAGAAGTTAATAATTCCACCTCATATACTGTTGAAAATTAAATTATATAGAGAGGAATTAATGACACAAAACACAACATCCCTGATACAGTGATTTCATGATTTATATTGATTGATTCTAAATGCAAGCTTATGTTTCATTTATAAAACTGGCAATTGGCAACCTTTGTACACTATGAGGTCTATGCTCCCCCCTGCCCACCAAATCATTGCTGCTGTCTTACACTGAACTAAATGGAAAATGCAAGTCAGCACCATTACTGGCACTGTCCAGCCAGGGAAAAGCCCCAGGAAGAATGTTTCGACTGAACAGCTCTAGTAATGAACAGTTACCCATTTCCATTCAAATGAATAGGAGGTGGTATCAGCCGATTCCGACACTTTTCCACTAGTTGAAATATGGCAGTGTAGAATAGGTCTTGAGTTTCATAAGCCTAAGTACCAATTGCAATCTGAATTTTGTCTTCCCTGATGAACGAAGAGCATGACTATGGTGCCAATTTACTAACATTTGGATTTGGATTTTTCGTATTTTTTTCAGTATAAAAATTCAAAATTCAAAAAAAGTCAAAAGCTACTAAAAAGAAGTCAAGGTAACATAGAAGTCAATGGGAGCTGATCCTGATCCTACTGGACATTTTTTTTAGTCATTCAGACTTTTTTAGGTTTTCAAATTTTTGTTTGCTAGTAATTGTCTGAAAAACTAAAATCTTTGTATATTGTGGATGTTTTTTTTTCCATTCTTGCTTTTTCTATTGAAACTTTTAATAACTTTCATGGCATTTGTGGTTTTAGAGAAAATTAGTTTAATCATGGTTTCAAAAACCTCTAATACCACTAAAAATAGACCCTTAATAAATGGGCCTCCCAATGTCAAAAATGTTTCTATTTCTTTTGATGAACCATTCACTGCAAATGAATCATTAAATCAAGTATATTTTTAAATTTTAAAACGCATACACTAAAATGAGCTCGTTTTTAGCTAGTTACCTTCAAATAATGATCTGTATAATCAGTTAGACTACAGATGTTGACTTTTCAAAGCTTTTACAGCTTAGCAATAACACTCAGAATAGTATATTATAGATTACATACATATTTTTAGAAGCTTCATGGAAGATTTCTTATTTTGCATTATTTAAACATCAGCTTTGTGCTCTTCCCCTCTTTAGCTGACCTATTCAAAGCAATTTATTACTAATAATAAATAAAGGACTAATATAAAAAAATCATTTTGGCTCAGTGTGTAAAGGTTTAATACTGACATTCAACATAAAATGAAAACCAATAATGTGTGGGCAAGGGATTACCAAGGGAATGGTTCTAGCAGACACCTTTTTAAATTAAAGTTGTGTGTTTACTGTTGGATAACCACTGATAAAACCATGAACTTTTAATACGTATCTACCAATAACAATAAAAATATGATATGGACTCAAAATCTATCTGAATAACAGAATAAACATGTAGAAAAGTAACTTTGGCTTCACAGTAAAAATTATTGTTTTTCACAATAAAATTTTTTCCATTTCTTTCAGTTTAAAAATTGTTAGTGATTAATAACGTTGTGGCCAAACAGAGGGAAAATGTATTTTGTTTTACTTGTCACTGTCTAGTGCAGTACAGGTACAATAAAACCTTATTTACATATACTTATGCACAAAACATTGTAGGTTGTTTGACTGGAGATTTTGCTTGTCACAGACCAATGGGCTGGAGGAAATTTCTAGCTCGGTATATGCAAATGCATAAATGTCAACAGACCACAAATATGTGACAAGTAAAAACTAAGAATGTAAAAAGCTAGTGCTCACATTTCCATGCTGCAATATATTGAAGTGATGAATAGTGAATGTATTCCTTTATATGGCAAAAATATCAACATACTACTATGTTCAGAACCACCATCAGGGGAAACTTTTGTAAAATTTTGACCTGAGAGGGCGTATCAAGCAATGACAACACAAAAATGTTACAGGGACAGACAGGCTGTAAGGTTTAAAAGTAAGGCAAACTTCGCTGACCACCAATTAAAAAAATTCCCCTACCCCTCGGTGAAGAGACACCTTAGCACATATAATAATTATTTATATGAACTACTTATTTGAGAGTAACATCATCTGTTTATATTGCCATATTCTCTTAATTAAACCAGGTATCGCCAGAATGAACTAGTGGAATGACTAGTCATTGTGCCCCACAACAAGATACTTGTCCCCCTTAACCTTGGGAACGAGAAATTTTCCATAAACATGTTTTAGCTGTTTGTCATAAAAAGTCTGTGCTGGGCTCCTGTAGTTCCTGGGCCCTCCAGCAGTTGCAGGGTCTGTTTCTTCTTTAGGCAAATTGTAGATGTGGTTGAAAAAAAACATCCATCAATTTCAACGCTTTGTTCTAAACGCTTGTGTAGTCACACCGCTTTTGGTACTATATGCTTGTGTTCATGGGGAGGGGGGCAGAAAGATAACTTGCATGATGCCTTAAGATTTCTATGACTATGTTCAATTTATTATATCCATGAATGTAATATGAGCCCATGTGAGTATTACTTTTAAGGTCCTTCACCAATTTACTGGGAACAAGTAAGGGAACAATAGGGGTTTGCCTACTCTTGGCATGACATTGGCTGGGGAACTAAGTTCTAGATTTGGAAGGTTACATTCATGGGAGAGGCAGCTGAAACATAGCAAAGAAAAATAGAACATCTCCTGCATGATTTAGACTCTGCCGTAGCATCCATGCATTTATGGATAAGGTGCTACATTGAATGAGCTCCCTTGCTCACTATATTCCTGTGGCCTAGCAGTCCTATACACAGTTTTGAGCATATGCCTGCATTCATCTCCCCGTAGTTTAAAAGAAGTCTACAGTGTCAGTGGTCTCTTCTAACCCCAAAGAAGCAGTTTGCTTTTACCTCTAAGCTGCACAATGCATTCATTGCTAATGTACTAGGTCAGTAGGTATATCCATTGTACCTTGTATTTAAAAATGTGAAATACATGTTGCAGTTTAGATTAGAACTTTGAAATGTTGTGTACCTCCAGTACAACCAAAATGAACAAACATGTTATAGGATTATTATAAAATTTAGACAATATGATGCTAGGGTCATTGTTTCTAACATTAACATAAAAGCACTTAATTTTACAGATCTGCTACGTTCCCATTAAGTGTCAAACTGAATTCATTTTATTCAATATCCCCAATACAGAAAGATTTTGTTTTCCTCGTTTGCCTCTTGAGGAAGTTCCTTCTGTACAAAAGTATCATACAAATAGGCAACAGATGCAGCCGCTACTAAGAAGTGAATATATTATTTGCGACGTCTATCAATAGGGAGTGGAAAGAGCAGGAGCTGAGATTTCATATATTCACATTGTTTTAAAAAAAATGGTAAAATATTTATTTTTAATGCAAAATAACAGTTATTTTATATGGTATTTGCAGTAATGTTTCTAGTAATGGAAATTATACAACCTATCAAGTTCACTTTTTCTAACAGGATATAATTATTAATCTGCTCTAATCTTACTTTTGGGACAGGAGCACTCAAGGGATTTTTCTATGTTTCATCTTGTAAACATTTATTTTTCCGAATCTGAATGCAAGTTCCAGATTTATTTAGTTAAAAATGGATTTGGTTGTCTCATTTTTTGTCACTCACTTTGGCATTCACTTTAAGTGCATTACTTGTTTTTATTAAAAACAATGTGCAACTGCCTTGCACTACGGTTAGTATAAAGTACAGTGGGAAAAAAATAATTAAATGAAAACAAGATAGTAAAGATAAAAGCTATACACACAAAAAAACCTGCTCCAAAGTTAAAGAATGGTCAGCCTCCATCTGTTATTAAACTATATTACCAGAAAACCTATGAGAGTTATTAGGGGTTATTTACAAAGCATGGTGTGAAGGTCCTGCAAGGTGGACATTTCAGGAGTGAGCTACAATCAAAGAATGTTATAATTTTTTGTATAAAACGCCCAATGGACTAATTTATACCCCACTGGTCTCTTTTTTGCGGTTTAGTGGTGTTTGAAACTACAACTAAACTCATTAGAGGTATAAGAGGTCTAAAATCTCGTAACTTTATAGAATGTCCTGCATAAAAGGCACCACAAATGTATAATTATTTTTAGATCAACTTTATTTATAACTGGAATCTACAGTGATCCAGAGTACCAATATATTTAACATTTAAAGCACCCATTTTTCTTTGTTTAAGCAATGTTTTTTTTTAGCACACTAGTGTTTATTAAACTTGCTGCCAGAGGGAAAAGCCAGGTCACAGTAAATGTAATAAAAGTTTTTGAGGGATACAAAAAAAGTTGTACTACCCTTGGGCAGGTTTTTAAAAAACAGCTATGTGTAATGTAATAACAGTGTAAGAAGCAATATTACTGTTATTCATTGTATTACTTGTATTACACTTTCTTTAATAATTATTTTAATCTATCAATGTTTGTGTATTTGTCAGGAGCTTTATTTCAAGGTATTCAACAACTGATTTTCTCTAAAACCAACATGATTCTTTAAAGCAACTCAGCACACAATGATGTTGTCACTACTCATGAAAAAAAGGAATTTATACTTATTATTACAACACTGAGGGGCCGATTCATTAACTTCGAGTGAAGGATTCGAAGGTAAAAAGCTTCGAATTTCGACGTTTTTTTGGGCTACTTCGACCATCGAATGGGCTACTTCGACCTTCGACTACGACTATCGAAGGATTCGAAGTAAAAATCGTTCGACTATTCGACCATTCGATAGTCGAAGTACTGTCTCTTTAAAAAAAAAATCGACCCCCTAGTTCGGCAGCTAAAAGCTTCCGAAGTCAATGTTAGCCTATGGGGAAGGTCCCCATAGGCTTGCCTAAGTTTTTTTGATCGAAGGATATTCCTTCGATCGTTGGATTTAAATCCTTCGAATCGTTCGATTCGAAGGATTTAATCGTTCGATCTAAGGAATAATCCTTCGATCGTACGATCGCAGAATTTGCGCTAAATCCTTCGACTTCGATATTCGAAGTCGAAGGATTTTAGTTCCTAGTTAATAAACCCTCGATATTCGACCCTTGATGATTCGGCCCCTGAATCTTATTAATACAAGTCCTCAGAAACAAATGCATGTGTTCTAAATCACTCCATCCAGATTATCTTGGAATGATTACAAACATCATTAAGAAAATCTAAATTATTAATACTGTGTGTTTTTTCCATCCCATCTTTCATGCCATATGACAAATTAGCTTCCAAGCTCAAATGATCATTTTCAATATTGTATTGAAATTCTTGGCAAAGAAAATAAAGTAATTGGGGGTCACTGTGAAAACCTCACAGAAAAGTATTTTATAGAAAATATCATTGTATTGAGCATTTGTTGTGACTCGTGCAGAAGACAGCAAATCCTAGGCAAATTAGGTAAAACTACCCAGCATGAAATATTCAGCACTCTGTGCAAGTTTAATGAAGAGAACAATTTGTGCTCAGTTCATAAATGAGTTATGTTTTCATATTTTTATAGAACCTGCTAAACCCTAATATTTACACTTAGCATAAACAAAATTATGTTAAGTCTGCTGAATAAGCAGGAACATTTTAAACTTAGGACACATTTATCAAAATGTGAAAATGAAGATCACAGAAAAACTCACCCACTTTCTTTATTCCTATGGGAATTTAAGAAGTGAATTTATCAATGGGTTTAAGCTCACCATTTGATAAATACACTATGAAAAATTAAATAAGAATGAATAGAAAGTGGGTGGGTTTTTCAGTGGTGAGCTCTTATTTCACACTTTGAAAAATCTGTCACTATGGGTGGAAATAGACACTTTTTAGGAAATATTAATCATAGTTGTTGCTTGCAAGCTTGTAGAATCTATATTTCCAGTCCCGGGTGAGTTCAGGGTTGAGCTGAGTGTTGGGATTTGAGTTGTACTGTGAGGGAGCATCACTCCATGAGTAGCATTCCAGCAGCGGTGGACAAATAGTCCACGTTTCCTTAAACTATTTTTAAGGTAAGAGCAAAATTTCTGATTTAAACAGTAGAAGAATGTGACATTTTACTGTTTATCAGGTAAAATATTGCCCTGCCAAGCCCAATCTGTTTGTGAAGGTACTATTCTAGATGTAGGAGTGTAAGGTTTTCCTATACCCCAGGGAATGTGTTAGCTAGCTAGGCTGGGTCCTTTTTCCCATAGGGGATGGGGATTAGTTCCCCCGGGGTTATAAAAAAGGGATGTTGCCAAGTGTTCTCTCTCTTTCTAGTGCACCCACTCGCTGGAGGAGGTGGTGTGTAGCTGGGTGGGCCTGAGGTGGAGGTAGTATAGGAGCAAGACAGTGTCAGGTCAGAAACTGTAATAGGTCACTATAGTGGTGACAAATAGTTTCAGGAAAGTTAGTGAGCAGCTAAGGCTCCAACAAGGAGTTTAGTAAAGAGTTTGCACCCTGCGGTGACAAGGCTGCCAGGTTAGGGACTCAAGTGGTTAGGCTCAGGGATAGAGATATCCTTGGAGCATAAAACCAGCTGTGAAATTCACCTTCAATGGGGATTGTGCACCAAAGGCAGGCAAGGCAACTCAATTCATAAAGCTGACTAACAAAGGATCAGACAGCATCCGTGAGTAATACAATTGTGTGTAAATGACCTGCTGCCACTACTTGCTTCTGAGCATACATCTTGAATATGTGACCGACTATTGAGAAGTGCATCATTAGTTTTAAAGAACCACTGGCACCCAAAGTTTATTTAATCAAGAGTGATTGGTGTGTGCTTATACCCGAGTGCTAGTGTTTTCCTCCATACCATAAGTGGGGGCCCTGCCTAAATTATTTTGTGTCTACAGGGAGTTGCTGGGAGTTGGACCCCTTGCCCGGGTACTGTGGATAGTAACCCAAGGGAGGTTTAAGCAAACCCTGACCCATCTACCTAAAAAAATAATTTAAACAAATAAACCCAATAAGGTTTGCCTACAATAATTACTAATTATATCTTAGATGGGATCTAGTATAAAGTACTGCTTTAACATGACAGAGAAACAGGAAATAATCATAACAAATTTGAATTATTTGATAAAAATTGAGTCTATGGGAGCTTGTCTTCTTGTAATGCAGAGCTTTCTGGATAACGGGGATCTGGATAATTGATCTCATTCCTTTTTTCTTATAGCATTCCTTCTCCATCCTTTAAAAAAAAAAGAGGAATCCTGTAATCCTTAAATAGTTTTCTGTTCTTCTAGCTAAATCTTGTTTTTAACATTGATTATTATTGTATGTTCTGCTTATTCCATAAGTATTTTGTTTCAACAAAAGCATATTTTGTTCATAAACTGAAGAGCTACCTTGGCTGGCAGGAGAATTGACAATTCAAAAATCGAGTGCCTGGAGGTATTAAAAATTCTAATGTTTCCAGGCAACATAACCATTAGGACAAAATGAGTTTAAAATGCTTTTATATTGGCTTTTTTTACAAAATAATAGTGAACATTTTCTATTTTTAATCTTTGTAATTTTTAGGGACATATTTATCAAAATGTGAGATTATAGTTTGCCACAGAAAAGCTTACCCACTTTCTATTCATTCCTAAGGGATTTTTAGAATCCTATTTATTAATGGATGAAATGGCGAGGCACATTTAGCAAAGGTCGAATTTCAAATTTGAATTTTAAACTCCCTTAAATTCAAATATACTCAAAATTTGACTGGGGGGTAATTTAAGAAAAATTGAAAACTTAAAAAACTCTAATCAAATTTGATTTGATTCAAGTTTTTTCTCCAAAAAAACCACAAATTTCAGGAATTTTATAAACATCTACAAATTGTTCACTGGACCACTCCCTTGACTTATACATGAATTCAGCAGGGTTTAGGTGGCAAGTAGTCAAATTTAAATTCTTAAATGGCCAGAGTTGAATCTCAAAAATCAAATTAAAATTTTTAAAAAACTCGAATCGAGTTTGGATAATTCCCTAGTTGAATTGACAGTTTTGACCATAAAAAACTTTGAAAATTTGAATTTTCATTTCTACCCTTAATTAATCTGCCCCTTAGAATTCAAATACACTTCTAAAAATCCCATAGGAATGAATTGAAAGTGGGTGAGTTTTTCTGTGGCAAGCTCTAATCGCACATGTTGATAAATATGTCCATAAAACTGCAGTGTTTACTACATGGGGAGGGTTATTTACTAAAACCTGAATTTATCTCATTATTTAAATAAAAAAAAACACACACAGCCAAACTCCCATACCTAATTTTACACTAATTATTATAATTAAAAAAAAAAAGCTTGATTTAATTTAATTGTTTTTTTCCTGGAAAGCCCGAATTTTTAGGATTTTTGGCTTAAAAGTCCGAAATGGTCATATTTTTGAGCTATTGTAATTCTAGAGCAGACCACAGAAACTTCAAAATAGGATAGGGACCTCTGCTATTGACTTATACACAATCTTTACAGAGAAAAAGGAAATCATTTTTAAAAATGTGGATTATTTGTGGATAATTTTCGTAATTCTGAGATTTCTGGATAACAGGTTTCCATATAACGTATCCCATACCTGTAATAGTAAAATAGTAAATAACCCCCAAAAAGTTGAATTTATAGGCTAAAATAAAGAATCTTGGTGATTTGTGTTAGCAGGTGTAACATAATTGGTCATTTATGGCCACACCTACATGTTTTTTACGCACAATGCAGTTTAAATGGATGTGCCTGATGCAGCAGCTTGATTCAATTTTGGACAATACATTAAAGATCAAATTACTGTGGCAAACCTTGCACTTGTAAATAAGCCCAATAGTCTGTTTTTTTAGAAATAAATTATGGGGCCGATTCACTAAGCTCGAGTGAAGGATTCGAATGAAAAAAATTCGAATTTTCGAAGTATTTTTTGGGTACTTCGACCATCGAATTGGTTAAATTTGTTCGAATTCGAACGAAATCGAACGAAAAATCGTTCGACTATTCGACCATTCGATAGTCGAAGTACTTTTCCCTTTAAAAAAAACTTCGACCCCCTACTTCGGCAGATAAAACCTACCGAAGTATTAATGAAATAAAAGTTTGTTATAGATTTAATCCCCTTTCCAATCACTTATTTAACCTTCGCACGGCACCGGAGGCGAGCTGACTGACTGTGGGACGAGAAACAGCAGAGTTTGCGGACGCACAGCAGGTGAGCAAGGCTGCCTGAACTCAGGGAACGGTGTCTAAACAGCGCCTGGGAAACACGTCGGCATCGAGCGATCTCTTTGCGAGTCTTCCAACGCTCTCTTCTGACGGCAGTCTGGTAAGTCCTTAGGACCCGCAGGGTCTAAGTCGGATCTCTAACGATTCTTCACCATCTGTAGCGTCTCTTTTCCTTCAGAAACATCGCACGCTACAACATCGTATATACCCTGCTTAAAAAGAATACTCTACAGTGCACGCTCTTGTTTGAGGATCACGATTGTGAGTAGTTCTAACATCAAAGTTATTTCTAGGAAGAGCCGAACGTACTACTCTATGTGTAGTTTCTTTTCATTTTAGGTGCCTGTGTTTAAGGAGTTATAAGGTTAATTAGCGCACCTCTCTTGCTGACTTTTATTACTCACAGTGGAAGTGTGGATCCACTATTTTTTGGTGCTGCTTTCCCTGACCCTACTATTCGTGCAACAGCGCAGCCTTCACTCAATTTTCTTTGCTACCGAAGTCAATGTTAGCCTATGGGGAAGGTCCCCATAGGCTTGCTAAACTTTTTTTGATCGAAGGATTTTCCTTCGATCGTTGGATTAAAATCCTTAGAATCGTTCGATTCGAAGGATTTAATCGTTCGATCGAACGAAAAATCCTTTGATCGATCGAACGAACGTTTAGCGCTAAATCCTTCGACTTCGATATTCGAAGTCGAAGGATTTCAATTCGAGGGTTGAATTTCGAAGTATTTTTAACTTCGAAATTCGACCCTTAGTGAATCTGCCCCTTAGTGTCTCTGTGCAGCAGCATCAGGCCAGTCCTGAACCAACATTTGTTTGAAACAAAACATTACAAGTACATCTGCGAAAATGTAAAAAAATAATACAATGAAACCACAGTTTTACATTCCCTGATTTTAAGTTTCCTCTGATTTTGCATAATTTTTGTGGTCATTCTTAGATATTATGGATAATATATTTCCATGATTTTACATTTTTCTGGATTTTACACCATTTTTCTCTGGTCCCCTGTAAAATGTAAAATGGGAGTACTACTGTATATATTATTACTAAACATTATTTGCTGCTCTGCATATATTATTTTATTATTCACTGCCACAATGGAAAGTACAAGTTGATAGCACTAAGGTCCTTAACATGTGCCTTATTACTGTACATAGGCTGATATTAAATAAAGAGTTCTCCAGAGATACTGATCTGGCTTGCTGGGTTAAAATGTAATAAAAGCAAAAGGCAGAGGGGATAAGGCACTCAGCATCCCCTCTAGTACTTGGAATTTTATTGACCAAGGGGGTGTAAATTAGGGTAGAAATAAATTCAGTTTTTCTTATGTAATTAGTTCCTTTGTCTTTCTCTATAACCTTCAAAGGAGAAACATACCCTATTCCCACAGATGATTTCTTTTTTATTCATTTTCTCTTACAACACAGTGCATATGCATTATACATGGGCAGCCTTTTGTATGCTTGAAACACACCATATCTGCCCTTTTGAAGTACAGCATATGAATAAAAGCTGCCGTATACAGGCTTTCCCTATGAACAATGCAGCACATTCTATTTCTGTTCTCTATAGAGAAGGTTTTGCCAAGGCAAACAGTATTAAAAATCTCACTTGTATGTATAAATACATACAAGGCTTAGGCTTTTCTAGGCTTACCTGCCACTCAGAGATAACTTGCTCAATTCTATTTTTATACCATATGTGGTTGCCCAAATAACTATGACTTTGCCAGCTTTTGTTGGTACTTCCTTTATGTTGAGACAACATGGCTATAGCAGCAAGTGTATTTTTTTCTACTTTTCCTATTAGTGCTCTTGCCTCATAAATGACAAACATATGATTTGTGTAAACTATAAGTTTTGCCAACTATCTCCACTGTTTAAGAGAAAAGTATATCCTATACAAATTCTAAAAAAAAATATTTTAAATCTCCTGTATCATAAAAAGGTCTTTACTAAAAAATCACTCTCCGTTGTTTGCTTTGAATTGTTTTTACCACTTTATAAATGAAGAGTTGGAAATCCAGAATTACATTTATTAAAGTAACTTGGCTGAGCGCAGTCCAGTTTCAACCCTAGAGTCTTACTTATCTGGCAAAGGCTTTACATCAGTACAGTATTTCTACTGCCCTGTATAAAAATCTTTGAGAAATATGGCAAAACAAATTTTTAAAGGGAAGTAAGTACCCTTTTGATTTTTGCAATCCATTTGAAACTTTGTACATCACTTTAAGTAATTTACACCTTCTAGAATAACTATATAATCAAGAATTGGGTCATGTTGTGGTTGGTCATGAATACATTGTCTGTTGAACAAATACACCAGCATGATGGATTGTCTGCTGCATAACTATACTTATATTATATTAATATTAATTATTGCACTAAACCAAAATCTTGCTACCAAACACATACATGACCAGGAACATACATTTCCCTGTTTCCTACCTTCCCATATATCAGAGTAACATTTGGCCTTACTAATGACTTCCATCTTATAAAGTAACTTTATAGTTATCTGTTATCTTGTTTACAAGTCTTTTATTCATGGTTAATGCGAAAAGATCAAAACCAAGATGTGCAGGCCAAGTCACACAGAGAAAAGAGAGTTATGTGCTGGGGTAGAGTAGATTTATCTTGAATTGACTGAAATGAGGATCAATCATTCATCTAGCTGAATGAGCATATATATGACTGGAATCTACTTGCTATGCACTAACATGTGATTATAAAAATATCTTGTCAGCATTGTCTGTGTGCCCAAAAATGCCTGCCTCCATATATTTACTGTATTGCTAGCAAGCTATGTATTATGATACCTCACAGTAATTGTGCATGGTTATTCCAAGCAAATGCTATATTTATTTTCCCTATGCAGCCTCAGAGCACAGGAATCAATGAGAGATTACACACAAGTCTTGCAACAAAAATGAACAGATAAAGGGGAAAACAGCTTGAATTTTATATTACACTTTCTTCACACCTACTATATACATTCCCCCACAGGGCAGACTCATGAATGCAGACAAGATAACAGGAGACTCTAACCTAGAAAAGACCATGCCATCATATCTTAGTTCATAATGTTACAATGCATAACTCAGGAAACAGACAAAGTCCAGTAATTAGACCACAACTAGATACTTGTCTTCATTGCACAAATGTAGTTCTTGTACAACCAACTTAACTGTAGGTCAGACTGCTTGGTTCTTTCAAAATGTCCCATTTGTATGCTGGCATTAACATTGGCAGTATCCAATAGGAAAGAAATCCACGGCACACAGGCTACTGCGGTACTGCAGTAGCCTGTGTGCCGTGGATTTCTTTCCTATTGGATTCTACTGTGAGGTGGCCGAACCTCTACCACTGAGCACCAGACTTCGCATCTCTACTCTGGGTGTGCGAGAGCCAGCTTTTTCTTTATTAACATTGGCAGTAACAGCTACCATAATTCAAACAGCTGAGCAGCATATTTACCACATCTAGCAAGAGGTTCTGAATTTAATTGAGTTGGAGTGTTTATGTTTGTGTGTTGAAGGAAGAAGTGCCTTTAGCATACATCTTGCGTTGGTAGCAAAACGGGAAGGAATAGAAGAAATAAGTGTGCCTACTGAATATGGAAATCTTGGAGAAATTGAATCATTGTCTGTATAATTCACACTTCCAGCTGAGAAAACAGATTTTAGTAACAGTAGGGGGTGGGGCGGGGGCTTGAATACAAAGTGAATCATTCAAACTGGATCCCTTTGTCATTGTTTTCTCTGTCTTTTACAATCACTGGTATTTAATGTACATCTGAAAAATTCCAGTACTGCATCCATTATGTTCTTTATGTTCACATAATAGCAGTGATATGCAAAGATATGATTTCTAAAGAAAACACTGTATATAATTATATAATGTTACGTAAGCATATGTTCATTCCACAAACTGCGCCAACCCTAACACAGCAAATTCTCCAACTGCCTTCTTTTCATGCAACCAATTCTACTGTATTACCACTTCTTGCAACAATATTTTAGGCTCTATCACCTTAAATAAGAAGACCTTGGGAACAAACAGGAAAGCTTATGGAAAATAGGAAAATATATCAGTTTAAAGTTGGCATTATATCCCATTCCTTCAATACTTGCAATAACACATATCAGCTGGAACTGCAATTGCCAAGACATTTGCTAGACAGTTACAGCAAAAGTATCTGCAAACACTCACTAGAGATGCTGTTGAAATGACCTCTAAAGGAAGAGAGTCTTAATGGGACATTATATCATCCAACAATGCATTGGATAATGCAGAGATAACAAAAGAGAGAGAGAGATAGGATAGATACAAAAGGAAAGACAGACAGATAGACATGTAATAGATAGGAAAATTCTGTCAGCTGCTTAGTGGTATTGATATTTTAGTACACTTAGCGGCCGATTTATTAATGCTTGAGCCTAGTTTTATATATAATAAAAAGCTTGGCACCTAAAACTTGCCTAGCTTGTAATTTTTTTTTCTGCAGAAAGTTTAGTTTTTTAAATGCAGAAACCATGTGTAAATTCCTAAACTCTCGCTTCCTTCATTAACAAACCAGCCCCTTAGTCAATAGCTTATTGTTCCAGGTTCATTTTATCATTTTGATACAGTAAATCCGTACCAATTGTGTCTTCTCCCCTTCAACAACATTACACAGAGGACTCCCTTTGGATATCACAATATAACTAAAGCTGGTCACAATGAGTGGATCTTACCCCAAAATGTCCAAAAAAGGTTGCTGATATCGGGCTGATCAAATCATTTGACCCTATGGCCAAATGATCGGATTACAATGATGGGAATACCAGCCGATGGGAAAAGCAAACCTGCCCGATCAAGAGCTGGCTGTTTTTTTGCCAGATATCAGTCTGGTAGGCCCATCAGAGAAAAGTTGAATCGGTCTAAAGGACCTGAATTGGCAGCTTAAATCTGCCAATGCATGGCCACCTTTATGGCAGTTATATGTTATGATTTTCAGCAAGACTTAAACCTTAACACTTATTCTATTAACCAATGCACTGTATGGATAGAATTTGCAAATGTGGGTATATTACATTGTAACATTATATTCTCAGGGTCATGTACTATGCGTTACTTTTCTTGCTTAAAATGTGTATTTTAAAAATGCAAGAAGACTTTTAAAGAATTCTAATTAAAGAAAGTGCAGTGGCAGAACAAACAAATGACCTTAGACCCTGATGTGTATTGGTAGTCATTAGCCAGAAGTATCTAGATACTGTTCTCATTAAAGTAAACTAAAATTGATTTTAGAAAACATTGCTAAAAGAAAGTGACCCCAATTATAGGAATTATACAAATATAAGAAGGTAACCTTTTTTGTATACTTTCTCACCCTAAGATATCCTTAACTGAAACTATTGTTTCTAGTCAAAGAGTTTTCCTGTCAAATAAGTATTGAAACTTAACAGCAATGACTGTTAAATCGATGCATTTTGCTATAGTAAAGCCTAATTAACAAACCTTAGACACATGGACCTTTTATATAAATGGTCATTAAGCTGACCAAAATAATATCTATGCCTTGCAACTGGACTTTTAGAAATGCAGCAGACTGATCAAAGTTAGTTGCTGTGTATTATTCCACTAGGAAAACTGTCAAAATTAAGTAAATGAGGCATTGTCTTTCAGAGCCGGGCCGCGCTGGCCAGGCGCCCTAGGCAAGCCGGCCAGTCGCGGCGCCGGCTTAGTGTGCGCATGCGCGAATTGCCGTTCACGTGCGCATGCACTGATTAGATTCTTGTGCAGAAGCGAAAAAATACCAGATATTAGGGCAGAGACGGGACCGGACACGGGGTAGGTGACAGAGGCGGTACGTGCCTGGCGCCCCCCCAGCTTTGCGCCCTAGGCACGTGCCTACTCTGCCTACCCCTAGTTCCGGCCCTGTTGTCTTTACAATATTAACACCTATTCAATCTTCTCATTCAATCTAACCCAATCTTCTAACCATGCTTCCAGGGCCGGATTTACGTAGTGGGCACCCCTAGGCCCAAAGCCGTTCATCGCCCCGGTCCCCTCCCCTTTATTCCTGCAAATTTTCATCATCTGGACCGTAGCAATGGGGATTGGCGCATGGGAATTTAAAAAATGATTGTATCTCCAGCACATCCCCAGTGTTTTTGAACCAACATGGGTGTGGTTGGGCAGCATGCCACCCCCCTAAAATCCTGCCGCCCTAGGCCCGGGCCTAGATGGCCTTTCCACAAATCCAGGCCTGCATGCTTCATGCTACAATAGAAGTTTTATTCTCAATCACAGAAAAGACTCCGATTTAACAATTTGTGCATTTAGAAAATTACCTTGTTTTGCTTTCTTTACATCAACTATTCATCTCACTTCCACTCTCATAGCTAAATTGGCTACTAAAACTCTCCAGGCAAATGTCTTTCCATAAATTAAAAAGTCCAAAGCTTCAGCATTAAATTCAAAATATTTGTTAGATTTCAAAGTGTATTATTTTATACAGGTATGGGACCTGTTATCGTGAATGCTTGGGGCATGGGGTTTTCTGGATAACAGATCTTTCTGTAATTTGGATCTTCATACTTTAAAACTACTAGAAAATCATGTAAACATTAAATAAACCCAATGGACTGGTTTTGCTTTCAGTAAGGATTAATTATATATTAGCTTGGATCAAGTACAATGTACTGTTTTATTATTACAGAGGAAAGAGAAATCACTTTTTAAAATTTGGACAAAATGGAGTCGATAGGAGAAGGCCATTCTGTAATTTGGAGCTTTCTGGATAATGGGTTTCTGGATAACAGATACCATACCTGTACAATATAAGCCATTCTGCTCTTTAAATGCTCAAAATAATGTGTAATTTTCAAGCAGAGGTCTTCCAATAATTGGTACAACTATACCTATTTTGAACACTTATTCTGTCTGCTTGATTTGATCAATAAAATATCACCATCAACAAACAGAGCAAAAAGACTACTGTATCAGAATTGTTATAGCTTCCTTACACTGATCTCTACTGCTTCGACTGCAACTACTTCTAATTCCTTACTTATTATAGATTATGGATTGTGCATAGGCAAGCCTTTTTAACTGCTGAGCAATGTTACCTCTCTATGCAGTTAAGCCAAAACCAATTAATTAAACTGCTTGAAAAGCAATATCAGCCTTTGGTTCTTTTTTCTTATTTTCTGTTTGATATTGCCATATTATCTACAAAAGATCACATTTTGTGGAATCATGAAGAACCATTGCTTTCTAACTTTTAATATTTTGACAGGATAACAAATTAACCTTGAGAATAAACAATGCGTGATGATAATCCTAAATTACTTTGGGAACACCAAGAGCAGCTGCTTGATGCAGCAGGAAAAAAATAGCAAGTTTCATCTAGTATTCCTTTTCTTTATTGTCTCCCCCAGCAATGTTACTTTAATGACAAACTGCAAATTACAGAAGCAGCAAGATCTGCCTTTTTATTTTACACACAATCACCCTTTGTGCAGATACTCTATAAATGTATTGTATCTGTTAGGTCAAGCCATGAACATTTACATTTGTTCTAAACTATAAAATTAGATAAACACCAAAAAAAAAAATCCACCCGATATAACAAAAAAATAAGCAGGCTGATAATAAATAAAAAAATACAGGAAGCAGGACGAACAGACAGACTGCAAGGTCCTGCAAACAGATAAACAGACATATTTTTCTATAAAGAAAGTTTAAATATGGTCAGACTATTAGACACAACTTTCCAAGTACCTATTCTGACACTTTGCTAATTGTGTATTAATCATCCATAAATAAATACTGGACATACTGCCCAGCTAAGTGCTTCATTCTGCAGGCATGGGTCAGGCCTAGCTGCACAGGCAGGGTATGCAGAAGACAGTTTACGAGGTGCAATATCTGACTTGTATTTAACATATGTCTGAGAGGAAGAGTACATAGCTCCATGCAAAAGGTTCATCACACAGAAAAAAATGTTACCAACACTTTAGGTGCCCTTGAAACACCCTTGAAAAAGGACATTACCATATATATATAATTATTTTCATATTAAACCTGTTATTTTAATCATCTGAATATTCCAAAAAAACATACTATATAAAAAGGATGAGTAAGAGACCCAATTAGTTTGCAGGCAATTTAGTTCTATATGCATTTTTTTTCTTATGCATACTGAGCAACTACATGCAAATAAATAGTCACATTGATATGAAGGGCTAACTGCATAGTTCATTGCAGTTTTTTGATTAAACACATTGTAAACAGAGAGTTCTGAGACTACCCAAAGGAAATAAAGATTATCACTTCTCATTTTAGCATTCTTGAGGTTTTTCATTATAAACCAAACATAAGGCAATTTTGAGCAAGATTTGTGCCACCTGCCAAGGAATCATTTAACACATACTTGCCAACACATGAAAAGTACATTATTTAAATATGTTCAGTTCCAAGAGTAGCCCAATATAGTTTTCTTTTTCCTTTGACAAATTATATGAAGGCTCTAGATTTCAAAATAATACAAATTGAACCTGCAGTCGTAACTGCCTCCTATTACAGATATTTTTTACAGATATGTATTTTCTGTTATTATTAGTGATGGGCGAATTTGCGCCGTTTCGCTTCGGCGAAAAATTCGCGAATTTTGCGAAACGGCAAAAAATTTGCGAAATCGCGCCGGCGCCCGTTTTTTTGCCGCGAATTTTCGTGGACGTCGCGCGAATTTATTCGCTGGCGGCGAATCGCGCAAATTCACCGCGAATTTTGCGCCTGGCGAATAAATTCACCCATCACTAGTTATTATAGTTCTGTAGGTTCAGTTTGCATAAAAGCAATCCTCAGGTCATCAATTTCATGTCATAAAAACAACGGCAATAACGAGTTCTATGAAGCTGACCACAGCAGCATCCCAATGTAAGGTAAAACACTATTGCACATGAAAATGGTCACTAGGGATGGGCAAAAAAATTCAGTCAGTTTTGCGGCCAGTGGTGCTTCTGGGCCACCTCCTCCCATTCCTCAGGGAAGAAGTGCTAGGTCCCCATCCTCTGTAGCAAGGCAAGAGGATTCTGAGGCTTACAGTTGGAGGCAGCCACTGTGTAGTTCTGCCATCTTCAGTGCGGCCTCTGTCCCACCAGGTTTCCCTCCTCCAGTTCCTCAGCCGCAATGCACCTATCTTCCACCAGCCACCCTCAAGTGCAGAGACTCAATTCCTGCTTGGAAAAGCTTCTGGCAGTGCAGCTGCTGCCCTATCAGCTAAAGCCATTATATTGTCAGGAAGGCCATCCCTGCCCTCCACCAGCAGGTGGTGGAGAATGTGTCCCTGTCTCTGGATCATGCTGTCAGCGGCAGGATGTACTGTACCATGGACATGTGGACCAGCAGGCAATGGCAGGGTAGGGTAGGTACATCTCATATAACGCCCACTGGGTCACCCTCATGAGTGCTGGGGAGGGTTCAAGCAGCGGCACTCCCCTCAGGCTAGAGGTGCCTCCCCGTGGGGTACAGGGCAAACCCCACACGGCCATTCCCTCTTCCTCTGCTATAGATGAGCCACTCCTGAAGCACCCCCACAGTTACGCTTCAGCACAGCACAAGTGCTGTCAGGCTGTGCTGCAACTCCTCTGCCTGGGGGAGAGGAGTCATACTGCATCTGAGCTCATGGCCACCTTCCAGACTCAGGTGCAGTGGTGGTTCACTCCCTGCCAGCTCCAAGCAGGTTATATTGTATGCGACAACAGTCGCAACCTGCTGGCCACCATCAACCTAGGCCGACGGACCCATGTGTCTTGCTTCACACATGTCCTCAACCTTGTGGTGCAGCGCTTCCTAAAGAGCTACTAAGGGTTGGGTTACTTGCTGGAGAAGGCACGTAGGGTATGCGCCCACTTTCGCAAGTCCCCCAACACCAGTGTTGGAATTGGACCCTGCACATGGTGGATTGCTTTGTAGAGCAGCGGCGGGTGGTCAGCAATTACCTGCTAGAGTAAAGTGCCAGGGGTACTCTGGGGGTAAATTTGAGGTACTTCAGTGCAAAGTAGTGTCAGCAGATGAGAGTACTTGCCCCCTTGATGCAGGTCACACACATTGTTAGCAGGGCCAATGCATGTGTTAGTGACGTTATACCCCTGGAAGATATAATTATAAAACAGGACCTTGTACTTGATCCCAACTAAGATATAATTAATCCTTATTGGAGGCAAAACCCAGCCTATTGGGTTTATTTAATGTTTATATGATTTTCTAGTAAATGTAAGGTATACAAATCCAAATTACGGAAGGATCCAATATCCAGAAAACCCCAGGTCCAGAACATTCTGGCAAAACAGGTCCAATACCTTTATGTGGCCCCTATGGATACCCCTGGGCTTATAATATTCTTGGTGAAACTAAATTCACAATCCATTAAAATTGCAAATAGGGACCACTCAAAGCTGGCATAAAAGAGGCAGCTTCAGCATTGCAGTCATCACAATCATAAAAGTGTTTGCTTCAAGTAAAATAATATAAGGTTTGCATAATGATTGTTAACCAAGTCTAAGCTGATATGGAAATAGCATTTTACTAATCTGTTCATTCACTTCTGTTTGCCATAATTACACACATGATGGTCACAAAGTTACTATCAATGGGTCTGCACTAGCTGATAAGACAGGGACAGGCAAAGTAGCATAACTGTTTAAAATATCAAAGCTCCATAAATGAAAATTAAGATATTAATATACATTTACCAGCATCCCACGGACACTTTCCTTTGAGAAGACAACTGCTTCTGTAAGTATTCTTACTGATCCACATTTGCTCAAGCAGACATGATTGATACCTGGTTTGTGGGTGTTTACTTGGTTGATTTTGCTTTAGACAATGGCTCATTTAGTATCCATTCTAACAGACTGCATTCAATTGTTCTCAGGACGTTATGTATAATCGTTTCTATACATAAATGTGTCAAATATGTGTATAATTTGTACTTTGCTTTTTTAATGATAATGTACATTTTGCTTTCTGAATGAAACAAATTGAAGAAAAAACTACATCAAATTGTATTTTTTTGTTGCAGTAGTAGAGGATTCTTTTTTAAAGCTGATGTAGAAAAAGTAATGCCTTAAAATAATATATCTTGATCATTTGGCCTTTAGAGATTTTCATGTAACGCACAGCTAGACCTACTTCCTATTCTTATTCAAACTAAAGTGCTCAAACACATAGCTTTTTTGTTATTGTTTTTCTTCCTGATTTATCTCACATCTTCTCACACCCTCTAATTCAAAAAGCCAACATATATTAAGGGTTTGCATGATGGATTCATTTTTACAAAATGGATAACAAATTAGCAAATTCTAACAATTGCTAAAAACAGCTTGAAGAGACATATAACTACTGTATATTTAACATTGCAATATATTATCACATGCTCTTAGCGTCCACAAAGGCGGCTTCAGAGCAGTGATTTCACAGAAGTAGAAAAGTAGTACCACCATCATGATGACCACCATGGCACAGCAGGAGATTTGGGAATGGGTTGAATCCTTTTTTATGGACAAATTTAACATTTCCTAAACAAGGTTAAAGGGCAGTTAATGTTCAAACAATTGCAATTTATATGCAAAATAATGTAGTTTTGTGTATATTTCTGATGTATACTTCTCTAGTACGATAACAATTATCTACCTATCTTTGACCACAGGTCCACATGAGAACAAAGTAAAGGGAAAACAATGGACTTTGATGTAATATGTATGGATTCATTTGAAAGTATACAAGTAAGTCACAAGTATTAAGTATGTAAATCATATGTAAATATTCAATAGCACAAAAAACTTTGTTTAGATTTGCCTGCTTTTTTCCTACCTGATTAGGGACAAGCAAACTTTTTTGCCCAATACAGTTTTGTGGCAATGTTTTGCCATGCGTTGCAAAAACAAATCCAGCCTTCTGCACCAGAAGAAAAAATGCAGTCATTATTTGAGCTATTGAATACTTACACAAAACTGAATATATATTGTCTTCAGAAGATCGGCACAACCAGTGGGGATTTTCTGACTGGGTAAATCAATACTCTTAGTTCTCTTAACTTTTGAATGAATACAGGGGAGGTCTGTGCAACAACTTTATTTCTTTAAAAACCTGGAAAACACCTTTGCAATACACCTAAATCTATTTTCCAATCTGGTTTACAAATCTTTAAAAGATAAATAAAAAAGGAATAAAAAATAAATGTAGTCTCCAATTAAATTAAAATAGAGTATGTAGCCATTCTTCATAGTACTAAAATCAACTTTACCTGTTACATCACAAAGCAGTATTTTGTAATGAGGTACAAAAGACTTGAAAATCTAAATGGCCAACAGAGTATCTACCAACTATTCCCTAAGGTGCCTAAGGGTTTGGGTTTCTAGTCAATGTGTGTAGTGATCATGTGAACCATGGGCGTCGGAACCGGAGGGGCTAGGGTCTATAGCCCCCCCAGAATTTCACCCCTCTTTTCGTATGCTGCAGACATTTTATAAATGTTTTCCCCATCAATTCACAGCTGCTGCCTTTACAGTCAAAGTGTCAGTGTCAAAGAGAGGGGATGGGGTTCGGGCCCCACAACTGTGAATTTGGACACTGCTGGTCTGCACTCAGGTGCAGGTGCGCTTATGGGGAGGGGAGGTATGCAGACAGGGACCGCGCGGCCTAGGGGCCTAGGAGTTGGGTGCCGCAAACTTTTGGGGAGCATGTCCAGAACAGAAGAGCCTCGTTGCTTTAGGTCTGTCTCTGTTCCTACAGTCACATCATGCCAGTTTTACCAATAATACCCCCCATCAGAACAGGCTGCTGATACAACTCCTTTCAAATCTCTCGTCTCATCAGGAGTTTCAAACTTCCCTTATAAATATCATTATCTTGCAGGTATTTAGCTCATTCTAGTATTTTAGTATTTAGCTCATTAGGACCATTAACTGTTTCCTTAAACCGCCTAAAATGTTATATTTATATTTATATATTCTAATATATGTGCTTCAGTTATTTTAAAGAAAAATTGATGTTTTTACCTTACACAGGGTATTATATATGAATCTGCCACTGCACTCATTCTACTATAAATTCTGGGTTATCTACATATGAAATAGTCTCTCACCCATCCTACTATGTGTTCTGGGTTATTTACATATGAAATAGTATCTCACCCATCCTGCTATGAGTACTAGGGTATTTATATATATGAAATAGTTTCTGTTCCATCCTACTATGTGTTCTGGGTTATCTACTACATATGAAATAGTCTCTCACCCATCCTACTATGAGTTCTAGGGTATTTATATATATGAAATAGTTTCTGTTCCATCCTACTATGTGTTCTGGGATATTTACATATGAAATAGTCTCTCAGCCATCCCACTATGTGTTCTGGGTTATTTACATATGAAATAGTCTCTCACCCATCCAACTATGAGTTCTGGGGTATTTATATCAAATATGACTATGAAGATTTTCATTCATCCAGGTCATGGTATATCTAGTATAGGTAAATCTAAAATCAACTGGACTTGCAGTAATCAATGAAGATATTTCTTCAATTCAACTGACTGGTGTGGGAAGTTCTCGTCATATAAACTCTTCCACTAATCCAAACACAATGGCACATTGTAACTCTTCAAAGAGGTGACATCTGAAGAAATTCACAGAGGTGTAGATTCTGTGTAGTTACTGTGATAGGATTATCCAATGTGTCATGCAACTCCTAGAAAGAGGTGTTACTTGTGAGAGTTGTATGAATGGATGTGTGAAGTGTTCTGAAACTGCCGGGGTACAGGTGTTAGAACAGCATTGTATGTAGCAGTAACTACACAGAATCTACACCTCTGTGAATTTCTTCAGATGTCACCTCTTTGAAGAGTTACAATGTTCCATTGTGTTTGGATTAGTGGAAGAGTTTATATGTCGAGAATTTCCCACACCAGTAGGTTGAACTGAAGAAGCTGCTCGGATGAGAAGTAAAACGTCTTCATTGATTACTCAGCAAGTCCAGTTGTTTTTAGATTTACCTATACTATATATATCAAATAGTGTATGTTCCATCCTACTATGTGTTCTGGAGTATTTACAAATGAAATAGTCTCTCTGCCATCCTACTATGAGTTTGTGGTATTTATACTGTATATATATTATATAGTCTCTGTGCCATCCTACTATGAGTTCTGGGGTATTTATAATGTATATATAGATATTAAATAGTCTCTCTGTCATCCTACTATGAGTTCTGGGGTATTTATATGTATGAAATAGTGTTTGTTCCATCCTATCATGTGTTTTGGGGTATTTACATATTAAATATTCTCTGTTCCATGCTACTATGTGTTTCAGGGGTATTTACAGTACATCTGTAGAGATTACTAAACGTAGTACATTCAAAGATGTTAATCCTGGTGGACACCCCCGTCACAGGTGTATCAATTCAAAGTTTCAACCGGTTCACTCAGTACATATGAAATAGTCTCTGTTCCATCCTACTATGTGTTCTGGGGTATTTACATATGAAATAGCCTCTGTTCCATCCTACTATGTGTTCTGGGGTATTTACATATGAAATAGTCTTTGTTCCATCCTACTATGTGTTCTGGGGTATTTACATATCAAAGAATCTCTGTTCCATCCTACTATGTGTTCTGGGGTATTTACAAATGAAATAGTCTCTGTTTCATCCTACTATGAGTTCTGGTATATATATATATATAGATATATATATATCTATATATATATATAAATAGTCTCTGTGCCAACCTACTTTGCGGTATTTATAAATGAAATTGCCACTATTCAATCCCTTTGTGCCAAGCAAATAGGAGAGCCTTTAGATTGGGGGGTTATAATTATTTTGAATCAACTAGCAGTTATGCAGGTTTCACTTAGAACAAAAGGTTGCATGTTGTTATCAACCTAAATTACTGTCTTTATATCATTATTATGCTGATGGAGTGTGATTGGAGATGTACAATTGTTCCATTATAATATGACATAGTAACATAGTAAGTTAGGTTGAAAAAATGTCCATCAAGTTCAACCTTTTTACTTTTTTCAACCTGCCTAACTGACAGTTGATCCAGAGTAAGGCAAAAAAAGACCCCATCTGAAGCCTTTCCAATTTGCCTCAGAGGGGGGAAAAATTCCTTCCTGACTCCAAAATGGCAATCGAACCATTCCCTGGATCAACATGTACTATGAGCTATCTTCCATAACTCTGTATTTCCACACTTGCTAAAAAGCCATCCAACCCCTTCTTAAAGTTATCTAATGTATCAGCCTGTACAACTGATTCAGGGAGAGAATTCCACATCTTCACAGCTCTCACTGTAGCAAACCCTGAATATTTAGGCGGAACCTCTTTTCTTCTAATTGGAATGGGTGACCTTGTGTCAGCTGGAATAATCATTAGAGACATTATTATATGATCCCCTTATATATTTATACATAGTTATCATATCACCCCTTAAAGGAGAAGGAAACCATTTTGTAAAAAAAAAAGCATACCCCCCACCCCACCTGAAAATTCGGTTAAAGCACATGGCAAAATAGGTGGAGCAAATGGGCGTGACCATAAAAGTGGGCGGGCCATACAAATTCTCCTTCCTCTAGCAGCCCCCCCAGACCAAATCATCTTCTCCTGTCAATGATGTGAACAGTTTTAATCATTTTTAAATAATAATTGTGGATGGTTTCCTGGCATATGTTTATCCTATACTCATACAATGCCTATTGTTATTTACGTGTTACTACTGTACATGTAAAAAGTGGCTAAATACCTTAACAGGTTAAGGTTTATTTTTTTAAACTTGTCACGTCAATGGTTTTGTGCCTTTTTTAAGTAATATATTTCTTGCAAAACCCAATACATGCTTACACTTCATTTCAATATGTAATATCTTTTCTATTTAAGCATATGGGTTTTCCTTTACTGTTGGTTTCACAGCAGTACAGTTTTTTTACCCTTCATCAATTATATTAATGTTATATTAGGGTCTCAAAAACCGCACTGTTAACTTCAGGGTAGTGTCATAAACTTGCCTGAAATGTGTTTATAAAGGATATGAAAAATGTGCTGAGTTATGTAATTGGTAGTTCTGCAAACAATCTGAAAAAATAATGAAAGACTATAAATGACCCTTTGCTTCTTGTCAGTAGCGTGGAAACATAAAGAAGATGGAATTTAAATAATCATAAAATGAGTTCAGTGGAAAAAGGTCTATTGCAAGTCCATAATGGGTTGCTAGGAAACAGAGCGCATGCCCCTCTATCAATGTAGATTTTAAATTGGATAACTAACAAATGGTAAATAGTTACTGAAATGTCATATATAACCTGAAATCCAAATTACTTGTTTTGATGACCAACAAGAGAAATTTTATATCAAAATAATACTAAAAAAATGTGATCATTACTTTTATAGGAAATACACATTTAATGTTTACAGGAAAGCATTATAATGCCAAATTTAGAATGCATTCATTAGGTTTTATAGTTTAGATGAAGTTCATATATTAGAACAATTCTGCAACCTGACTTGCAAAATATGGCTTTGGCAGCACACACTATTAACAGCTGACCAGTAAAGGCCCTAATCCAATAGTTCAAGTGTCCCCAGAATGATTGGCTCAAGTTAGATACCTACTGTTTGGTTATACATGCACTAATAACATCAGCAGCCAAATGTATTTGCCAAAATGTTCCAATACACAGCAGAAATAAATAGCAAGTTGGTCGAAAATGTTGAACACACCTAAGTGTATACATTTTTTTGGTTTATGAGCAAGAATGGTTAATCAACAATAACAATATAGGATTGAAAAGTATCAATAACATCAATGACCAGGGCTGTCATAAATTGGGGAGAGGGGGGACTGTTGTCCTGGGTCTGGGGAATCTGAAGTCAATAATGGGTTGCTAGGAAACAGAAGTGATGGGAGAATTTCCACGTTTTGGCGCTGGTGAATAAATTTGCGAAACTGCAGCAAAAATTCAAAAATGTTTGGACACATGTCGGAAAAGTCACTTGTGTCAAAACCTTCGAGCATCAACATTATTCGGCCAAAATTAGCGTTTCTTAAATTTTTCACAATTTTTTGGCAAAACAGTGCAAATTTGCCCATCACTAAAGGGGAGGCCTGGCTATTTTTTGAATATAGGCAAGTTCGAAAAGTTACATATAGAGTATGGCAAAACTTCCACAATAAATCCTACAAGAACTTTACAGCAGTGGAAAGATCATTGGATCCATAAACTTTGGGAACAAGACATACTTGCAATGTATTTTGCAGCTCTTTATTAGTCCCATGGAGCCCTCTATAGTTCCTGGGCCCCCGGCAATTGCAGGACTTGTTTCCTCTATAGTTACACCGGCACTTTTAAATTAAATAGTTGGTTTGTACCATAGTAGCTGTGTTTGAAATACATCCAACAAGTTAAAGCTTCACTGCAAAACCTACCTATCTGCTAAGTCTTTAGTGGTGGCCCTGAATATGACTATAAATAACAAAATATGGAGAATGACCACTATTTTCATGTAAAAGAAATATGACTGTCCTTTTATTAAAAACAATATTCCCTTGTAACCTTCAGCCAAATGTTATCAGCTCTCAATTGCTCATGTTCCAGATTCACTATTGCTTTATTTTCACATCAGTATTGATAACGAGGCATGATATCTCCTATATTAGATGGTCATTAAAGAAATATTTGTTATTGTTACCAGAGGATTGCAAAAAGTTAAGGTAGCATATAAAAACATTCACAAAAATCAACCCCAAAAACACTGTTTTTGAATGGCTTGTATTAAATGTAAAAATGATTTACATAATGCTGAAAAGCTGTGTTTTTTAGTTATATCATGATAAATGAAAACATATTTTTTAAACATATAAGATTTAATACAGATTAAATGTCAAAGCAAAATCTATTTGCCTTACCAAGTACCCCAAGGCGGTAATTGACGGTGATGACTATTACATTTCCATAACTTGCCAGTACACTTCCATCAAACAAATTTCCAGTGCCTTCCATGTAGGAGCCTCCATGAATATATACCATAACGGGTTTGGGTCCTCCACTATCTCGTATGTCTAAAATAAAAAAAATCATATTTTATTACGTTTTATTTAAGTAGCAAAATTAATTATACTATAAAAAACTTAGCTAGGTGCCAATAGTTCATGTTTCTTAAGTAACAGTTGTTGAAAAATGTTGTTAATTTGTTATATGATCTACTTTCCAAATGTTTTTTTTATTACCAGTTTGCATTTACTTTGTTTGGAACAACTGTAAAAATTCATATAATACAAATTATTTTATTTTGAGAAATATGTTTTTTTCCTTTTCTGAATTGCATGGCATTTAAAAGTGTATAATACACTAATCCATTTATAAAAAAAAAAAACTGTATACAAAGAAAGCAAATAAATCTGTGTAAAATTCTGACTTCGGAATCTACAGCTTTTAGAGATGGCAAGTCTGATATTAAATTGACATTTACTCTAAAGTAGAGGTTCCAAAATAATTGGAGCAGTTGGTGGGAGCAGCCATAGGAAAAATGTAAATGTGACTTCCAGTTCCTGCTATAGCAGGATAACACTTCCTAATCTCTAACACTGTTAGTGCCAAGCGGCAAAAAAAAGTTGGACCACAAAGTGGATGAAGAACATGAACCCAAAAAATTAAAAAAAAAATTAAAACTTTGATGATTTGAAAAATGTTTTACTAGATGCACATCATTCTGCAGTTTTACTGCTTTATAGTATAAAAGAAATGTTGTGTTGTTTTTAGTACACAAATGTAACTTTGTCAGTAAGTACACAGTGCATGGTATAAACTATAACATGCAAAGATTTTTTTTCCTTGATAGGATGGGTTGTTAAATACTTTCACATGTTCAGCAAGTAAAAAAAAAAACAGGAAAAGTGGTTTGTTTGTAGACTAATTTATCAAGGTTTGTTGTTTATTACTATTCACATTTTTTTTTCTCTAAAAATCATAATTGTGAATAATGGTTTAAAAAACATGACGTTTTCAAATTTGTCAATGAAAAACAAATGCAAATGTAACACTTCAGCATCAAAAAGTTTGCAAGGTCATGTAGAAGATAATGGGAGCTACTCTTGCCAAATTGTAAACTATTCAGTCAATAGATTTTTTTTAAAATGTTTTTCTAAAAATAATGAGTAGAACACAAATTTGAGATATTCAAGTTTTTTCCCACAATCTTATTTTTTGGATTTTTTATTTTCAGATCTTTTAATAAATAAAGTAACATTTGTAGTTGCATGTTACTATTCATAGTGAACATAGCATCCAAGACTGGATCATTATCAGCATAATGACATGGGGTAGGTCCAGAGAAGAACTGTATTTCTCATATTCTAATAGTAAATTGAAATCACCAAAGCTTCTCGAGACAAGAGTTTATTAATAAACAAATTAGTGAAATATTATTTTATATAATTTATTTGATACTACATTGCATCAAACCTGTGTGTTACCAAATATCATGTGTTGATACTAAGACAATGAGAGCATGACATTAATATTATTTAGAGATTAAAGATAAATTATTAATCCAAAATCATTAGCCACATGCTCACAGCAGAACTGAACACTACTAATTGTATGCTTGGAAGTAACTCAGAGGGAGATTGTTTCAGAACTCTTCCTTAATTAAAATTACATAGAATTACAGATTACCCACAGAGAACTATAATGAAATGTTGATACTACTGTTAAACCAGTTAAAAAAAAACAAGCACTTGACAAACTTGTTGTATATGCAAATGGAAATACACATTATTTTACATTTGTGTATGATATATAATCAATACTAAGAGGCCTATTTATCAAAGATTGGATTTTAAAGGTTTTCGAGGTTTTTGAAACCACGACTAAACTCACATAATCTAAGGGGCAGATTTATCAAAGGTCGAGGGGAATTTTTTTGTGTACTAGACTAGGCAATAGTCCAAATTCGATTAGAATTTTAAAAAGCATTAAAAATTTGAATATCTAAATGTATCATATACTGTCTCTTTAAAATTTTGACTTCAACCATTTACATTCACTATCTAAAACCTGCCTAATTGCTGTTTTAATCTATGCGGGACCTCCTATGACCTATTTGGAGTCAATTGGTGGACTTTGAAAAATCTAAAAATTTTGGGGGGGAAAAAGTTTGAATCGAATTCGATCTAATACACTATTTCTTCAATTGGTACAATTTGAATTCGGCCGAATACAGACCTACTCAATCAAAAACGGACCTATTCGACCAAAAAAAACTTCGACTTTATTTCAGTTGGTCTTTTTGAATTCGAATTTCGAAGTTTTTTCAATTCGAAATTTGACCTTTGATAAATATGGCCCTAAAAGATATTCTAAAACATATGAATACCTCTATAACCTCTAATAATGAGGTTTTTTTAAAATTCCAAGCAAATAAAATCCAATACTTGCTGTAACTATTTTTTTTTTGAATTTCGAGATCATGGGAGTTTATGGGAGTTTTTACAAACTCCCATGAACTCAAAATTTGACCCTTGGTAAAACATCCCATTAATAAATCTCAATTTTTTAGAGCATTTTTTAAAAAAGATGGAAAACCACAGATTTTTTAGAGATTTGTGGAAAAAAATTGAAATTTGATTGTTAGTAAATGGACCCCTTAGAGTCATGCCACCTCCCCACAATGTAAAATTTAAAAAAAACAAGCTGAAATAATGTTCATCCCCTTTTTTATTGGGTGCAAATGGGCAAGGAAAAATGTTTTCCCAAGGGGGTTATATTTGGAGTGTTGGGGTTAACTTGTGTAGTATGTATATTAAGCCTTGTTCATGTGCACCCAATAAGAAAGGGGATGAGCGGCATTTCAGCTTGTTTTTTTAAATTTTACATTGTGGGGAGGTGGCTCTTTCTACTTAAATGCTTTGGAAGAGATCATGCTAAATAAAGAGAGAAGCAGGTATGGTCTTTCTCCCCCCAAAGATAACACTTTATTTTTTAACTATGCTATCACAGAGGGCATAGTTACTCCAAGAACATGATTTTAGGGGTCAAACCCACTAAAACCTGGTATAGCGATGATGTATTGAAAACATCAATTTACTTATTTATTAAGTGGAATAAATGTATTAAGATAGCTAAACTTTTATAAGAACGTAGTGATGCTAATGTCAAATTTCTTTTAGTAAGTAGATGTAGATGGGGCTGCCTTTTTTCTATATTAAGAAAAGTGAATTCTTACTTTAATGACCAGACAGCCTTTTGGTCTTAATTGAGATTTTGATGTATCATAATATTATAAATATTACAACTGGATTAATTTATGTCTAGTGCTATATTTATATGCAAGTAATAAAGATTGCCCTTTTTTACTTCATATATCATTTTTATTTGTTTGTTTGTTGGTTTTTAAGTTGTTTTAATCATTTCCCTCTCTCTGCCCTATTGAACAATTACATCCTATTGGATTATTGTCTAAGCCCTGCCTATGGGTGGGTTTATATTGTGTGAGCTATGTGTTATGAACCTATCTTTTCAATAAATGAGTAAAGCTGTTATGTGCTGTTATTGTACCTAAATAAAAATCTGCAGTTATTTTACTTCTTCTGTTCATGGAATTCTGTTAGTGCCTGCCAAAAAATGTTGATGGAACTGTATCCACTATCCAGTCAAACATATACAGTGTTTTAAGTAACTTTTGTGGATCTATATTAGGTAAAAGGTTGTCTGTAACTTTATTACAAATCACCATCTGCCTTGTTTTATGGATGGTGGATACACATCAAATTTGGGACATTTTGTATCAAACAGCATTGGTGAGTCATGTGACTATACATGTTTTTTTTGTAAAAGAGACAATTATGGTTAATCTGCAAATGCACCTGCATTTTAATCTTTAACACCTAAATAAGATACAACCAAACATTAACTTGGATGTGACTTCTGTATGTTACTGCACTTATGAGGGGGTGGAAAAACTACAGAGGCACCCTCCCTCCCCCTTCTGCTGTCCTGTTGCTGGGGCAAAATAACAAATTGCTCATGACATCTGGCCCCGTAGTGTTAATGAAAGGATCAAGGGCCTTTAACATGGGGCATAATGCAGTCATCTGGTCTTTCCATCATAAATGAAATGCAGCTGAACTATCTCTATGAAGTATCTAGCCCTAACATTTGCTATGCCTCATTCACTGGCTTCCCAACATTGTCAGGAACCTTAATAAAGCTTTTCATTAAACAGGTTCAGGGCACACATCTTACCTTTTTTCTTGAAGAGGAATCACCAACAGTAAAAAATAGGACTCATTCCATTCCAAAACTGGCAAACCAAGCTACATGGCAAACTGCCATGTCCCCCAACCAACTTTCTACAACTATGTAAATTAATGCAGATTAGATGAATGCCCCTCTGACTTGTGGGGATGCTAGACTGTTATACTGTGCTAATTTATGTACACCAGTATCACACATGTCCTTGCTTGGAAAAAAGGGGCAAATGGGCAAACTGAGTTTGGGGTGTGTAAAGTAAATGGTGGGCACTTTTCTTAAGCAAACATTTTTCATTCAGAGCACATGTGCCACCAGTCCATAAATTGGTTAAGAAGATTTTGTGCACCACAAAAGCTGCTCTTTTACAAAATAGTGTGAAGGTGTTTACATCTGAGTCTGTTTATTCTGATCTGTTCACAAGGCTTTAGGAAAACCACAGAAGAAAGGAAAAACACATACATCTGTTGCTTAAGAAACATCATATCTTCAGATAATTTAGCATCCTATCCTCTGCTTAATTACATAAATAAAACAACTCATCTCTTCATTAGCCATAACTAAAATTAATATATTCAAAGAATGTTAGAACACATGCAAAAAGAGGGAATGTTGCAATACTTGAAACAGTGTTAGTTCAAAGATTTCACAAAAGTATTCAAGAGGTGGGATGTATGTTATCAAAAATTCTTGTCAAGAAAACAAGAAGAGCTTTGGAATACACAATTATTCTGAATAAAAATGTAAAACACTAAAACACTGAGTTGAGAAAAAGGGAGAAAAAAATATAAAACAAGCAAGAAGACAAAACACACCAATCAAAAGTGGATTTAAAAAAAAATCTTCAAAATAGAGACAAGAAGTCAAGAAAAAGAAAAGGGGGAAAATATTTTCAGGATCCTTGTCATGCAAATCAGTTTGGTGGCAAAAAAAAAAAAAATACCTTCGTCTTCAGAACCTTCATTATCACCTAAATCATCTGTCTGTTTCTTTGTAAGGGGACCTAGGATTGAGAATGAAAACATGGAGCAAAAACAGTTCAAGAATAGATCATACAGAATAAAAAGAGAAAAAAAAATAACATTGTTACATCCCCATCAAACAAAATAAGAAGGAAAAATTGTCTTTAGGGATTTTAAAATGAAACATTTTAAATTCAAAAATGAAAAGAAAAATCTGGCGTTCAGCAAAAGTAAAAGGCTAAACATATTTTTTACATTCAAAACAACAAAATGGTGTGCATATATATATGTAGACAAAGTGGCTCTCTAGCTATTTAACTTTAACTATCAGCATCTCTACCTGTCATGTGTAATAGTAACATTCAAATGTTGGCAGAGTTTCTCTTCTTACTGCTTTTGGCACTTACTTTACTTTTATGCTCCCTATTCCAATTCCCTTCCTCCTAACCACCCCGCACCCAGAAAAAAAAAGATGCTGGGAGTTAAAGCTCAATAAAAGTAAGAGGGCCACAAGTTGTCTGTCCTGTTATTCATAAACATAGTGGTCAAATATTTAATTATATTTATCTTTACTATAAATAAGCAATACATTTTTAAAAACATTACTTAGCTTTGCTCAACAAATACATTATTTAAGACAGGAATGTCAAGCCCACAGTCTTCTAGATGTTATGGACTGCACTTCACAACTGTTGGTTGTTTAAAGTTGCTGGGGGTCTTTATTCATAACAGCCAAATGACAACAGGCTTGCAATTCTTGGCAATGGATTAACAATTGTTAACAATCATTCTAGATTATTGGCTGGGTTCAATTTGATGAGAAATGTTTATCTCCAGATTGCCCCTTAAAGCTACAATGAGCATTAAGTGAAAACACAGATTAGAAAGTCTTTCTCATTAAAATGAATCTGCCCCAATGTCCATAAAATTAAAAAGGCATAATAATACTCTTGATTAATAATTAGCACAGTTATATAAACACAGTGAACATGCACAAAGCAAATGGCTACTGTAAGATGGGAGTAAATAGGAGAAGGCAAACGCTCTGAATATTTGACAGACATACTGTAGAAAAAAAAAATTAGAAAGGTTTTCATGTCCAAAGTTGTTTAAGAGGCTGCACTTTTTTATTTTCGTGACATTATTAGCATGCACAAAACAAAATTACCAACATTAAGATGCACAAGCAATTGGCAATAGAGGGGACAAAATGACAAGCTCATGCATTGTGATAGTAGAAATACAAAGCAGGTAATATGAAAAAGTTGTGTGTTTGTAGCTTTGCATCTAGTACAGAGCATTATGTCAATGCAGCCCACTGGGAAACACTGACAAGTGCTCTGTAAATATACTTTCAGCCAGTCAAGATGATGCATCTTTAAAGCAGACAACAAAAAGTCTTTGAGTGTACTGAAAAAGAAATTCATTATCAAGCCCTTGGAAAAACTGTCCGAAGATTTGATGATTAAGGCCCCTAGCTTGCACTAAGAATGGACTGTGGACTTGTTTCATTAGAAAACTAAAATGTCAGCATTATAGCTAATTTATATGGTTGTAAAATGTTTAATTACATTTATCAATTCCATACATCTTTATACTTCTTCCCTATACCTCAAAGAACACAGAACAACAAGTGATGTTAAAGGTGATCTAAACCACACTTTAGCTTCTTGACTACGAATCCCAGAATACTTCAAGGTATGCATGCTGAGAACCTTAGTCCAACAATATCATGGTTGTAATTTGAAACCACTCAATTGCTCAATTAAACTTATTCAGAACAAGCCACTATGTTAATATACAAAGTAATACTTAAATCCTTTCTAATCTCATTTTAGGTCAACTTCTTAAGTGAACGTCACAGGGGCGATAGGAAAGTGTTTTGAAAGGTTTAGATTCCTTATCAAAATGAGTAAAAATATCCCCCACTATCTTTCTCTAATGTCCCCCTAATGTACTGTGTCAAACTGGGATGCCAGGGGCCCACCAGAAAACCTTAGACTGGGGGCCCAGTTTCCAAACTATTATACCTCCTCTCCTCAATAAACCCATTTATTCTCCTAGTCTCTTTTCTCTACATACTATAGTCTATTCTTCCATTATTAAGGCTCTTTGTTCTCATAAAGAAATAGGCAATGACCATAAAATAGGCCAAATGGTAAGAAGCAAAAAGGCCCACTGACACCTCGGCCAACAGGGAGTTTTCCTGGTATCCCGGTGGGCCAGTCTGACACTGCTAATGTACTTGTAAAGAATGTTAATGTCCCGCAGAAGTAACATAGAACACACTGTGGCACTTCTGTTTGCAAAGATGAAAAATGTGTTTTTATTGGTCAAAGATCAGGTAATATTTTCGGCTTTCTCTTGCGCTCTCTCAAGTCCATAAAAACACATTTTTCTTCTTTGCATACGGAAGTGCCACAGTGTGTTCTATGTTTAATGATCAAGGGTCTAAGCAGCTTGAGCACCCACCCTGCAAAGATAATTTAAGGTGGTTGATACTCTCTTGACTTATGTACATCCCTTCACAAGTGCCTTTCTCCAGAGAAAGCAACACTAACTTTAACAGCCTTTCCTCGTAGTTTTGTTCTTCTAACCTCTTCATGGGTCTAGTTATACATAGCTGCATCTTTCCTGATCAATAATATCCTTTTCATCTACTAGGGCCCAACAATGCACTGCATATTTCAGGTGAGGACTTACCAGGGATCTATAAAGAGGATAAAGTAAGTTTTCATACTTTCACTGAGTGACAACCTAGAATTACTGTTTTTTTTCTGTTATCCTAAAAAATACCCAAATCCTTCTCACTTAAGGAGGTCCCCAACACACTACCATTTGGTGTATAACTTGCATTTATGTTACTTCAACCAAAGAGCATGACCTTCTATTTATCAACATTTAACCTAATTTTTTTCTCTAATCTAGTCAAATCTCTCTCTGCATAGAACTTTTTTGCCACAATTTAGTATCATCAATAAAAGAGAGATATCACTTATTAAACCAACCTCACAGTCATTAATAAACAAATTAAAAAGGAAAGGGCCAAGGACAGGCCCCAGCATTACATTAATATCATCACTGGACCGATTAATAAAAATGTTCTGTTTATTACCATTCTTTGACATCTATCATCCAAGTATAAATATTATATTCTAGGCCAATTTCTTTTTATTTAAAAGGCTTGTTCTCCTTTAAGTTAACTTTTAGTATGATGTAGAGAGTGATATTCTGAGACAATTTCAATTGGTTTTAATTTTTTATTATTTAAGATTTTTGAGTTATTTAGCTTTTTATTCAGCAGCTCTCCAGTTTGCAAGTTTGCAATTTCAGTTGCTAGGGTCCAAATTACCCTAGCAACCATGTAATGATCTAAATAAGAGACTGGAATATGAATAAGAGAGGGCCTGAATAGAAAGATGAACAATAAAATGGAGATGGAGATAGTCAGAAGAATATGGCAAATAATTAAATTAAAAACATAAAAAATAAATAATGATCGAAACGTTGCTTAGAATTGATCATTCTATAAGATACTAAAAGTTTACTTAATCGGTAACCTTCTGTGTGGTACTGTATAAAATGCTCTAGCAAAATCTAACTAGATCACATCCACTTCCACCGCACTGTCTAGGCTTCTGCTCACCTCCTCATAGAAGGCAATATACTTAGACTGGCAGGATCTATCAGTCATAAAACCATGCTGGCACAAATGTATTCTGATTTGCAGTATTCAAGCATGTTACCCACTCCAAAATCTTTTCTGCCATTGATATCAGACTAACACGCAACATTAGCAATTCACCAATCTTTTGACATAATGCCAGACTCTAAGAATCCAATAATTTTACAAACTAGAATGTAAAATGTAATATGCAGTTGTCTCTGTAACAGAATCCCAAAGGTGACCATGTCCATGACCATGCTAGAGAAGAATTTGGAATTATTAGTTATTACAAGGCCCAAAAGGGAGTCTTTCACAGTATATTCCTGACTTACCTTAAATAAAAAGTTGTCATTTACAAGTTGCATATTTACAAACCTGTTCTTTCTGACTTGGCTACCCCATTACCCCAGTCATTTATTAAACCTTAATTTTTTCTGGTTGAGGTTTTTAGGGGGAAAACTAACATTTTTTTGTGGGGAAAAAAATAAAAGTTTTAAAGATTTATCATACCCCAAAGCTGCTAAAAATCTGAAAATAAAATACACCAGCTTTTGCAGTAAAAATTCTATAAAACCAACTTTTCGGAGGGTCAATCACATGATACAAATTGATGTTCAATTTTGTTGTGATATTTTGTCGATCCGATTTTTGATTATTATTGATAAATGAGTTCAATTCATGGAAGGGAGATAGGTCAACTTTGTTTTCAGAGAAAAATTAGTTAAATAAGAGTTTTAGTAAATTAGCCCCAATGTTTGGATAATTGAAGTCAAACAATTACATTCACTAAAGAAACTAGCTTTGTACAACAAACCTAATCAAATGACTAAAAAAAATAATTTAGGATAGTAGAAAATCACAAGTCACTGCAGCTCTAGTCAGTCATATACAGTAAGTAATGCTTCTCTTCCTGCCTGCCCAGATTGTTTTACATGATCTCATTACAATTCTAGGTTGTCAATTATCATTACAGGTTCTGAGGTTTCAGTTATTATCCCTATGTAATAAATTAAGTTTTCGAGCGTGTCATTGGAACCATGACTTACTTATTCATGTTAAAATGTTTGGAAATATATCTGCAAATGTAAATAGCTTTTTAAGATATCAATATATAAAAAGAAATTGTAAACAAATCAGGATAACTGACACTATAAAAATACTTTTTTTGGAGATCCAATTTAAAATACTTTCAATTACTGTATAATGCTCATTTCCATATTCAGTGTCAGTAAATACAAAAGAGATACAAATAAGGGAATATTTTTTATTTGTCTCCAACTGCACATTCTCAAAAAAACCTTTAGAATAGTATTTATAATGACTAAATACTTTATATATATATATATATCAACCACTTTCAGGATATTATGCTAGGTGCAATTGAATGAATAAAGTTATTAGAAACACAGAACAATTTGTTTAATAATTAAATGTAAACAAATTAGGGAAAAAACAGCATTACACTGGGCATGTTTAATGAATTACAAAATGTTCATCTATGCTATTTCATAGAGCTATAAATGCCTATGTTCAAAATAACCCAATAGATACTCGTGTTCACGTGTTCATTAAAGAACTGGATGTGAGCCTCAAAAATAACAGCCTTTGCAAAATATACTAAATTGTGCAGCATTACACAAATGGAGGAACAATCTCCATACACTGGTGTCTGAAGTTATGGAGGTCTTTGTTTACAGACCTGGCAATAGCATATATAAATAAATCTTAGTGGCTAAGCAAGCATCCCTTACGTAAAGTTGTTTTTCTACACATTAGCCTTTTTATCAAAGTAAATTTAGAAACATTTTAGAAAACAATTGTCATTTTACCTTTAAGAAATATATCAATAAAATGTATTATATTGGTCATTTGAAACCTGAGTAATGAGATGGCCCTGCTACTGGTCTGGTCATTCCCATGTGCTCCTAATTTTTCTACATGTTATCAAAAATAATAGAAAAAAATATGTGCCATACCAATAATTTCTCCTTTATGTATTCAATATAGGTTTTGTAAATCTGTAGAACATAATCCACCAGCAAAAAAATATTTTTATACATTTGAAAGGTTGCTGTCATGTGCAGTGTATGTATTAATGCATGAACTGAATGAAAAAGCCATTATTTTTGCTTGAAAAAAATGACACCTTCAATCAGGTCTTTAAAAATGTGTTAAATTGACAATAACTGTAATGATTGTCATTTGTAATAGCGGTCTAATGACTATTACATTTTGGAGTGTTAATCTGTGTTCTCATTTTGGAGATTCTTTTTCCATTTACAACTTTCATTACATTCCCCTATTATTTAGTAATGTTTCTATCATCCATAATTTGATCCCAGTAAAGTACTGTATATAAGATATGGTTTGAACCTATTTCTTTACACTTTAACAAATGTTATTTGTTATAATTTGTGCCACCGACTACTCCTCTATCACATAGGGCAATATATTTATATTTCTAAATTTTTAGACTGAATCACCACTTAATTATTTCAGCTTTAGGTTAAGATGTACTGCCAGCCCTAGTCTTAAAAATGTGTACAGGGTGCTGAAACTGCAAAATCATAGAAAAATACTAAATATATAGACATACACTGGAACATTTTTATTGCATAAAACCTGTCAAATAAAAGATGGGTTTCCTGAGAGATTTAACAGTTAATTAACCATTCCCATTTGCATATGGTTTTTTGTACATATGGCTGTATAGGTCCAGGGTGTGGGTGATTTGTATTTTTTTTTATCCTATTAACCCCTAAATCATGGGGATACCCACAAATTGAGGTGTAAAAAATCATATACACTTTAACAATAATTAATTATTCCACAGAAAGAAGAAAGCATTGCCATGCCAAGGAGACTCCTTTAAGAGTCATACTGAATTCCTAATACCATACCATTCATACCATACCTGTACTTGACCCCATCTATGATAAATGATTCTTATTTCAGGCAAAACTAAGCTGACTTATCAATAACTTTTACATGGTGAATTCTTGTATTGGAGCTTTTCATGGTTTTTTTCACTTAATAAATCTAAACTTTTTAGAGTTAAAAATATATCGAAAACCCACAAATCTTTAGAGATTAATGAAAAAAAAAGACATTTGAATGTTAGTAAAAAGGTCCCTTAAACTATGGTGATCTAAATTATGGAAAGATCCCTCATGCAGAAAACCTCAGGCACATTCTGGATATTTCTCTTTGTGTTTCTTCTCTATGTCAGTTTTCAGTGTTCCTTTGTCCAACTTCCTGCTATGTCCTTTACTTCTAGCTCCAAACAGTAGAGCCTTCCTATGTTTTGAACAGTGATGCACACAGACTGTAAGCACACTGGGGAAAAAATCTGTAATTGTTTATTGTTATTGTATTTTCATAAATTTCAAGCATTTTTTCCCTTTGAGAATTTTAACCACCACCTTCTTCTTTTAAATATTTTAACCTGTTTTCTGGGGAGTTTTTTTTATACTCTAGAGCTTAAAGGCAAGAATTTATTAAAAATAAAAATTCAATATTCCATTTGAGAGAGACATTGCATTGTTTATGATTTTCTTTCACTGTCATTTTTCATTTATCGATTTCAAAAAATAATTGGAAAAAAGTGCTGTAAGTTGCATTTTAGGCACAATCCCTTTTGAGTTCTTCATTGCCGAATAGTGTTTCCAGAACTTGTCTACAGTGTATATATTTCTTCTTCCTAAACTAGTTTCAGTTTGTTTTAAAAGCTCCACAAGCTTCTTTTCCTGGAGGGTAATAGCACTGCATTGTATCAAATGCAGCTGGACCATGTCATTTTACAAGGTGTGCTGAACTATGAAACAAAATCATTTCTCAAAGAGTAACAGAACTACAATATAAATTAAATACCACAGAACAAGTACCAAAACTCAGACAACTAGTAAAATTTGAGATGTCCTTTACCCCTGTGATTATACATTGACGTTTTGAATAAGTTAACATCTAGAATCACCGCTAGGGTGAAAGGTAATGTAATCCATATTTCACATTCACTAAAACAAATCTAAGCTTAAATGCAAACTGTATTTCATACTGTTCTATTCAACCAGCCATTTTCAAGTTACAGACAACTTTGAAAACAGCAAAACCTTAATTAGAGAATGTCACAGAAAATTGTATTCCTGCTTCCTCAATACTAATTAAACTGCATATTAACAATGTTAAGGCAATGAAACAATTCCAATTGTACAGCTTTAGATAAAGCCAAATGAGATGCATTGATAATGTCCAATTCTCTACCTTCTAAGTATTACATTACTCTTTAGGCTACATATTTTAATGCTACTGTAGGTCATTTCAGGACAGCAGTCTGTTACTATGGCTTAAGCCGAGTCATTTATGATGTGAAACAATTGGAAACCCCATTAAACTCAGGGCAATGTTTGATTTCATTTTGTTATGTTATTTTCTCTTTGATTAAACTGGAAACTTTTCACTGAAATTGAAAGGTCTCCTTGTACCTGGAAGATTCTATTTGTTTTATGGATGTTGTAGACTCTAAAACTGAAATAGGAAAATAGCAAACTTGCAAATATAAACTAGTAGGATGTCATAGTCAAATCTTTATGATGCTGTATGTAAATATAATTTTCCACAAAAAAAATAAAAAGACTTGGGGCAAATTCCCTAACCGGTGAAAATTCGCCAGGTGTAAATTCGCTAGACAACACTAATTCACTAAAGTGCAAAGTTGCTTCCAAGGCGCCGAATGCTGGCAAATTTTTGATAGCGATACGTCGTCAATCAAAGTGAAGATGCACTAGCGTTGCCTAATTTGCATACGGCAGGAAATGATAAAGTTACATGGATATATATGTTGCAACAAATATATTACATTACACAAGTCCAGGGAACCTTAATAAATAATATATAGTTGTTATATTGCCCTACACATGAGCCCACTGTATAGTGTATGCTCCATATGCTAGAAAATGGAGAGTGGAACCCGGTTACCCCAAAAAAAAATTTCAGTCCTTTGCAGTCTGTCACACAGTTTTTTTGGGGAAAACGTTGCATTGTTTTGCATTGAAAATTGAGGTCTGAACTGGCAAAGGCAAGTCTGGCGAACGAGGTAACGTTCAGTAAAATCCACATCTTAGTGAATTTGCAGAGTTACGTCCGTTCACCAGAGCGAAAATTAGCCTGGCGCTAGAGTGTGAAGCAACACTAGCGTCTATCTCCTTCGCTAGCAAAGTGACACCTGCTCCCGTTAGTAAATCGGCGAAGTAACGAAATTCCATGTGAGTAATCGCCAGTGTTAGTCACTTCGCCCTTTTGTAAATGTGCACAGTTTGAAAGGAAACCAAGAGGACCATGTTTAGTGTTAAATATATTAACAGTACATATTATTATATTATTATATAGTATATGAAATGATTGACTTTGCCAAATGACTGTCCCACTGTCAAATGGCCATACTCTCATATTTGCTTCTATACAGTAATTTTGTGAATTCATTTTAGGGTTTTATTTACCATACCAACAAAGCAAACCTCTTTTCATAAAATGAATAAATATCAGCTTGGGGTCCTTTGAAAAAATATAATTGGAATACCAGCATATATTAAGAACAATGCAGGTGTAAATAGTTAAAATGTTTGTGACCATTAAATATAACATACATCAATGGAGCGTTGGTGCTTTTTTAACTAAACCTCAGTGCAAAAGCACATTACAGTGGCTGGAAGCTTTTTACTTTTGCCAGCTGTAATACTATTACATTTTGTCATTCAATGATTACTTTGCCAATTTAACATCTGCTCCATATATGCCTATTTCATTATATCACAGCACAACAAAGTAAAGGCAATCTTCAGAAGATTGATTTGCCCTCTGGTGCCACACTGGTCCCTGACATATTGAACCCATAAAGTACTGCATTCTTGTAAACTAGTTGGAAGGGTTTTCAAGTTAATGAAGGCAAAAAAGAATTTCTTCTAATGTAAAAAGCCCACACACAATTAAATTATAGAACTTTTACAAAAGTCTGCTTTGCAAACCTTTAAAGATTAAAAATGGGCCCAATAAACAAAGCTTCTGTTGGAAGCATGTTTTAATAAAAAAAAATATATATATTTTATTTGTAGAGAATGAGAATAGCAGAACAAAGCAAATGATAAACAGTTTTTGATTTTCTTTAATGCTACCCCCTTGGTTACTTAGAGTAAAGTACATGGGAAGGGCAGCGTCAGTGCATACCCTTCTAAACCCAACCTTATTCTTTAAACCGTTACTGTCCCCTTTACATTAAACAAACACAACTCCAATATTTTATGGATAGAAAAGGCCCAGTCCATTTATTATATCAATACAAAATTTGTCATTATAAAACACATAATTTAATAATAACAATAATAATAGTCATCATAATGAATATCTTGATAACGTAACATACTCAAGGACCCGCTGAAGGCTGCAGCTGCATTTGTGGGAACTATACCTTCCCTCAATCCCAATCAGGTCCCTGAGGCTAGACCATCCCTTTTCTCTAACCAACATACCCTCTACTTACCACCAATCTAGGGCCGCAATCCCTAGCCTCCGACCTAACATTCTGCTCACATTAATCCTCACCACCTACCAAGGTCTTGGCTGTGACTTCCCTCCTCCTGCTGCCAACCTCACAGGTACAACCCAATGGGATCATTAAGATCAGGAGGAAGGGTGGGCACCCATTCTATAAATGCTGGCAAATTTTAATCCTCCTATCCACACAATCAGGTTGTAGTATTTGCCTACCAACCATCCCTGAGCTACAAACTTCCCCAGGCCTTTCCTAAACTTGTCCCATTGACATGCTTTGCTCTGTCCCAGGGTCCCTGGATCAGGATCTATTATCCAGAATGCTTGATAATGGATCTTTCCACCATGAAGATTTCTGTACAGTGGTGTAACTAGAGTACGCAGGGCCCCCTGCAAAAAAATCTATAGAGGGTCCCAGTGCACTCCGATCTCCATCCTCTGACCCCCTTCCTGTCTTGACTCTTCCCACTCTCCACCCAGACTCCACCCATTCTCCGCCCCTGAACGACTTGAGCTCTTCTTCCCTGCCTCAGGTAAGAGAGCAGCTGGGGAAGGGGGGTTTCTTGTTGGCTATAGAGGAAGCAGAACCTGCAGTCCGGGCCCCCTTTTCCTTGGACCCTCCTGCGACTGAGGGGTCTGCTTCCTCTATAGTTATGCCACTGTTTCTATACCTTAAGTCTGCTGAAAATCATTTAAATATTAAGGGGCAGATATATTAAAATAAGAGATTAGAGCTCACCACAGAATAATTCACCCACTTTCTATACTTTCCAAAGGGATTTTTGAAGCGTATTTATTAACGTTTACCGATTGATAAATATATTTCTAAAAATCCCAAAAGATTACTAGAAAGATGGTGATTTTTCTGTGGTGAGCTCTAATCATACAGTTTGATAAATCATCCCCTAAATAAATGAGGTTTGATAGGATTGATTTCCCAACAATATACATTTATGTAACTTAGTTAGGATGAAGTACAATGTACTGTTTAATTATTACAGAGAAAATCAGAAGGAAATCATTTTTAAAAGTTAGCATTATTTGCTTATAACTATGGAAAATGGCCTTCCAGTAATTTAAAGCTTCCTGGATGATGGGTTTCCAGAGAAGGAATCCCATACCTGCAGTGCAGTAGAACATGAGAAATTAAGATTGTTTCTTACAGTTGACCTCTAGTATTCTACACTCCCAGTTATCTCCTAGGACTTTTTCAGGGTGGGTTGATCAGTGACACTTTTAGTTATGGTCAAAATGCTCATTACCTACCATGGATTGCTGGGCCAATTCATTAAGGAGAATAGGAGGCATTATGGCCAATTCCAACACAACTTTGAATTCGATATTCAAATTTGAAGGATTTTACTTGGAGGGTTTATTAACCCTTTAAATTTGACCCTTGATAAATCTGCCCCTATTAGATTTAGCTAACATAATAATTAAACAGGTGCTTTAGAACTGTTGATTTGTTTAAAAAAAGGTAAAATTCGTGAAAAAAAGCCAAATGATTTGCAGCAACAAATTCGTGACCAACAATTTTTATACACACGACTATTTCCAAATGCATTGTTCAAATATTGTCCAAATGTATTAAAGTCAATAATCTTCTGAATAATTTTGACGCGCAGCAATTTTGATGCGCCGCAAATTTATATCTGTGAATTTATTCGCCCATCACTAAACTGAAGCATTTATTTATTGTACTGCATTTCCAAATGTATATGAAAAAAAAAAAAGATTGGTACTAAATATCAGTATGCAAGGCTCAACATATCATCTGATGTGCACACTATAAAGAGCACAGATCAAACAACATCACACAGTATCCTGTAACCCCTAATCACCCAGAGAATGGACATTTAACAGAAGCTACTGAGCCTGAAAGAAAAGCCATTTAATGGATCAGAGCAAGTAAATGAGTCTAAATGTTAATTAGTATCCACGTAACAGGAACTGGAGGTAAGCCAATGCCATTTGAAATCTGTTCTCTTCTACTTTTAATGACATGAATACCACATTCAGGTGGCTAATAAAAATGTGCTATAGATTTTGTTTTCTTACCAATCAATATTAATGACTGATGTATTCATCAACACGAAGTGTAGCTTTTTTATGAGTTAAACTTGCCTATCCTATGAATGAATTCAAAGGCATGATGGACAGTTATTAATTCAGGACATGTTTAACATTCGGCTCTTGAAATGTAAGATTTTATCTTTAAATGTTATTTATATCTTTAAATAGGTCTTTCAGAATATGAATTATGGAATAAAGGTATGGATCACCATTTACTATATATGATCCCAATTTGCAAAATCAGTAAGACATGGAAACAATTTTGCTGCCTTCATAGATCTTTGTTTTTCTGAACATGAAATCTGCAACTTTGGTTTAGTTTTTTTTTAGCTATTTCTGTGGCCACTGCCAATATTTTGGGGGAGGGGAAAATGAGCAGAGACAATTATGTCCTACAAACAAAACATACTCCTTCTGCATATCATATGCAAATGTTTATACACGTTTTATTCTAATAATATGTTTTTCATGTCATTAAGGGGCCTATTTATGAAGCTTACATTTTTATTATACCCCCAAAGCTGCTAAAAATCTGAATCCAAAAATATCTAAAACCTGTCGAGGTCATGTAGAGGTCAATGGCAGATGCCCCTTTTACAATTTGAAGATGTTTCTTGACATAGTACGATTCGGGAGTCAAATTCAAAAATTCTGTACAATTCGAATTGTCAAGACTTTTCCCGCACTGAATTTTTGGAGCTGATTTTTTGATAAATGAGTTAAATTCATTGATGGAAGTAGGTCGACTTTGTTTTCATAAAAATAAAAAAAAATTAATGGGGAACATGGGGAGCACTGAACTCGAAAGAATGCACATCTGAAAAATTGCACTTTACAGTTCCCATAGACTGTGGGAGGGGGTGGGAGAAGGAATATTTGTGCTGGTAGGCAAAAGACAGAAATCATTTAGGGGCTGATTCACTAAATTTGAGTGAAGGATTCAAAGTAAAAAAACTTCAAATTTCGAAGTGTTTTTTGGGCTACTTCGACCATCGAATGGGCTACTTCGACCTTCGACTACGACTTCGAATCGAAGGATTCGAACTAAAAATCGTTCGACTATTCGACCATTCGATAGTCGAAGTACTGTCTCTTTAAAAAAAACTTCGACCCCCTAGTTCGGCAGATAAAAGCTACCGAAGTCAATGTTAGCCTATGGGGAAGGTCCCCATAGGCTTGACTAAGTTTTTTTGATCGAAGGATATTCCTTCGATCGTTGGATTAAAATCCTTCGAATCGTTCGATTCGAAGGATTTAATCGTTCGATCGAAGGAATAATCCTTTGATCGTTCGATCGAATTTTCTGCGCTAAATCCTTCGACTTCGATATTCGAAGTCGAAGGATTTCAATTCCTAGTCGAATATCGAGGGTTAATTAACCCTCGATAGTGAATCAGCTCCTTAAAGTAGAAGCATATATTTTCAATTTTTCCTGGCTTGTGCCAATATATAACTATATCCAACAAACCTGTTTTTGTAAAAGAGATATCTGCCTGGAAGGTCAGATTTGCTCATATGTACTGTGTGAAATATTTCCCTGTTGCAGAACAAAAGCTTAAAAATGTAAGTATTAGATAAGTCCTATTTTATTTGTATGAGCACATAAACTTTTTGTCTTTCTAGTTTGTCATTTAAGAGGATAATAAAAAATGTCAACAAATAAGGCATTTCTTATACAGACGTTTTTGAACATAATCCGTGGCTCATTAGCTTCCAAGGTTACTGTGTCTACCGTTAAAATATGCAATTAGGAGCTCATTACTAAATATATATATTCATACACATTTAAAGGGCTATAAAAGGACCATATTCTTTTCTAAATTTCTAAAGAAAATGCCTCAAAATGTGTTCTGACTAATACTAATAACATTGCAAAACATGATTATGGTTGCTATGAATATAGGGACCGTGCAATAAGCATCTCTCGGTCTCTTTGCTCTGAAAGTCCAAGTTCATTTAATTGCATTTATGATTTAAAAATGCATTCACACTTGAACATTACATAATAAGGTTGCAGTGATGAATTCAGATTGATTTCCCTCTACACTGTGCATTTTGGGGGTGTATACAGAGATAATACGGTCCCTTAAATTTATAAAAATAATGTAAAAAAATTTACAATAGTAAGAGTGTATACCAACTTAGAATCCCACAAATCATCTCAGTAATTCTATAATGCTAACTGACTTAAAAACTGGTTTGACTGATTTGTTTTACAATCTTCAAATAAATTAGACCTCATCTTATAGTCCAAGCCTAAGATTAAGTTTATAGATCACCTGAAAAAAATTAGACACCAAGAAAAGCAACTTAAATATATTGGAGAGTTCCCAGTTTTATCAAGTGATCTGACAACCATTGCATTGTTCCCTATTACCGTTTACATACATTTTATATAAGAAACTTTATAATAGCAGGAAATGGCACCTTGGGTTACATAGAATATTAAAACAAGTTCTCTTTGTACCTCAATAAACCAAATCTACAGTTTTAAACAAACTACAATCATCTTGTGGATTACCGATTTATATTTGTTACATAATCCAATTCAGCTACAGGAATAGTATCTGTTATCTGGACAGTCATCCAGAAAGCTCCAAATTATAGGAAGGCCATCGCCAATAGACTCCCTTTCAAACAAATAATTCAAAATGTTAAAAATGATTTCCTTTTTCTCTGTAATAAAACAGTACCTTATATTTGATCCTAACTAAGATATAAATAATAGTGATGGGCGAATTTGTCCCATTTTGCTTCGCCACGACATTCACGAATTTCCCGGGTGAACATTCTCGAAATGCGGATTTTCAAAATTGACACTGGTGCCCATTAAAGTCAGTGGGCGTTCATTAATCATCGCCAGCATCTAAATTGTTGCGGCATCTAAATATTCACAGCAAATTTGTGACTTTATTCACCAGCGGCGAAATGCGGAAATTCACCACAAATTTGCGTCTGGTGAATAAATAGCCCTTATTAGGGGACAAAGCAATCCTATTGGGTTTATTAAAAGTTTAAATAATGTTTTAGTAGGCAAAGCATGGAGATCCAAATTACACAAGGATTCATTACCTGGAAAACCTCAGGCCTTGAGCATTCTGGATAAGAGGTCCCATACTTGTACTTCACAATTGCTGTAGGTCTCTGAACTGTACAATATTACAGGGGTACATGATATAATTTTTTATCATGCTGCCCATTAGTCCCCGATTGTATGGACATATAAGAAATATAGCTTAGCATAAAGTTGGTAGTATTTCAGCAGACTGAGGGTGAGGTTAGGCTTAACTGGACTGTGATGTGGATAAGTGAGATTGTTTGGTGCACATTGTGCAGTAGTTGGCTTGCTGTAAAATGGTTAATTTTCATGCACAGCTATGGAATGACAGTGCCCTTGCCTCAGTGCTCTTCCTTGGTCTGAGAGGGAGACATTCGGCTGCCACTGTGTTGGAAAGAATGTGAGTGTGGACTGCCATTTCTTGTCCCAAGTGAGTGCAGTGGGAGATGCAATTTCTTGTGAAGTGAAACTAAGGGAAGAGAAGAAAAAGCTCTGTGTGTAAGCTTGTGTTCAGTGTCGGACTGGCCCGGCGGGATACCGGGAAAATACCCGGTGGGCCCCGACCCTAGTGGGCCCCCGCCGGGCCAGACCCCCTCTCCCAAACAGTTTTTTTAAAAAAAATTCGGCACATCGCAGCGCCGTTTGCGCATGCGCAACGTTTACGAATGCGCGCCTAGCGCCGTTTGCGCATGCGCGATGCGCCGCCTTGGCAATTATGCCGAGCGGCGATTCACCTTACAAGTAGGTGGGGGGGGCCCTGGACACCAGTCCCGGTGGGCCCCGGGCCCCCCAGTCCGACCCTGCTTGTGTTTGAAGATAAAAGTCAGTTCTGTGCAAACCAAGGATAGTGTAGAATAGTGTTAAAGGTTAAAAGGCTTCCTAGAAACCCAAGAGAATCCTGGGTTCATTTGAGTGATGTTTGTTTTGCTGAAAACCCATAGGGGAAGAATAATTCACTAATGTGTGAAATTGAAGTCAAGCCCCTGAACTTCCCCTTAAAGTTCATATTCAAATAACTGAAAGTGTAATGTCTTTATAATTACATGTGCAACAGTATACAGGTGAATACAAATCCAAAACCTGCCATTTCAGAAAGCACGGTACCTATATCTAATAATCACGTATTTCAGATTTGCTTCAAACAAAGTTAAATTAATAAACTGGCAAAAAAGAAAACGACATAAAACCATACTTATTCCTTTCATTTGTACATAAATAATAATGTTCCAGGAACAGAAAACATCCCTTCTCATAAACTTCTTTCTTTAAAAAAAATCTGCATGAGATCCTAGAAGGTACCAGTTAACCTCAAAATAAATATAAATTATTCACAACGTCACATGTAGTGATGGGTGAATTTATTCGCCAGGCGCAAATTTGTGCGATTCGCCGCCAGCGAATAAATTTGCCAAACGCCCGTGAAAATTTGCGGCAAAAATTCACCAGCGTCAAAAAATGTTTTTTCGAAAAACGGAGACGCGTCCAAAACGAGACGCTGGCGCTGTTTTGCGAATGTTTTGCCATTTCGCAAATTTCGCAAATTTTCCGGCGAAGCGAAACGGCGCAAATTCGCCCATCACTAGTCACATGATCATCATTAAAGAGAAAGTGTTTAATATGTCTATCAACATATTTGTTTCACAATATGTGCAAGACATGCCCCACAGCTTTTCAAATAGGGAAATATCTTGGTGCCATCTTCAGGATGTTACTTGGGCTCACTCAGTTTAATCATACTCATTAACTTCTGTGTCAACATCAACCTGTATCCAGAGATGTTACTGTGTTCTGCATAATTTTAAACAGAGCTGGATGTTTATTTGTTAGCGATGCCAAAGTTAACATCAGGAGGGCAAAGTCATTCTCCTCCAACAATTCCCATTCATTGAATTGTTCTGAGTTAATCTCTGCCAAGCAACATCTTGGCAGGCTCACATGGTACTCACAGAGCCAGCATAAAAAGATAACATTGCAAAAATGGAAACAAAAGTGGAACACTAAAACATTCAGATTTAACACAAAATTAACACAAGCAGTTATGCCTTTTACTGGCAAAAAAAAAGACAGCTGTTCAGTCATGTGTAGGATCCCTTAAACTTAAAATTCAGACACTGTTTTTTTTCTTACATATTGTTTTACTTATATTATCTGTGTTACTATGAATTACACATCTTCAATCTGTTAGCTATAAAGGAAAGCTTCAACCCTAGCAGAATTAATTGTTATATGATGGTTAAATACATGAATTGCAGCTCAGTAAGGGTCATTTGCAACCAACAAGTCAGCATGTATTTTGCATATTGCATTCCTATTTTGCAGCATTACTGCAGGTCTCTGTGAATACCCAGTTAATGGATTACCAAGCACTTCTTACCACTGAAATAATCAGTCAGCTTGTATATAAACCATTTAGACTCTTTAAGCTTGATCCATTTTGTGGAATCAGCAGAACTACAGTAATTCAATCAGAGAGAATGCAGAATAACAAGGCACAGGCATGTTTTATGTGTTGTCCATAAACTACCCCGGATTTAACCGATGCTCTTATATTCCGCAAATTACATAGTCCCTACAGAAATACAACACATCTTGGAAATTCAACACATCTTGGAAGGTTCATATCACCTAAAACATATAGGGGCCCATTTACTTAGCTCAAGTGAAGGAATAGAATAAAAAAAAAAACTTCGAATTTCGAATGTTTTTTTTGGCTACTTCGACCATCGAATGGGCTAATTCCACCACGACTTTGAATCGAACGATTCGAACTAAAAATCGTTTGACTATTCGACCATTCGAAGTACTGTCTCTTTAAAAAAAAACTTCGAACCCCTAGTTCGCCACCTAAAACCTACCGAAGTCAATGTTAGCCTATGGGGAAGGTCCCCATTGGCTTTCTAATTATTTTTTGATCGAAGAAAAATCGTCCGATTGCTGAATTAAAATCCTTTGAATCAAACAACAAGGATTGAATCATTCGATCGAACGATTTTTCGTTCGATCGCTTGATCGAACTATTTGCGCTAAATCCTTCGACTTCGATATTCGAAGTCAAAGGAATTCAATTCGGCAGTGGAATATCGAGGGTTAATTAACCATAAGTAAATTTGCCCCATAATACATAAATACAGTATCTAAGTATGAAGAACATGCCTGCTCAACATATCTGCTATAATACATATCAGACAGAGCTACCATTTTCTTTATCTTCCTAACTGAGACAAATAGGAATGAGCACATTTTTTAACCTGATACAAAGTTGCAACAAGAAGTACTGAAAATCGGCATGAATCTGCTCTAAATTTCGCCTTGCATTTTACTTTGCTAGAGTTAAAAAATTTTCTTCCCATAAACCAGAGGAAAAACATCAAGAAAACCTATTGACCCAAATGCATTTGCTCAAGAAAAATGTTCATTGAATACAATGCATTTTGTGCAGTAGAAAATGCCCACTGACTTCAATGCATTTGACATGAGAAAAAACATGATGAAAAATGCCGATTGACTATGTATATTTTATAAAGTTGTCTGCAGTTCAGTGAAAAAAAATCACTGAACTGCATAAAACTTTGTGAAATACAGGGCAGTTTTGTTCATTGCTAGAGTCAATAATGGCACCGATAAGCTCCGCTGCACTACTCTGCATGAATATGCCAACATTAATGCCAGGGACACTTTTTTCAAGTAAGGTTCGATGGAGGGAGAAAGAAGGGAGGGGGGCCAATGGAGGGAAGGGGATGGGGGGTTTATGCTCCCATTAATAGTATTATATGTAATTATAAAATCTATTGACAACATATATTCTTTATGCGACATAAATTATTCATAGCCATATTCAATACTATACTTTGGACAGCACACATGCATACATTCTGGCCTACAGTAATGAACACATGGAGTAATTTAAGAGTCATGGGTTTACGTAGCAATATGAACAATGTTTGCATTAGTACAGTAAGTCATACCATCAAGTCAAATATTTGCTTTTAAGTCAGTAAAAGCCAACTGTTGATTGGCTACTGGAAAGAGGCAAACAATTTTACCCTACAACCTGCTTGATGGGTTAACATTCTGCAGGTCTGAACAGTTCATGGCACCTACAACTGTAAGACATGGAGAGAGAAAGAGAGATTGAGAGCGACAGAATAACCTCTGTTGAATTAATAAGCATTAAATGTATAAAGTTCTTAACCCTAAGTAATTTAATGGTTATCACACAGTGTAATCAATGTTATTGATTCTGTTGGGTGAATAAAGTGTGCATGATGTCATCAGCCTTTGCCAGTTAATCAAGAAATGCACCTTCCCATAAGCTGTAAGTATAGATGCTTGGACTGGATATTAGTTCTAGGTCACAGCCACTAGCAATGTGCCAAAACTGAAAAAGAAATATATTCTCAGCAGTGCTAGAATGTATGTTCAAAACTTTACAATTTCACAGACTTTGACTGCGTGAAAATAAAATCATACTTTCAGAATTTAAAAAGAACAAATCTACAATTACATATCATTTTTAATCTCATGGGTGAACAACTTCAGGTACGGAAAGGTATAATTAATTCAAGATAGAACAAAAGATGTTTAAGGTAGAAGAAATAACATTTTCAGGAGGACACCTTAGAATATCAACTTATCACAGAAGCACTTTTCTGGTTTTGTTAATTAGAAATGTTCTGCCTTTCATGGATTTCTCTTTAACACGCATGTTGTGCAGTTTTAAAAACAAGGAGAAAGGCAGTACCAAATCTATTGAGTTTCAATGTAAGCAAACCTTTGTTAAAGGATGAATATAATTTACTTTTACACATTAATGTATACTTTTTGGTTCTAAGATTCTTAAAGGGGTTGTTCACCTTCAAACAACTAGTTGTTTTCCAATAGATCGCCAGAAATAACAACTTTTTCAAATTACTTTCTATTTTCTATGTTTCACGTTTTTTTTTAATATTGAAATGTAAAGTGTCTTTTTTCACCTTCTAAAGCAGCCATGGGAGGAGGGTCGCTGACCCTGTAAACTATTCTAAATTGATACATTTAGTTGATACATTTGTTATCTTTCTCCCTGCTGAACAGAATCTGTCAGTTTCATTACAGGCAGCTGTTAGAATTGATACAATAGTTGCTAATACTCCAGATATGCTGCTGAGAAATTGATCAACTAAATGTAGCAAATTGTAACAGTTTAGAGTCTGGGCCTGAATTAATGAGCTGCCAGACTCAAACACCAGAGACAGGAACATTCAACTTTAAACTTAGATTTTGGACAGTAAAAAATGATGGAAAGTAATTGAAAAAAGTCTTTATTTCTGGTGAACAATCTGAATTGAAAAAAAGAGTTTGGAAGGTGAACAACCCCTTTAAAGGTCCATTAAAAAATGCATATGCAAAAAAAAAATAAGCAGTCTGCTTCAGATTGTAAAACAAGTCTATGGCAGAGAGTCTAGACTACATATTAATGAAGCTACAGTTTCTAGCCCTTATGCAAAAGGAAAGTCAACTAAACCAGAATCTTAAAAGACAATGGCAAATAGAGACTTAAAACTGAGAAAGGGATACAAAAAAAGAAGCTGGTAAGTACAGTGGACCATTTGACAATTGAAATATGTGAGTTAGTTAGAGCCACGTGCCATAATCTGTATTCTCCTTTGTTAACTTTTTTTCAACCTGCAGGGAAATTTTAGTAGATTTAAATAAAGTTTTAAAGGCCTAGTTAATAAGTACATATTGGGACAGTATGTTAATCAGTTAGGTTTCTGATGGCAGCCTACATAATACATTATAGTATGGCCATTTTTTAGACTATAGAATTGAGCAACAGACAAGGAATGACTTAGTATCAAAATAAATAAGAATTAGAAACCAAGTCGGAAACTTTGAAATTAGGGAAATGTGAAAGCCACATCGGAAACTTTGAAATTAGGGAAATTATATATAGAGGTGAAAATGGATCAGTTAAGGCATATTTTATTGGTATGTAGTTTATTTTTATTTTAAAAGAAAACTATACCTGCAGAATGAATATTTGCAGGAGTTGCATATTTGTGCACTTTTTGTCTGTTGTCCGGTACATCTATGTTGTGTAGCACCATGGTCCTAGAGGAACGTTGTTTCGTTTCACTGTGTACTGTACAAACATATATGGATGAAGTGACAATAAACTCTTGACTTGACTTAGCCAACAGATATCAACAGATAACCAACAGTTTATATCATTTTAAGCATCCTATTAAAAATGTTACCAAATTGGAATATTTATAAGTAAATACTTCCCTTTTACATCTGTTACCTTGAGCCACAATTTTGTGAGGGTCTGTGGTAGGGATGTAGCGAACGTCGGAAAAAAAGTTCGCGAACATATTCGCGAACTTGCGCAAAAATGCGAGCGGTTCGCGAACGGTTCGCGAACCCCATAGACTTCAATGGGAAGGCGAACTTTAACATCTAGAAAAGACATTTCTGGCCAGAAAAATGATTTTAAAGTTGTTTAAAGGGTGCAACGACCTGGACAGTGGCATGCCAGAGGGGGATCAAGGGCAAAAATGTATCTGAAAAATCTGCCTGTGTGTGCTTGGAAGAGATAGTGTAGGGGGAGAGCTGTTAGTGATTTCAGGGACAGATGATAGTAAGTTTGCTGGCTAGTAATCTGCTTGATACTGCTCTGTATTGGAGGGACAGAAGTCTGCAGGGATTTGAGGGACATTTTAGCTTAGGTAGCTTTGCTGGCTAGTAATCTACTGTTCTCTTTAAACAACTGCCATACGTTGACCTTGTAGGCATTGTTTGCCCAGTTTTTTTGGACGCAGCCACTGAAGCACAGTTGCCAGAAAAAATATGCCATATAAATGCTGAAAATAGTCATTTTTCGCCATACGTTGACCTTGTAGACATTGTTTGCCCAGTTTTTTTGGACGCAGCCACTGAAGCACAGTTGCCAGAAAAAATATGCCATATAAATGCTGAAAATAGTAATTTTTCGCCATACGTTGACCTTGTAGACATTGTTTGCCCAGTTTTTTTGGTTGCAGCCACTGAAGCACAGTTGCCAGAAAAAATATGCCACATAAATGCTGAAAATAGTCATTTTTTGCCATATACGTTGAGTCAACGTATGGCAAAAAATGACTATTTTCAGCATTTATATGGCATATTTTTTCTGGCCTCTGTGCTTCAGTGGCTGTGGCCAAAAAAACTGGGCAAACAATGCCTACAAGGTCAACGTATACACTACTACAGCGGTGGATACGGATTACGTAAAATATATGAATGCTGCTTGAAAAAAAGTAACTCAAGTGGTTTTTCTAGAGACGATAATATTATCAATATTTAGACAAAATGTGAACAAGGTCACACAGCTCGATGGCGGGTTGAAGAAAACAGTGTGCAAATAATGCCTACAAGGTCAACGTATACACTACTACAGCGGTGGATACGGATTACGTAAAATATATGAATGCTGCTTGAAAAAAGTGACTCCGGTGTTTTTTCTGGAGACGGTAATATTATGGATATTTAGACAGAATGGGAACAAGGTCACACAGCTCGATGGCGGGTTGAAGAAAACAGTGTGCAAATAATGCCTACAAGGCCAACGTATACACTACTACAGCGGTGGATACGGATTACGTAAAATATATGAATGCTGCTTGAAAAAAGTGACTCCGGTGTTTTTTCTGGAGACGGTAATATTATGGATATTTAGACAGAATGGGAACAAGGTCACACAGCTCGATGGCGGGTTGAAGAAAACAGTGTGCAAATAATGCCTACAAGGCCAACGTATACACTACTACAGCGGTGGATACGGATTACGTAAAATATATTATGGCTGCTTGAAAAAAGTGACTCCGGTGTTTTTTCTGGAGACGGTAATATTATGGATATTTAGACAGAATGTGAACAAGGTCACACAGCTCGATGGCGGGTTGAAGAAAACAGTGTGCAAATAATGCCTACAGGGCAAATAATGCCTAAAAGGTCAACTTATACACTACTACAGCGGTAGTAAAATAAAAAAAAGTAAAATAAAAAAAAATGAATATTAAAAAAAAAAATTAAAGTTGGTGCTGCTGAACTACTAGGAGCAGCAGATTAGCACACCAGTCCCACTCCCCAACACTGCTAGACTAATAGCACTGGGCTCTTATAGTAGTAGTAGTAGTAGTAGTAGTAAAACAACAAAAAAATAAATAAAAGCAGTCCTTACAAGGACTACTGTTATTGCAGCAGTCAGCAGATGAGATCAGAAGCAGGACAGCTGCCCACTGCAGCTACATACAGAGCACTGCAGTAGAAGGTAGATTACTAGCCAGCAAAGCTACCTAAGCTAAAATGTCCCTCAAACCCCTGCAGACTTCTGTCCCTCCAATAACAGAGCAGTATCAAAACGATTACTAGCCAGCAAACTTTCAACTGTCCCTGAAATCACTAACAGGCAGCAGCTCTCTCCCTACACTATCTCTTCAGCACACACAGGCAGAGTGAAAAAACGCTGCAGGGCTTCGGTTTTTATAGGGAAGGGGAGTGGTCCAGGGGAGAGCTTCCTGATTGGCTGCCATGTACCTGCTGGTCTGGGGTGAGAGGGCAAAAAAAAGCGCCAACAATGGCGAACCCAAAATGGCGAACGTCGCGCGACGTTCGCGAACTTCCGGCGAGCGCGAACACCCGATGTTCGCGCGAACAAGTTCGCCGGCGAACAGTTCGCGACATCTCTAGTCTGTGGGCTCCCTCAGAGATCACCTGGCCACAAATAATGCAGCTCTGACTGTCACTGTAAGGAAGACATGTGGGAGTAAAAGACATATCTCTGTCCAGTAATTGGCTCATATGACCTAACATGTATGTGTGCCCAATGGCACATACATGAAATATCTATGTGCCATTGGGTAAAACATGGCAAAATGCAACCATCTCAGTAAACCTTGTTCAGCAGTGATGGGTGAATTTCTCCCGTATCGCTTTGCTGAAAAATTTGTGAATTTCCCACAAAATTCACGAAACGGCAAAAAATTCAGAAAAAAACGTGAAAATGGAAATTGATGCCCGTGTCAAATTTTGGACGTGGGTCTGAAAAGTGGCTTGTGTCACTTTTGACGCTGGCGTTAAAGTCAATGGGCATCTAAATAGTGTTGACGCACGGCAATATTGAAGAGAGTGATTAATAATAATAATGCCCATGCCATTATCTTATATGATTATTTTAAATTGGAATAATTAGCATACATTTTATTAGACCTAAACCTGATTCTTGATCTAAAAAAAAAAAAAAAAGGCACAGATGAAACACAGACTAAAGCCTGAAGGTACCATTTTAGGCCTGCAATTGTTCTGTATCCTAGGCAACAAAGTAATATTTAAAGCATCATACTGTTATTTTAAAACATGATTTGAACTATGTGGAAATGCCTTTTCACTGTAATGTGTCTAAGTGCTTTTGCAAATGTCTTATAAATACAAAAATTTGATAAATAATTCTACCATATAGAATTCTACCATTACTGTTATTTATGTAGTAGTACAATGTTTACCATTAGTACATTTTGATACTCCATGCATAAAATTTGGCAGATCTTGCTATTGCAAAAACCTCAAGCATAAAGTATACTGTAGTATTTTACTACTGCGCAGGTCTGCTGCAACATTTCTGGATCTCATCATAAAAATGAAATCTGCTCCTAATTCCTTAGGCACAAATCTGCTGCACATATTGATGCAACCTGCAGTGGGAACCCGCAGACACGGCAACCTTCTCCAGCATCAGTAGGTATACTGCAGCTTAATTTGAAACAGAAGGCAGGACTGACACACTGTCACGGAGTGCAATTATGTATAAGTACAATATAGTTTTGGGGCTTGAGTACCTTGAATTATGGTGTGAATGCATGAAACAACTGTGTCCTTTTTCCTGTGACCTCCAAATGCATTTGTGGTTGTAAACAACCCCTGTCTTCTGTTTTTTTAGGACCTAAAAGTGCCTGTCCATGTTAAATATTGATAGGGGAATATAGCAGTATACAGTGAGAGGTCTTCACAGGGAATTAAAATTACATATTGTGCATATTGTGTGTTAGTAAAGATCTCGGAAAGTCAGAAACGCACCATGGGGCAGAATTAAGACAATTCTTTTGGCTTTTTCTGTTAACTTATTCAACAGTTTAAATAATGAATTTAATTGTTTTCACCTGAACTGCAAGTGGCAACTATCATTTCTGCTCAGAAAAAAAAGGCTGAGGAGTTATAAACTCACCCCCTAGATGTTGAACTGCGATCTATGCAGGTTACACTGAGAAACAACTTGTAGTGGCTGAAATCTACTAAGACAAGTGTTTTTTAATGGGCTATTTTATCAAAAAATGTTTTTGTTGAATGATGCTTACTACAGGGTAATAATTATAAAGTTATAGCTAGATGTGTTCACAGGGTTGGTAGATTAGGAAAGTATCCCGCAGGCAAAAGTTAAAGGACCAGTAATATCAAAAAATTTAATTGTTTTAAAGTACTAAAAATATAATGCAGTGTTGCCCTGCACTGGTAAAACTGCTGTGTTTGCTTCAGAAACACTACTATTGTTTATATAAATAAGCTGCTGTGTAGCAGTGAGGGCAGCCATTCAAAGGAGAAAAGGCTCAAGTTACACAGCAGATTGCAGATAAGCTCTGTAGCACATAAGGTTATCTGTTATCCATTACTTATCCTGTGCCATTTAGCCTTTTTGCAATTTCCGCCATTGCTATTCAGCAGCTTGTTTATATGAACTATAGTAGTGTTTCTGAAGCAAACACATCAGTTTTACCAGTGCAGGGCAACAGAACATGATATTTTCATTACTTTAAAACACTTTCATTTTTTGGTGTTACTGGTCCTTTACGATCAAAAAGCTTTATTTTGAGCTATTTAAAACAACAAACAGGCATCAGATTACAGATGTACTTCGTACTCTATGACATGTATAGTCACCTGATGCGTTTCATGCCTCCTTCTGGCACTTCATCAGAGGTGAGGTCACAGGATATCCTGTGCCTTATATACCAATATTCATTAAAACTGTCAATCATTTAGATAAATGATTATCACACATCATATCAGTTACAAGGGGGTGAAGAGGTGACCGTTTGGATGAGGAGTTTAAATGTCCCTTGATCATATAGCTAGATGTGCACAAAATATTAGTAAACATCTATAGGTTGTTTCTATTGCTTTTATGCCTCAGCTTTTTCATTCCTGCTGCAGTTTTAATATTTAGGCTAGATTATTAGGAAGGAAAAGCTATAGCAGTCTTGAAGCTCAGAAAAAATATTCAATAGCACATTATCTTGGACCATGTAGTAAATAAGCCACTTATTGTAAATGATCCCATATGTCAAGCTTTATTTTGTCATTGCAAAGAAAGGATTTGATAAAAAAATATATTTTTCAAAGAAAATTCAAAATTGCCATATAGGATAACATAAGATACACAAAATAAATGTTTTCTTTCTTATTTTTCTCTCATATTAATAAATGACATCAATAGATATTTATAAATCTGTGCATCTCTGGATGTGGTGCATCACAATATATTAAATTAATGAATTCCACACTAGTAGACTAGTCAGAAAAATACTAGATAATATTTGATACAGTTAAATGCAAACACTCATTAATATCAAACAAAGGTGTCAGAGTTAGGATTAATCTTTGTTACAGCTAAAGGGGTTAATAAAATGTTAGCAGCTGTTACAATAGAAAAAAAAATTATAGTAATTATAATCCTCCTTAATGCAGGTGAAAAACATTGGTCTGATCAAACCTTTTGAAATGTTTGCAGAGTTTAGCACTTTGCCTATGGGCTATTGCGCATTTACATTCTAAATATTGTATAGGATTATATTGCATATAACATATTACCAATAGACACCACAGACTGATCTCTGGTAATAGAACATAGAAATCTTTCAGTACAGTCGGATCTAAAGATGTGAGAACTAACATTACATAGATCAGACTACATTCGGCTAAATGCACTATATTGTGAACCTCTTCTATAGTCTTTCACCTCTTCTATAGCATTGCCATTTATTGCCCTTTCTGTCATTTGTTTGCACAAGGCTGCAGAATCCTTGTTAATATAAGTTATAAATATTTCCTACAAAGCAATAATACTAATAGTAATTAACAATAAAACATCTTGGGAGTCAAGTAAAAACAAGCCATCATCTGTAAGCCAGAACCTAATATTCCTCTTCATGCAAATTCCTGCTAATTGCTTCATAGACTTCACACATTTCTGTACTACAACTGATCTTCAGCACTGTTACATTAATGAATTATCTTCCTTTAAAGCCATTCACTTTCCTCTTCAGCTCTGTTTTCTTGACTTAGTTAACACCTCCATTAATAGAAGTAAAAAAAAACTGATTTAAATTATGTGCCAAAATGCAGCATAGATTCTATGAGACAACCCTATGGGGAGGTGAGCAGAAAAGCAGACTAAACCATTGTAGTTGATGGGTTTTACATAGATTTTGCTAAAACATTTGATACAGTACTACACAGAATGTTACAGATTTAAATTAAGTATGTTTGGTCTAAAACACAATATTTGCGCTTGTAAAGGTAACTGGCTGAATGGAGTGGAGGTAAATGGAATGTTTATTGTTGTTATTGGTGTACTAATTGGACCAAAATGTGGCGTACCTTAAGCTCCTTGAAGTTTGCATTGTATGCAATATCTTTATGTTTGCTAATGATACTAAATTGGACAGTTTATATGTTCCAGGCACATTTTTCCCACTTTGCAGTGGAGTCGGGGGACTGTGCAGCTAACTGCCAATATTCACAAATGCTAACAATAATAATTATAAATATTGGTATGTTTGCATTATAGCATTATGCTACCAATTATGAGAGTTTGACAATACAATGACTTTACTGAAGGTGCCTTTAAAACAGCAAAGACATTACAGCAATGATGATTAAAACTACGATGGTCTGATAAATATGACTCTCCAGGGAGCTAATCAGGGGGGCTTGGCATGGTTTCAGACAGAATGTTCTAAGTTATACTTCAGTGAGAAATCCCTGGAAACCAACTAAAAATAACATTTAACATCAAATTGCTTAAAAGCAAAACTGTCACCAGTTTTGACCTTTTTAGCAGGTGACAATTAAATGCTGTAAATGTTTTTCTTGCCTCATCAAGCAAAGGGTATACTCAAATACAATTGTTGCTCAATAATTCTCTGATGTTCATTTGTAGTTAAAAATTAGGAGGCAACACATAGATGACTAGAATGCAGATGGAACAGTTTGATCGGTCTTAGAATTTATCATAACGTTCTTGACTATTAGGGAAATGGTTGCATATTTATCAAAGGTGTGAGAGTTTGTCAGACTGCTTTGATAAGTAGAACACATTCAGTAATTATTATCAGTACCTTTGAGTGGAAAGTGAATTGTTAAATACAAATGGGTGCACTTGGTAAAACTTTTTTAGAAATGAAATATCAGTGCCTCGACCCATGGGAGAGAATAAAGATATCACTCCACAGAACAGAAAAACAAAGAACTATCCTTACAGCCAAAAGCAGGTGGCTCTGCCTCAAGGTCAGGGTACTAGTGACCAGGCTAGCTGGAGAACAGAATCCATCCAAGTCAGGGAAGCTCCTGGGGGAATCGATATACACAGAATTTTATTCTCTGTCACATGTTAAAAAAGTGACTTTGGTCTTGCTTTTCTCACACAATATAAATAAAAGATTTGAGGAATACTGACACAAGCAATAAAAATAAGGACGCAAAGTTTGACTCAACAGATTCAAACTTCAAGGAACCTTTAAGTTAACATTTTAGGCTTTTCACATATTAAGCACAGAAGATATCATATATATCTCAAAAATATCTCATTTCATTTCTGTTACATTCAAATTATCATAAACTGCATTCAAAATACACAAAATGGTTTTAGAGTCAACCTCGTTACGACCATTAATAAAGGATCATCTTTGATAAAGGTCCTAACGAGGACCGAAAAGTCAGACTTCTGTAAAATGTGGGTATAATAAAACTACTGAATCACAAAGTGAGTGCTGGTCCTGTAATTAATTATCAGTTATACATATACACAAATGAATATAGTGATTAGCTCTGAAGGGGGCATCTCATCCTACTTCTTGCAAGCTGAAGCTGAAGTATGCAGCTTAGACTCAATTCCACTACAACTGTAGATGCTTGCCTATTGATTGAATAAATAACCCATCAGTCCACATTGCTAGAGAGAATCTATTCAGATATTATTAAAATTGCAGCTTCTGGTGTTAATTTCCCAAACAGCAATAGTATAAAAATAAAGATTTTATGAGATTTTGTGACATTTTATGCTATAATGTACATTTTATATGTCTGCATACAGCTATGAAATTACTACTTCAACCCCCTATCACATCAACTTCTGCTAATGAACAGAATTCACTCAAGGCACTTTGTAAGTGACGATTTATTGTTGCCCAGCGAAAATGAAATTATTCTGCATAAATGTTCCTTATCATAATCTTAATGTATTTTCTTAAATTGTGTTTTTCTCAAAGTGCATTCCAGTTGAAATTTTGAAGAGAAAAAGCTCTTTAATATGAAAAACTGCTAAGTGTTCCTAAATTCAAGCTGCTGAATAAAAAAAGGTCACTATGAAAAGTTTGTATCTGAAAATGTGGTACTTTTTGTTAAAACTGTATTTATTAAAAGCTGCTGTATTTAAAAAAAACTGCAGGCATTTAATACTTTTTTGATTGCTTCCTATAACACCTACATCTTCCCTTAAACGAAAGTCTTTGTTCATGTTTAATGCCTGATTGTCCTTTCCACATATACAGCAATATTCAGCTCATGAAAGACCAATGATTCTTATTGTTTAAGATACAGGAACTCCATTGTCCACAATACAGTATGGCAGTATTCATAACAAAATATCACACTGAGAATAATTAAAACTAGTGTTTGCTGAACAACAGAACAGCTGCAAAATCACCAGTCACCAAAGAGCACAATAAACAAGAGGCATTAAGAAATACCCTTATTACAAAGCATAAAAAAACGTGTCAGTATCAAAGAAAATGTGACCTCGGAATTCTGCTGTCCTGTGACGTTCATAAACATCTGCATTGGGGTCAACAAAGAGGAGCTTGAAGATGAAAAGAATAATTGTAGGCTTTTTTAAAGGGAATATTTCCAAATATGTAATTTATAATGGGTTGCACACAGGACATTACATATTAAAGCATACGTAGATAACTTAGATAAGGTGAAAAGGGGGTACTTTAAACTACATTGGCTTAATTTTTCAATAGCTACAGACCTTATGTATGTATGTATGAATGTATCTGTAAAGCACTGTTTAGGAGCCTTATCACTGTACAAAGCATAAAAGTACAACATATATAAAAGTACAGTATATAAAAGTCAGACAATAAATACAATATAGATACACAGTACACTGAGCTATTATAAGGACACAGAGCACAAGTTATATGTGGTAAGAGCCACAATAGGAAGGAGGTCCCTGCCCCATAGAGCTTACAGTATAATGGGGGAATGTAATAAAAGTTGCAAAGGGAAAAATAATTTGCACCAATAAGAATAAAAATGTTCATGCTCAATGTACTATTCTTCTTTAAACTGTTATTGCATTGCAAATTTTAATTCTGCCCTTTTAAGAAGTGCTTGAAGGTGTCTGAAATCTTTTGGAGCAAACATAACTTTTTCAGTAAGAAGTTTTGGTCTGGAAAAGCAGTTTCTTTGTCTGTGCAAAAATGGGGGTAAAGCTTTATATATATCAGATGACATACTGCTGCCACATTTAGGCAAATTGAGTTTATTCTTTAACTTTACACAAAATGATTCATCAAAAGAAAAAAAAACTTTACACAAAGAGAAGTGGAAACTCAACTATTAAGATCCATGTTCCTCTTGATTTGATTAAAACTAAAGGAAGAATTACAAATTACTTTAATTTACCTTTTCTAATGTAATATCAGTATATTTATGCACCTAGACTGTATGCTAGAGCAGTTGTGTCTATGCTGGACCATTAGGCCTATGATCCACATGGAAAGAGAGAAAGATTGCACATTTTCTGGTGTTATTAGTAATATTTGCATTGCTAAATATTTGTACACAAATCAGAGGAAGTCCTACATCTTGGGCCAATTCACATTTGAAGAATTTGTTTTGGGAATAAGGTTTCATAGTCACTGTTCATACTGCCAGTTATAACTGAACCAAGCTACTGAATGGCTCTGAAATGTGAATGGTCACTCTGTTGATTTCTTTGTGTAATTTTTGCTATAATAGCATTTAATGATCTTTCAAAGGAAATAATACAAAACTCTGCTTTGATCCAACCTTTAATCACCTTTTTTTCCCGTTTTTTTATTGCAGTATGTCCAATGGACCAGCAAAGTGATAAATCTGTGTTATTAAACTCTCAGCAACATCGGTTTCAGTTCATTTATACATTATGCATGTTCAATGTAGTATTAAATCTCATCCTTTTCAACATTACACATGATAACTAGAGAAAATAAAAACTAACATATCAGTGCTATCGCTGATCTTTCTAAATTAAAAAATGCACATGCACTTTAAACTTTCCGAGGTTCATATGAGAAAATGTACTTTTTTTACATCATTTGAACAAGCACTAATAAATATGTAGAAATGAGAACTTTAAAGAAGGAAAGGTGTTTTTTGATATAACTCTTATATTTCAAGGTCCTGTGCATAAATGCTTTATTAGTTTTACCCAAAAGTACAAATTAACCTCTCCAGCAGCACCCAAAGTTGTCACTGTTTTTATAATTAGCTGGCGCATTTTAGATTATTGTGACATGACTTCCATCAGTTGTGAATGCAGCAATGTATTATTTTTTTCAGCTCCTTGACCCAATACATTACAATGGGCAGTACTGTTACATGTCATACCAATGTCTTGCTCTCAATACCTCATCTAGTCATGGGCAGGAGAAGTGATAAAGAACCAGCAATGTGGGACAAGACTTAAAACATGAGTAGTGATAGGCAAACAGATCTGCCAACCATGAATCCAGATGAGTTATCCAGTTGATTACAAGTGTTTGCTAGACATGTTGGCAAAACTGTTTACATTTTCACAACTGTACTCAAAATAATGACCATGGAAAATACTTATTTTACAAACCACAGGACCCAATACTACCCAGAGCTGTAATAACAGACCTGATGATATGATTACAAATGGAGATCAGTTGCTGCATTAAACTAATTTTAGATTATGTATAATTCACATCAACGGAAAGTGCTAAATTAGTTTAAAGTGGACCTGTCACCCAGACATAAAAGTTTAATAAAGTTTAATAAAAGTCCTTTTCAAATTAGAAATGAAACACAAATTCTTTTTGTTATTTAAAAATCCATTCCATTATAAACTCTTCTAAAAGTCTTGGTTTCCAATCAAATATTACCAGGCAATGACTTTCATTTTCCATTCCGTACTTCTCAGGTTTCACTGCACTCCCTAGATTTCACTGCACTCCCCAGATTCCCCCACCCTCCTAATCATCTAATTATGTAGCCAGTGCATAAACATGGGTATCAAGTGCCCCATTCTGGCACATAAACAAGATTGTGGGATTATGCAGAGCTTGCCTTAATAACAGTATCTTTAAAATGGCACCTGCCTGTCTACTTTGATTGTGAATGTCAAGACTAATAAACACAAGATTTCAATAATTTTTATAGTTTAAAATGTATTTTGCTTGACTAACATCATAAAATAGAATTTGGGATTATTTATTAAGGTGACAGATCCCCTTTAATAGCCCATGCGTGAAAAGCAGTTGAGAACAAGCTAAATTGCTACATACAACTTCTTATGCAGAAATTATTATTTTTCACAAATTTTTTTGGATTTCTTTATCGGATTTGCACGATTGTTTCAGATTTTTCACCCGAAAACTCTGATTTCTTATGGTTTTTTTGCCCGAAAACTATGGGGTATTGCACGAAACCCAGCGCACATAAAAAAATCATTGGGACTTCTCCCATTGACTTATATGAAACCTTGACAGGTCTGAGATGCCTGATTTTCAGATTCGGACTTTTCCATCCTCAAAAGTTTAATAAATTCTGAAAAATGTGGGATTTTTTTAAAAGTCAGATTTTCAGGATTTTTGCATTCGGAGTTTAGAAATAACCACTTAGTGTTACAGCATATTGGAATTTTAAAAAAAAAGCATGCTTGTAAAGTGTGTAAAAGCATGTCAAAAGAAATTAACGCACTTGCCCTATTTTTGTTTGCATACATTGCCCAAGATAGAGTACCTTCACGCTTCTTAAATGGCTTATGCAAAACAAGCTTAATTGTATCATACTATGTAAACAGAAAATGGACTGAGATTGATCGAAGCACTGTAGTTGCTCTAAGGATCGGCATGGTCAAGACTAGGGGAGTATGAGAAATGTAGTCTGGGGTCCAGAGAGGCTTTTAATAAAGGAAGGAAGGAGGAGTGAGGCAGCAGACAACAGAGGGAGCATACAAGTTCCTGCCCTCCCATCTGGGGTTTGTGTGGAGAATAAGTGAGGATAGACCGTATTGTGTATGCCCTGTTATGCCTTGTCACAGTGGCCTAGTTGGCCATACATTAGAATATCCCTAAAAAATTATACACCAGAGATGCAACAAATACAGGATTTTGCTTGGGATTAAGGCAAGATTTGAACGTTTTCAGTAGTATATGGATTCAGACAAATTCAAGGGCATGGCCAAACCAAATCTGAATCCTGAAAATTTCAAAAACACGGGAGGGGAAAAAAAGATGCAAATTAGGGTTTGAATCTGAATATAGTGGGTTACATTTATGTCCCCTGTCCAGCGAATTATGGCACATGCCCTTAGCTATAATGTCACCCACCTAGCTAGGATGCAAAAAGCTTGAAATAATGGCTTGCCTATATGATGCAGAAATCATACTCTTGCTTTACAGTCAAGTTCAATGTACAAAGATCATTATGCCATGCTTAAGGTTTTAACATTTATACAAAGCCATTATAGTACTTTCCACTTTGTGAACTGCAGGACTTAAATCAGCTCTTAAATCAGTAGTGGGTTATATTTGAAGCAAATACACACTTTTGGGGTATTAAAATTCGTGTAAGAATCACTTGAAATAGTAACTGTTTTTAGCACAAGTATGCACGTCACTTTAGGTTATCTTGATAATAGTATAAGAGGAAAATGAGGGGTAAGGGTACTATATCGGGAGATGTTTAAGGAAATATTGAAGGTAACTTTGTCTTTGCATAAATTGTATAGGTACAAGATATTTTTTGATAACTAAAAAATGAGAATGATTTATAAATGAAGTTAAAGTTGTTGATAGACTAGGAACACACACCAGTGCATGTTTTGTTTTATCACTTTTTATAGATTCTCTTTTACCCCCTGGGATTCATAAAAACTATGAAGTTGGGAACTACAATATATTTTTCGGGCTGATTTTAAAACCTGTAATTATTGGGTAGTATTGTTATGTATTTATTGTAATTGTTTTAAAACTGTATTATTATTCTGTTGAGGAGTTCCTGTGGAATGTAATTTCAATACTGTATCAAAGCTATGGTTTGTATTGACAATAAAGTATCCTTGTTGTATCCTTGTTGTATCCTTGTTGTATCCTTATAAGAAGCCTGTTTGATGTTTAAACTTACCAACAATGACAATACCACAGTAGGGCCACATATATCACATTACTAGTTTATCAAACAACTAGCTTTGGTGGGATGAGTTGGCCAGTAACAGGCATCCTACTTTTACATGATAGAGGAGAAACCCTTGTATCTTTATTGTGTTTTTTTTAATATTAATGGTACTGTATATATGTAAACTTCAGTCACATGAACAAGATATTAATAGTAATTAGCAATGCAACATGTCACTAAAATGCTCAGTTGATGAAAACAAGAATTAAGGCAAAATTGGATATGTTATTCAATGTAAAATATTTTATCCTGGTTATAAATAAATGCTGCACCTCTTTAAGAAGTACAGAAACATCTATTTTCAAATTGTGCTGCCTTAAGGAATTTCTGAGAAAAAAAGGAGAGCAAAGTAATCTGAATGCATCTTATGTATAATGAATATTATCTAAACACCAATGGACCAGTTGGTTGGAAAAATTGCTGAGATGAGCATGAAAGTAAAATCATGTTTTTGTGTTGGTTCAAAAGCAGCACAACAAACAGGAATTATCTGCAAGAAAACATTGTGATTTATGTTTTCCCCCATTCACCTGTGGGGAATTTACCATTCAAATTCAGTTCCATGTGCATTTTTCTATGTATTTAACTATATACACGGTGTATACAAGGTTTATTATATCCACACAGACAGACTCCAACTTTGCTAAAATAGAAAAATGCACTGTCTTGCAAATTACGCTGGGGAATCAAGTCTACCCACTGATAGTTTTATTGTACTGAAAGAATGCTGTGATTTGAGAGCAGTAATAGTCTTGACAATATCTCTGGGAAGAAGGGAGTTATTGCAGACAACCATTCGTTTTTCTTTTTTCTTCTTATGTGTTGCCCTTTTGGCTACAAAACAGTTTACAACAGGGTTCATACAAATGTGACCAATTTTCATTTTATATCTTTAATGATCTTATTGTCCTTCTGTCTCTTTTTCTCTTGCATACACATAGACAGAATCCCTCTCAATTTGCCTAGAAAAATCATACATTTCCACAGCAGTATCAAAGAGAGAATCAGGGGAAATTGTTCATTCCTTAGGCCAATGTTTTAGCTCTTGCAACAGGCACTTATCTCAGAAAAATGTAAAGTTCAGAAACCCACCTATAAATAGACCAAAATAAACAAAACAAAGAGCCATATTGGTTGCTATAGCAAACCTATGGCATCATCACAAAACAATATCCACTCATCGTGACTATATAACCATTACATTTATCCAACCATCATTGAAATAATGAGAGTTAGCTGATCATTATTGAAAGACTATGGTTATAAGTAAACAGAATAGCAATAAATAAATGTAATAGCATCTGCAAACTAACATCAGCTCCTTTCATGAATTATACACATACCGCAGTTCCATGCATGGGACATGAACATAAAGGGTAACGAAAGGACCAGTAATATGTAGTCATCATTCATACATTATGTTAAATCATTTACTAATCTCCAATACTTCTGGGGACATTTTCTCAGAAACATTTTGGGGCAGATATATCAAAATGTGACATTAGATCTCACCACAGAAAAACTCACCCAGTTTCTATCCATTCCTATGGGATTGTTAGAACTATATTTATCAAATGGTAAACTCTAACTTTCACCTGTTGATAAATTTTCTTTTAAAAATCCTATAGGAATGAATAGAAAGTGGGTACGTTTTTCTGTGGTGGTCCCTAATATCACATTTTGATAAATCTGCTCAATTGTGTGAAATCGTTCTGTAGTAATGACAGATGTGCAATAGAATGAGACTTACCTGGTAAAGATCATAATTACTCAACACATCAAAATCAAGCCATAGCCTAGACATGTTTATACATGTAGGGGTAGTGGGCTGCAACTTTGGCAAACTTAGCAAGTTGCAGAAAGCTTGGAAATAAGGAGTCTAGAACACTGTTAACCTCAACGAAAGCCCAGTCATAGGGACATTCACTTCCAAAAGGGTTCCACTGGATAATCCTAAAAGAGGCTTATATTCACTCTGGAAAAGCAGTTCTGATCTCACTCACCCACTTTCATATTGTTGGAACATGGTGGAAGTTTTGACCACTAATATTAAAGGAACAGTAACACCAAAATATGAAAGTGTTTAAAGTAATGAAAATATAATATACTGTTGCCCTGCATGCATCAGGAACACTACTATAGTTCATATAAACAAGCTGCTGTGTAGAAAAGGTGGAAATTGAAAAAAGGCTACATGGCACAGGTTTAATAATGGATAACAGATAACACCATTATGTTGTACAGAGTTTATCTGCTATCTGCTGTGTAACCTGAGTATTTTCTCCTTTGAATGGCTGCTCTCGTTGGTACACAGCAGCCTATTTATAAAAACTATAGTAGTGTTTCTGAAGTTTTACTTGCATACTTGAAGCAAGAGTATAGCCCAGTGAGGATGCATTGGGAAAAATCTTAGTATTTAGCACTACTGTATGGATTCTAGAGGAGTTTAAAAGGAACCTGAGTAAGTTCAAAAACAGAATGTATGGTGATTAAAGTAGGAACTGCAAAGCTTGAGGTATATATGCTACTCAGATGACTTTACTAAATCATTCTAAATCAACTAAATTATGCTAAATTTTCAAGTCTGTCACTCAACAATATACCCTAATGCCTCTTCCCAGCTTTACCAACAAACACTTTGAAGATAGAAGGCACCATATGTCATGGCCATATCTAACATGTCATTTGGCTATAATACAGACAAACTGAAAATGAAAAAAATTGTTACATTAATATTGAACACTATAATAAATATATTTGGTAACACCTTGACAAAATATCATCAATCTTCCTATAATCAATATCATTGCTGCTTATTCTTTACCCTTCTGTTTAATGAGATTATCTTCCCATCTTACCTGCAAACAAAATAAAAACTATAGAAATCTGATTTCACGCTGCCTATTTAACTGACTATGCAGTACAACTGGAGCCTAATATCTAGAATGCAATATTCTACATATGGCATGGTTATAAACTTAGTGTTAATCAAGGCAGAAAATTGTTATCTGTTTTTATGAAATATATAATGTTCTGATTTTGAATTATTGGTAATTTCTACATCATAATGGATATATTTTAGTATACCCTACATTTAAATTCATAAGCTAATATTCAGGCTGCCAAAAATGTCATTTATCACGTTGCTTTTTACAAACTGTTTCTGAAAGCAAGGAATCTTATCTGTCACTGTTAATTAAACCTCCACTTTGTCAATACATGATAATCCTTTTGTTCCAGCTAAAAACATTATTTTCCCAACCCTACGGAAAATGTGCTATCAAAAAGCTTGTCTCATTTAAAAAAGGGAAGATCCAGATAATTTCATAAAGCTAAATTCCATTTTCATAAGGCCTACACTGTAAATGGCAGAGCAGAGCTAATATTCTGAGGGTTTTAAATGATATTAGCTAGTCTTAGTACTTTCAGCAGAAGGCGAATTTTTAGATCTGGAAGGTGTATATTATTAAATTATATGAATAAATTAAATTATATATTAAAGGCGCATTATGATGACCAATTTTGAATTTATGAAATAATAAGGCCATTTTCAAGTTGTGGTTATAAGTTTCCAAGCTGAGCATGCATTCTACTATTCTATGATAAATTGTATTCATTTCTATGATTGATATATTATTTTTAGCAAAGCAAAGTGTTGTAGCTACCTTTTCCACTCAAATATGCATTTCCCAAACCAATATGTTGGGGTCCCGCATGGACCCTTAGAAACTGGTCAAATAAAAATGTTTATAATTACACTATGAATAATAAAATAAAAACTATTTATTTTTTAATTGAGTTTCACTTCCGATATGTTAAATTATTATTATTATTATTATTACTATTTTGTATGTAGTAAAATATTTATACCATGTAGGCCCATAATGAATATAATCCCAGTCTAGACATCTAGCTTAGTATAGTAGTCATTTGATTAGAAAATAGTTTAAAAAAAGTCTATTGCCTGTTGTGGAAGCAAAATTCCCCAAAGAATGTTTCTACGGTAGCGCTAGTGCAGTACCCTTACAGCTGTCGGAAGCTTTATAAAGGTACAAAGGTATATAGATTTCAGGCCCACACATGCACAATACTCAAAAGAACAGGCTGAGAATTTAAGAGCCAATCAAAACATATTTTACTTTTGCCAGGGAAACAGTACATAAGCAATCTGAATATATTGCCGTGCCTTTTAACAAACAGAAATTGTGTATTGTAGCAGACTACCTATACTAGTGAGCAATACAAAAACTTCAGGCCATGATTAGGCAGGTCAAATTTGCCCATCCCTAGCTCCTTTAAGGACATTAAAACAGAATAGGAGGACTACAAAGGTGATAATGAAGCTAGCCTTGGTGGCTTAAAGGGGAACTATTGTGAAAATCACCAGATATCATGTCTCTCTACATGCAGGATTTGTGCAAAAGGCAGCTATTTTGTTACATTTTGTTTGTACTGGAATCAGTTATTTAAATGACCTAGGAAAGGAAGCCCCCCTATAAGATATATTGGATCTAACTGTCAATGAATATCTGACACCCAACTCCTTGAAGAAGACAGAATGAAGAGAAACAGATGCTGAGAGAGAGATAGTAAAGACAAATGTATTTATTTCAGAATATTGCAGAATATTTAATTAATTATATTTAGAAAGTTTCTTATTTCAGTATAATGAAGCTCATATTAAATTTTCATTCACGATAGTTCCCCTTTATAATAAATGAACCACTTGTTAGTCCAGTATTGTGCCAACCTGCACAAATTTTCTATTGATATTTCAAAAACCTTTTTTTCTGGCTGAAGGCTACAAGGTGTGTGCACCTGGACACTACGCTAGTGATGAGCGAATTTATTCGCCAGCCACAGTCCCTTTGACTTTAATGCAGTTGGAGAAAAAAAAGTCAACATAAGAAAAAACGCCCATTGACTTTAATGCAGTTGGAGAAAAAAAGTCGCAATAAGAAAAAATGGCCATTGACTTTAATACATTAGGACAAAAAAGTCACCATAAGAAAAAAGTAGCCTTACCTTTACTGTTTTTGGAGCGAGAAAAATTGGTGAGTCTAAAAACGCCCATTGACTTCAATGCATTTTGCAAAATGTTGACGTTTCGTAAATTTTTTCGTAGTTTGGGGAATTTTTCATTGAAGTGAAACAGGACACATTCACTCATCACTACACTACACTATTTTTCAAGAATTTTTCAAGATTTTTTTAATTTAGTTATTAACCAGGACGGCTGAAAATTCCAGTCTTTGATAACTTTAGTTCAGGGACTTGGTCTGCAGCCAACAGGTCTGCAAGCTACCCCATGTGATCCAATTGTTCAGTCTTTAGGACCATTTTTGAATCTATAAGCACATAGGGTACCCGCTTCATCAAGATTGCCTGAGTTTGCAGTCAACGATAGCCACCGACCTGGACAAACATACAGATCTCACTTTGTGCGTAACAATTTTAAAACCACAAGTTTATCACATATCCATCTTAATAGAGTGAATAGAGGATGAAACAAAATAAAGAGGAATCGCTTCTTATTATTTCCTTTAGGCAAACATGAAGAAAAATAACAAATAGAAAAATAAGGTATTGCTGCTGTTTAAAATGCAAACATGAGTTTAGAAAGTAATGTTAAAAAAATATATTAAAGAATAAAACAAAAATGTAAAAACTGTCTTTTGTGAAATTTCGCTGCGAGTACTTCATTTAGAACACTGTACAAATACTTTATGAAGGGAAAAATAACTTTAAACCTAGAATTTGCCCTCTGCTACTTTGTACAGGATCAGTGCCCTATAAAAAGTACCTTGACATCTGTATTATAGGTCTGGCCTGCTGCCACTGCCAAGGTGGCAGTTGATAACCTACACAAACCAGTGAGGCGTGCTCAAATTATATAAATGTATCTGATCAATGTTATGTAATAGCTCTATTTTAGATTTGATATTTTATCACCTTGGCAGTAAAGGTCAATACTAGTATAAAATAACAGACAATCAAATAATTTTAAAATGCCTTGCTAAAATGTAAAACCCATACTTCTCCATACTGGTTTACCTTTAAATTAACTTTTAGCATGACGTAGAGAGTGATATTCTGAGACAATTTACCCTAGAAACTATGCATTAATTTGAATAAGAGACTGTAATATGAATAGGAGAGGACCTTGGAAGAAAGATGAGTAATAAAAAGTAGCAATAACAAGAAGTCTGTAGCCTTACAGAGCTTTTGTTTTTAGATGGGGTCAGTGACCCCTATTTGAAAGTTGGAAAGAGTCAGAAGAAGAAGGCAAATTCAGTTCAAAAACTATAAAAAAATTAATGAAGACCATTTGAAAAGTTGCTTAGACTGGGCAATTCTATTCCATACAAAAACTTAATTAACTTAAAGGTGAACTACCCCTTTAAAGTCATTAGAGGTGCCAAGCATTTGTATGATAATAAAGATAAATAAAAATGAATGGACTTTTAAAATATTTGCAGTTGTGTGTGTATTTTGGTTTAATTCCTGGCCAGATCGGTAGCACTTTCGTCATCTTTAAATAAGTCTAGGTTTGTAGCAACATATTTTTCGCAAGTTGTGAGATTGCATTACACTTATGGGGCTATTTACTAAACTTGTTTTTTTGGACAAGTTTTTTTGGGCAAAAGCTGGACTTTTTAGTAGAAAAAAAAACTAGAATTGTTTTTGTTTTTTTGCTGCAAAAAAACAGAATCCGAAAATCAGCTATCTCAGACCATGGAGGCCATGTATAAGTCAACAGGAGATGCACCATCCCAATTTGAAAGTATCGGGGTTTGCGTTGGGTTTACCCTAATAATCCAAAAAAAATTTAGGTTCTGTAAAAGAACACTTTTAGTACCAGTCACTAAATACACTTCATAGGAATGAATAAATCACACCTTTTAAAGTATTATATTATTATATTATCACCATGTACAGAATATTCTGTGATAATTTACAGATGATGTTAGATTAGTTTGTGTGTTTAATGCATTGTTACTCAAGATACGCTGAGAAACGATGGAAGTCATCTTAACTCAATTAACTTTTCCAAGGGTGTGCAATACCATTTCTCACTGCATGAGCCTCAGAGTGCATTTCTCCATGATAAATAGTGGAACGTTCTTGTGAAGCTTTTAAAGGTAAACAGCTAATTAACATCTGACACTCCCCCATCACACTACTCTGAGAAAGAGAGGTAACATTTGAGATAACATTAAGGTAACATTAACATTGGCACTTTTTCCATCCCTTTTTATACAACTTACCAAATCATACATGATATCCTTATAATACACAAGAGCCATTAATATCCTGTAAATTATATCATTATAAATGGTGCCTAATGATTTCATCAGTTAAAATTGGAGCTTAGTTGTCATTTTCGTCAATTACCCCCTGTTGTAAAATATGAGGATATTAGAAGTCACCTCGGAGTTCCATGAACTGTATAAAAACACTTGACCTTTGCTTCGTGTTTTTATATGGTCATGGAACTCCGTAACTTTTAATATCCTTATATTTTACAATAGGGGGTACTTTATTCACTACATAATACACAAGATTCAACAATATTTTACCTTTATAAATGGAGCTTCTGATCAGTCATCAGTTATAATTGGTGCTTAGTGATGTAGTTTCTGTCAATTCACTGAAACTTGTGTATTATTAAAAACCATGTCAATGTACCTCCTATTGTAAAATATGAGGATATTAAAGGTTCCATGACTTGTATAAAGTACTCATTAATTTGCTTTGTGCCTTAAGATGGTCCCAGAAAATCTGAGTAACTAATATATTGATCATTTACAGTAGGGAGCACATTATCCTTTATAATATGGGGGTAATACAGCGTGCAGTCTTTATATGGTCAAAGAACATCTCAATGAGCATAAATTATCATATACATATCATATGCATGTAATTTGTGCTGCTGTAGTAGAGGTTTTATATTATATTATTATATTATTATTTCCTATATTTCCTGTACTTTTAATATTGTTTAAAAACCTAATAAGCATTTAGAGACAAGTGCAGCACAAGTTTGTAATCCACCTCCTTCAAAATATACTGTACAAGGTTTCCACCTCAGTGTAGGGGTTTTTAATGTGTCCCACGTGTTTTGCCAGAAAAAGAACATCTGGGGGGATTATACATACATATATTTTGTAATAACTATTGCATTTTTTTCTTTGTTTAGCTCAAGCAATTGTTGTGAAGTTTCATTATGGTGTCAGGTAATTTCTGTACATGCAACTTAAAAAAATGCATTTAGACAGCAAATTTCAGGCTGCAGCATCCTGCCTTTAGCAATTGCAAGAAAAAACAATTACTGCATTGTTAACATGGCAGCTAAGACCGAAGGGACCCCGGGCCCATAACTATTGAAATATTAAGAGCCATACTTTCCACAGCAGCTGTTACAATGACAAGTTCAAATGCAGTAGGACAATGTGAATGTGATTTAGAGAACATTACATTCTCTGCTTCTAATTGCTGTCTGGATCTGAATTGGTAAAACCATAAGATGCTCAACAAAAGACTAGGTGCAGGTAGGACTATAAAACTTAATTATTTCTTACAAAGCAAGCCATTCTATTTAAAATAAAAGAAAGCTATGTGCAGTAAAAAACGATGTCATTATCAATTAGTCTCCTGCACACATAATTAGACTTGGGGAGATAAAGAAGCCTGTAAATTTAACAATGAATCTTATATATCGCACAAGCTTAATGCTCTGTGCAAATTATGCCACAAGCTTGGGTTCTATTTAAAAACAGTATGAGACTGGCCGGGAACATGGGGTTTGGTTACAGTATACACATGCAAGAATCAGGGTAAATGGCTACCTGGGTAAATCTATTTTATAGAGATAAGGTGAAACAAAAAGGAACAAAAAAACTAGGACAGAAACTATGGAAAATGTCAGAAGAATTTGTTTGTCTGCTCAGCTTCCATTTTATTGAAAGAAACAATGATTGCTAATACTAGACAGGTACACACATTTCTCCAGAATGGGTTGCATTAATATGAATGTGTCACATTACCAATGCCAAAAACTACAGGTAGGCAGAAGAGACACATGCCTAGGGTGCAACGAAGTGGGGGCACCGATTACAGTATGTACCTCTTCTGTCATCTACCTATGGTTCAGACCCTTCTTCTCCACTGGCACTTCTCTTCGTCATGCCTCTGTGCGTCACCACCCTGTAAGGTTCACTCACCCCGGTGGTCTAGTGGCCTACGGGGACCAGTTGTTAAGTTCTACTTGCTAGTTTCCTGGGTGTTTATTCTTAGCGAATCCTGTTTGATCATAGTATTATTGACCCTTGCCTGCCTGCTGACTATTCAAATAAAAAGAAAAAGAGAAAAAACTTGTTTGTAACTGTATTCATTTTTCTATAAGTTCTATAGTCAGTTTGCCTGCTGACTATTCTGAACTCTCCAATCTGACCCTAGCCTGCCTGTTGACTATTTTACGCTCTCCGATCCTGATCCTAGCCTGTCTGATCATTCCTTGAATTCTGCCTGCACCGACCCGGTCTGTCTGACTATTCTTCAACTCTGCTTGTGCTGGCCCAGTCTGTCTGACCACGCTTTTCCATTTGGCATGTCTTCTGACTGTGTTGCCTTCCATCCAATATCCTTGGTAAAACGATCATGTCCCTTTGCTCGTCCAGACCCCTTTGCTTGGCTCCTCTCTTATTAAGACCTGGCGGCATCCAATTAGCGGAGGGCTCCTGCCGAAGTGAAAGGCGGCTGTTAAAGGCAGAAGAGCCAAGACCAGGGAGCCTAACACTGGTTCTGGATTTAGTTTGCCGAACGTGACACCCCCTCTGTGCATTGTCAAGTGGCCAGACAATTTGCCTTGGGAGCCCAGCTGGCTTTGCCCAGGCCTGTGGCAAAGTACCAATATATTATTCGTGTGACCCACTCACCACAGTCAGCACTTAGGAGTATAAGCCACCTAACAAGGAGAGAACCTAGAGAAAAGTTGATGTCCTATAAACCCAGAGGCCATGGCAACTAATCCCATTTCTGGGGCTATGTGCTCTAGAAGGCATCTAGTTCAGTATTAGACATCTGTTTTATGTGAACTTTAAGGATTTAATTACTTAAAGCTTACATAATATGTGCTAAAAGGATATAGCACAGATTCCTATAGACAGAAATAGGACACCGATTGCTCAATTACGTTTGCATATGTATGGCTGGCTGCCTTTAGCTTTCAAGGTTTATGGCAATTTGCAAATAAATATAAACTGAAATTTGAATCCATATTGGGCCTTTAATTTCAAGGGACACAATAGCTTAAACATAACATAACACACAGTTTCTCCTTTTTTGTTATAAGTATACCCCCGCACTCTTGCATTATAAGAAATAAAGTCTCAGGATGTAATGTTGATATTGAAAGTCACTTCTAAGTTTCCTAACCTTTATAAACACCTCATTGACTTCCAATATCCTCACGGTGTACAGTAAGGGGAGTTTCGAAACTATAAATTTACTCATAAAGTAAACATCATTTAATGTACAGTATCATCTTTTATGACCAGTATAAACTCCTCCATTCCTTATGCAACACTGGGAGTGGATACCCTACATGCTGCTCTTTAATAAAATGGTTTTACTTGCATTAAAACTGTTGATTTAATTACTATGTTGAACCATTGTTCACTTGATCACTGTGGACACTCTGGGGCCGATGCATCAAGGGTAGAATATTGAGGGTTAATTAACCCTCGATATTCGTCTGGGAATAAAAATCCTTCGACTTCGAATTTCGAAGTCAAAGGATTTTGCGCAAAAAAGTTTGATCGAACGATTAAATCCTTCGAATCGAACGATTCAAAGGATTTTAATCCAACGATCGAAGGATTATCCTTCGACCAAAAAAACTTAGCCAAGCCTATGGGGACCTTCCCCATAGGCTAACATTGGGTTTGCAGCTTTTAGGTAGCGAACTAGGGGGTCGAAGTTTTTTCTTAAAGAGACAGTACTTCGACTATCGAATGGTCGAATAGTTGAACGATTTTTAGTTCGAATCCTTCGATTCGAAGTCGTAGTCGAAGGTCAAAGTAGCCCATTCTATGGTCGAAGTAGCCCAAAAAAAACTTCGAAATTCGAATTCTTTTACTTCGAATCCTTCACTCGAAGTTAATGAATTGGCCCCCAAGGTTGTATCAATCAATAATATTGTTTGTGGACATTTTTGTTTTTGTTAATATATAAGTGAAGAAAGTTCAGCACTGAAGTACACATGTGTATATATTGTGGCGATCAGATTAGGTGAGCTTGAGGGACAGTAGATAACACACAGCTTTAGAGAAAGGAGCACTGTGGTTTCTTCACTTAACAGGTCTTCTTCTATTCACAGCCTTCACATAACTCACAGCAACCTTCCTTTTTAGAAAAGGAAGCCTGGGGATGTGTCACAAGGTGTGGGATAAAACCCCTTTAAGTGCAGTAGCAGAACTAAGCTACTGAGCAATTATTTGGAATTAACAACTTGCCAAGGCAGCAGCCCTTATCATGCACCATACAATTTCACAATCTCATTTGTCTTCTGGACAAACTGTCATGGTTTCAAGTACATTGTCACAATTTATGTTTATACACACACACACATAAATAAATAAACATTATATAACAGAGTACTACAGTATTCACATTTGTATTGGCACTGCACTGGCAGAGAACACAGTATGTAAAAAGTCCATCAAGTGATGGAAAAAAAGATGTCTAGAAAACAGCTTACAGCCCTTCACACACAGCAACAAACACACAAACAATGTATAATTTATGTTGTCACATTTACATTTTTTTTTCTCCTGGGTCAGGACCATGGACAGCAGAACGCTTATTGCTCTGTCCATGGTACTGACCACAGTACATTCAACACAGATTTATATCTAAATCTATTTCACAAAAACATATCTAAATGTGTTAAAAGCATAAACTATCCAATAATTTATTATCTGACTAAATTACATAATAATGAGTAAACATGTTAATTGTCCAATTCTATTCACTTTTTATGTTTTTGGTAAGTCAAATAATATATGTTGTTTAGTTCTAACCAAAGAACTCTAAAGCAAGTCAGCATGTTAAAAGTGACATATTTACAGCTGCCGCATCCTCCTGTAACCGTAGACTGCTCATTGGAATTTTAATTTGATGTTTCATGCATTCACTGGTATAAACAAACTCCTTGTCGACCCATCTGACTTTTCTTGTTTTACGAGCTTCTCTAGAGTCGTTAAACCAAAATAACATTAAATAGCCTCATAAAAGGAGTGTGCATTCCCATATTAAATTAAAAGGGGTTTAAATGTGTCTGCTCTTTAGTCCTCTTTAGGCACAAGACTAGGGAAAGCATAATTTACAAAATACAGCTAACATATTAATTGGTAGTAACAAAATATTCCTGTATGGGTGCAAAAAGTAGAGTACTACAGAACATATACTCAACTATTATAATAATCACAATGTTCAGCATATTTGCATTAGTACTGATGACAGCTTTAAAGTCTGTTGTAATTGAATATCTAGCAGAGTCTATTAATTTATATTTTAAAAAGGCCAATGCTTCATTCATGTATGACCCAAATATAATCTATTCTGGCATATGACCGTTGTCATTTACTTCAACACTGTTTTTCTCTCAAACAATATGTATTATAGCTGCATAGTGCAAATAAGCCATCATCCAGTATTCCATTCATGATATCCTTTTCAGAAGTGCATTGTTGAATATTTCTTCACAAATGTATGTATGAGAAAAATGTTTATGTCCCTTACCCATTAAAATATATATATTTCAGCCTGACTACACAACATACTATTTGTGGATAAGCAGACAAAAGTCCAGAAATGTCTACTTCCACTACAACTACTGTATATGTAGCAGGTTAAGTCTTTACATTTAGAAAGAAAATAAGGCTGTTTCAGATTTCCCTTCAATTTCTGAAATGCTTAAAATAGCTATATAGAGAATATTTTGCATTTATGGCTCAGATCATTGCTCACCTACAGCTAATCACACTAAAGAAAGCAAGGACTATAAGGTAACAACAAAAGTTGTAGACTTTAGAGACTACTCCTTGCACTTGCCAGGCATTATCTTGGCACCCAATTGGCTTGCATTGTATCATGGGTATCATGGATATGCTCAAGTATGCTTTCTCATATGTAAATAGTTTTTTATCTCTTTATTTCTAAGCAAAGAGAAGCCCAGGCTTGTACTAAATAGAACTCAATGAAGCAAAGCTAAGGGGCAGATTTATCAAAGGTCAAGGTGAATTTTCGAATGAAAAAAATTTGAATTTTGAGCTATTTTTTGTGTACTTCGACTAGGGAATAGTCCGAATTTAATTTAAAAAAAATCCAAAATTTCGAATATCGAAATGTATCATGTACTGTCTCTGTAAATATTCAACCATTCGCCATCTAAAACCTGCCAAATTGCTGTTTTAGCCTACGGGGGACCTCCTAGAATCCATTTGGAGTCAATTGGTGGACTCCAAATGGATCAAAGTTTTTTTGGGAGAAAAACTTGGAATCAAATTCGATCAAATGCGCTATTCCTTTGATTTGTACGATTCGAATTCAGCCAAATATGGACCTATTTGATCAAAAACTTACCTATTCGACCAAAAAAACCTTAGACTTAATTTTGGTTGGTCTTTTTGTATTCGAAATTCGCCCATTGATAAATATGCCCCTAACTGTTGACTGTTTGCCTGATTCAGCATGTTATTAAACATTGTATATAGCCTAACACAAGATATAGGATAGATGTTATGAACAGCAGGTGAGTTGGGCCCTAATTGGGTCCTATTTATACCCCTTTTGCCACAGTAGCTTGTGATCAAATATCAGGTTTTAAGCATAAATATTAGAACTGATGCACAGTTACTAGTATATCTAACACAGACCTTGAAAGGATACGATTCAGATGGGAATCAGCAACACAAACAGAAACATCAAGGCCTGTTCCATCCCCCTTTTTTTTAATCTTTATTCTTATATACATTTATTTTACTGTGTACATATAATAAATATTAGATGAAGGTTATTTGTCACTGTGCATTTTGCTTGTTCTGTTGCATTCCAATGTTTACACACAGGAAAGAAATATTTTCTTTTCCCCTATAATGTCATGAGGTGCTGTAAAAGTGTTTTAATTAGACTTCTCCTCCCAGTGACAGCAGACCTTATTTTCCCTGGCATTCTATATACATTACACATGTATCAGGTTATAGCATTGTAACTACTATTCAGGAAACACATTACATTTTTTTTTAGACAAAATAATAATTCTGCACGATGCAGCTTTGCAAATAAAGCGCAGTCAATAACTTATTACAGAATCCATTATCCAGTCAAATAAGCTTTGACATATAAAAATGTTAAAAAATAAATTTTTAATTGCTCTATTTTCTATTTCTAAGATTATCTGAACGATATTTTAAGGTAATCAAAAAGAAGTGATGGTTTAGCTAATTTAATCGGTCCGGAACTTGATTCATTTTTACATACCATGAGATAAGGTCACCATATTATATTCAAAGGCTAAAGATAACTGTGGATGTGTGTGTGAATTTGCTGCTTATACAATGGCAGGGAAAAAGAGAAAGGAAGGTTTTGTACTTATTAGCTTGTTCCAGCCCAGCCAGCTCACAATGCTCATTAGCCAAATGAATCTCTGCCTTACTCTGAGCAATTGCACAAAGCTCACTAAACTCCCTGAGGTAATTATTTAAAATTTGGTTTGGCTCTCTAATAAAAAGAACTAATTTCTTATTCCATCTATTATGCAATATCTAGATGCAGAGCTACAAAAATTCTAATGTCTACTTTATCCAAAACAATTAGAAGGAGAAAAAAACCTTTCCCCCATGACACTGTATGTTAAGCTAAAGCACAAATGACATTCCTAGATAGATTACCTGTAATGGAATATGACGCCAGCAGGTCTTATTTTAAAGCTGTTTGAGATCATACTGAAAACTGGAACAAATGATATTGCCATTTGCAGCATTAAGAAATTAATGTTCATCTTTCACTTATTATATGGGTTTTACATAAGTTTTTTTTATTGCTGAGATTATATTCTATGTACAGCCTGCAGTTGGATGAATCAGATGAAAGTTTGATGGACGCAGGCCTCGATTTGTAGGAAGGCCATCAAGGTCTGGCCCTAGGGAGGCATGATACCCAACCACACCCATATTAGTTCAGAAACAATCAGGATGAGCAGAAGATACAATCATTTTTTTAAATTTCCAGTGTGCCAATCATCATTGCCCTGGTCCCGACGATAAAAATTTGCACAAATAAAAGGGGAAGGGAGAGAGGAAATGAATGGCAGCGGAACTAGGGGCACTCGCTATGTTAATCTGGCCCTGGACGGACGATCTTCTCAAGAAGCTTGTGGCAATGATATCACTCTACAGCTCAATAATATATAGCTATATATGCTGTTTAGAGTGGGTCTACATGTTTCCCTTTAATATAGAGACATTTATTCCAATAATAGTAAGGCCCTTAAAGGGATACTGTCATGGGAAAACATTTTTTTTCAAAATGAATCAGTTAATAGTGCTGCTCCAGCAGAATTCTGCACTGAAATCCATTTCTCAAAAGAGCAAACAGATTTTTTATATTCAATTTTGAAATCTGACATGGGGCTAGACATATTGTCAATTTCCCAGCTGCCCCGAGTCATGCCCCAAGTCATTATTGGCTACATTTTATTACATTTCTATTCATGCCCTTTCCTATTACCTTCCATTGGTCTGGTTGCTAGGGTAATTGCGACCATACCAACCAAACAGTCATTAAAATTGGGATAGCAGAAGAAAAATATTATTCAAAATAAAAACAGTTCCATTGTAAATTGTCTTAGAAAAACAATGTCTTCATCATACTAAAAGTTAATGTTAGGGTGAACTTCCACTTTAAATTACAATAAAAAAAACTTGCAGTGATGTCAGTAACAAAGAAATATACAATTAGAGGGGTATGTTTGGAAAATCGTGTTTCTATAACTATAAAAATGCTTTTTGCTAGACCATCAAACAACCAGTTCACCAACTCATTGGGGTTCTTATCTACTGCCCAATACAGTGCTTTCTGATGCAAATGTCCATCTAGCCCAAGTAATATAACACTAGTGATGGGCGAATTTGCGCCGTTTCGCTTCACCGGAAAATTCGCAAAATTCGCGAAACACTTGTTTTTGACACCGATGCCGTTTTTTTGATGCTGACGCCCATTTTATGACGCCCGTTTTTGACGCCGACGCCCGTTTTTTATGCCGGCACAAATTCGCCGCAAATTCACTGCAAATTTGCGATTGGCGAATAAATTCGCCCATCACTATATAACACGCCAATGCCATTGTTTTGGCCTATAGCAGGGTCAAAAAGCTGTTAATTCGCTAGCTTGGCTAGTAATATCAGCCCTTATATAGCCAAATTATAAATGTGCAGTGCTAATTTATTATTAATGTGCACTTTTGCCCCAATTGTAGTATCCACAACAACCAATCAGAGATTTGCTTTCATTAATCAGGCTGCAATAGAATGTTCAAAGTTGACTGATGATTTGTTTCACTGGGTTATATTTTCAGTAAGTAAGCATCAGCATCTTTATTCATATTTCTTCTGACAAGAACATTGGTTATACAGACATAATGAGATGCTTAGGTGTCTGATTAGAGATTCCAAAGTATAATCTTTTTTATGATAAATGCCTTGGGGAATAGAAGTCCCCAAGCTTCATCTTAGTATTTTCGTTTTTACTTCTTCTCACTTAGCCTGTAGTAGTTAACAGAGCATTGTGCAAATCCCTGAGTGGCCAAACAGTAAATGGAGAATCAGTCTGTGTCGTGTGATCTCTCGCAAACATGCCACAATCAAAGACATTTTTTAACTAGAAAATCCCAGAAAAGACAGTCTTTTTAGAAAATGCTGCTAAACTGCCGAATTATCTATTCAATGGAAAAGTTTGCAGAGGGCTGCTACTTATTCTCTTTATAATATTGTAATTATACATCCTTTTTTTATTATAATTGTCAATGACATTTGCCTGTACGTGGCTATAAACTGCTAGTGACCTAAATTAAGAGAGTTGCACACTATTAGACACTCTGGGAATCCTTAGCTATCACATATTTAAGTGATTGAACCTGTATGTCAACATAGTTTTCTAATTTTGCCACATTCTGGCCTTATTTCTCTGTGGGGTTCCTGTGACTGCAAACTGTAATTAGTAACTGTCAAATGTTCCTCACTTTGTCTATATTCATTGTCACATTAAGAGGAGTTGTGTTTTAATTGATTCTCTTCTGAGATGAGCACCGCAGATCTCTCAGATCTCTGTCACTGTACACAAAAAGGGAAATGACTGCATTTTAAATGTGTTATCGCTGCATAAAATCAAAGTGGGATAATATCACAGCTCACGACTTAATGAGAAGCAAATAAATAATTAAAGCCAGCAATTTGTTGTTAAAGCAGTCAAAGTCACCGTAAACATTCTTTACATGAGCCTGTCTGGTTTAACATCACGAGAAAACAAGGTAACAAAGAACAAAGCTTACAATTCTGACTTGTAACCCAATTTTCTGCCTGTATCTGAACTTTTCCACTGTAAAGATGGCAGTTTATACTGAACAATGTAAGTAACACAGTAAGAACAATGTGATAGATTAGGTGTTTTATCTTCTACAGTGAGCTATTACTATAGGCCAGATTACCACCCTAACACATATACCACCAACTGACCTTCATTTTTTCTTTTTTTATAGTTTTTTAATTATTTCCCATCATCTTTTGACTTTTCCAGTTTTCAAATGCGTGTCACTGACCCCATCTAAGAAACAAATGCTCTGTAAGGCTACACATGTATTGTTAATGGAGTTTTTTACTACTCGTCTTTCTATGCTGGCCCTCTTCTATTCACATTCCAGTCTCTCATTCAAATAGGGTCATTTTGAATTCATTGCTGAAATTGCAGACTTTGGAGATGTTGAATAAAAAGCTTAAAACTGAAAAACCACTAACAATAAAAAATGAAAACCAATTGCAAATTGCCCATGTTACATCATACAAAAAGTTAATTTAAAGGTGAAAGACCCCTTTACTTTAGCACTATGGGGCAAATTTACTAAAGGGCGAATTGAATAACACTGGCGTTAATTCGTTAGACTCTAGCTCTACTTCGCACTCTAATGCCAGACGATTTTTCTCGCTCTGGCGAATGGACTTAACTATGTAAATTCACTAAGTTGCTGATTTTACTGAACGTTACCTCTTGCGCCAGACTTGCCTTCACCACCTCAGACCAGGCGAAGTGCAATAGAGCAAATAGGAGTTCCTCAAAAAAAAATTGAACATCTTTCCCAAAAAATGCTGGCATCTTTTACTTTTTACAGGGTGATAGGCTGAAAAAGATTGTACATTTTTTTTTGGGTTCCCTCCTTCCCCCCTACATTTCCTAACATATAGCACATAAACTATACAGTGTGCTCATGTGTAGGGCAATATCACAACTCTATTTTATTTTATTAAGGTTCCCTGAACTTGTGTAATGTAATGTAGTTACTGCAACATATATGTCCATTGTACTTTAACTTCACGTCGTATAATAATTAAGCATCGCTAGTGTAACTTCGAACGGCTTATTGTATTATTGCTAGTGCAACTTTGCAAGTGTTCGGAACCCTGGACGCAACTTCGGATTTTCGTGAATTAGCGTTCTCCTGGTGAATCTATGCTTGGCGAAGTGTTGCGATGTCAGCGAAGTCGTCGCCTGCGCATTTTGGGAGGTAAGTACATTTGCCCCTATGTGTTTAGGATCTATTATCCAGAAAGCTCAGGAACTGGAGTTTTCAAGACAAGAGGTCTGGTAATTTGGATTTCCATACATTGTCTACTAAAACATTATTAAATAAACCCAAAAGTATTGTTTTTCCTCCAATATGGATTAACTGGGAACACGTACAATGCAGTGTTGGATTATTACAGAGAAAATAGAAATACTTTTTACATTTCAGAGCTTTCTAGATAATGGGTTTCCAGATAAGGGATCCCGTACCTATGTTATATTAGTGAAAACTATATTAAAAACGATATTTTGTTCTCAAATCAATTTTATACAAACCTCCCCTTGAGTCACCTTACAACCCAGGGATAAGTTGTGGTCTCACCCAATATAGCTTTGTCCTGAGAGTGTAAATGAGTCACATGCAAAGAAAAAAGTTACCTAGATAGGCACAGAATAAACACACATACACTGTACAAATGTGATAAACACAAATAGTGTCAATTCAGGAAATGCAGAAATGCAGCAATGGCTGGTATTTCTAAGGCTTTGAAATTCATGTTCATTTTGTTTATTATTGTTTGCACAACTGCTTAATGATGGTGATTCTTAATAAACCGGTACAAACAGGTACAAATCATACATTGTGCATTCTGAGCCCAGGCTTAGAGTATACATGTTACAGACTGACACTCACACAGTGTATGTCAGCTCTTTTGCTCTTGAATGTAAAGCAGCTAAATTTAGCTCCCTATTATTGGATGCATTGTCCTTGCATATCAGAAATGACATTTGCAGTTAGTCTATAAATCAACGATGCAAAGTGAGAATGTGCAATGGAGAACGATGTCCATCAGAAAAGGTGACATTAGCGTCATACATAATAGAGCCTCTCTGGAAACTAACAAGGCTATGGATAGTGTACAAACACATTTTCTCACAAAAGAAAGCTGTTTCAATGCATAATTTGCATGATTCATAAAGTCACAGTAACCTCATTCCCATTTCATAAATGAAAGGGAAGGAAAATATTTTCCAGTGTGCACAAGTTTGCTTCTGTCTCACAAGAAAATAATCCAAAAGACATATTTTGCTGTGCTCCACATTACCTAAGGCAGGCTTACACCTCTGTGATATTTTCTTATAATAACCACGTTGAATGTCTTGACTGTTTGACTCTCAGCTTGTCAAACTGCCATGTGTGTTTATACTATGTACTTGTAGAATGTCACCAAGAGGCTGAAGTTACTGGACAAATCTCTGACATATTATTTTTTTTTTTTTTACATACAATAAAGGACACCACAGGTGTGATACAAGGTTTTCAACCAAGAAACGAAAACAGCTGTCAGCCACAACTTCAAGCATCAACAACAGCCTTAAGCATTAGCATTATAACTGAAAATGTATTCTGTGAGGCCCCAATCTACAAATATACATTTTATTAAAATAAATTCCCTACCATCTTTAATACACACTTGTAATATTCCCATGTTAAATCCTGAGATGTTGGAACAACAGTATTTTTTTCTTCAATATAAGATTCTGATTAAATAGGATCCTTTTGTTAGGAAAAACACAGACACCATTAAACATAGTGGGGCTCATTTATAAACTTTGGAACGATTAGAACAGTGAAAAGATTTGCCCTGCGCAGGGTTATGTTTATAAACCTGGATAAGAGTGGTGTATTTAATGCACACAGAACCAAATTGCAAATTTTTGTTCACGCTGCGAATGTTCATAAGGGCTTTTTAAATATGTTATAATTGCAAATTGTGAATATTTATGCACGCACTCTGCCTTTGAGTTACAGCATAACTTTTGTGGCAAACAAAATATTCACACAACAGCTTTTGCAAATTATTAATTATTATTTTTACACAATGCAAATTTGCAAAAAATGGATAGACAGGCAAGCAGTGCAATTTTTCAGCATTCAGGAAAAAACACGGGCAATACAACTATTTGTGAATAAATATACATTGAGCGAACTTTATAAATGACCCCCACTGTGTGCTTTATATGCTTTTGATTCTGCCATTGCTTAACTAAATAATCTGTTCATGGTTCCGTTATCATACATCTAATATTTCATATATTACAGACATATTCCGAAACCGTATAGAGTTTATACATCATTAACTATCTTTGCCACAGTGAAGCTAAGTCCCTAACACAATCACACACTATGGGCAATATATGGTCAATTTTATTAGGAATCTGAAGAAACCCACAGTCAGAACATACTAACTCCTTGCAGGTAGTGCCCTGGCTGAAATCAAACATAGTACAACAAATAAAAAAAACAAATCTTATAAAGTGGAATATTCTCTCCAAGATGCAAGCCTAACCCCTATAAAGTGAGTTTAAAAACTTATGCAGTGATGATAATGATTTGTCAGAGTCTAACAATTGGAATGGAGCCAAAATTAGGCAATTGACCAATCGGTGATCTTCAGAGTTTGTTTGCTATTTAATTTGACAAAAAGATTTTTGTAACTTGTCGAACCATTTAAATGATGACTACAATAAGAATTCTTAAGTATTCCTATTTTTTTTCTTGGTTTTCTTCATTCACATTTTTTAATATTTGGATTCTTTAATAAATAAGGTATATATTCGAAGTAGACAAAACCTCTAGAATTGCACAAATTAAAATCTAATATTACGCAAATTTGAGTTTTGATATATAGGCCTTTACATTTAGGGGCAGATTTATTAAAGGTTGAATTTCGAAGTATATCGAATGGCTATACTTCGAATATCGAAGTCGAAGTTTTTTTTACCGAATTTGACCATTTTGCGGTCAAAGTAAAATTGTTTGATCAAACAATTTCAGCAATCGATCTATTTTACTTTGACTACAAAAAACGTAGAAAAATACATTAGGCTAACATAGCACTTCAGCAGGTTTAATTTGGTGAACTATTGAAGTCAAGTTTTCTTAAAGAGACAGTACTTCGATTATCGAATGGTCGAATATTCTAATGATTTTACTTTGAATCGAAGTCGTAGCAGCCTATTTGATGGTCGAAGTACCCAAAAATTTACCTCGAAATTCAGACTTTTTGAACTTCAAAAATTCACTCAAATCCACTTCGACCCTTGATAAATCTGCCCCTTAGTGTTGTTCAAACTGTGGCCCCAAACTGTCACTACATAATAATGATGATTGCTTAAAACAGAGCTGCAATTTGGACACATCCTCTGAGTAGGTATACATGATTGATTAGGATATGTAAAAATATTAGTTTTGTGAATGCTAAATATTATGTTTCAATAAAATGAAATTAACAAAATATGATTTTATTTGCTTCAACAGCTTTTTCTCAAATGGAATTAATTTTTACTTGCATTGCATATTAAATGATTACTTTTGATTTTGACCCTGCAGATGAAAAGGTCAAAAATGCTTTCATAAAATGCTGCTGACCCAATGAAGTTCTTAATTACTTAGAGTAAAAAAAAGTAATTACTGGGTTTAAACTTCAAACTACAAACCTGTATCACTGTTAGCTAAAATATATAGAGAAGCATATATAGTGCGAAACATTGAAAATTAGCCAAAAAACATTCTACAAGCGACAATTTCTTTTTGAAAAGCAACAAATTGTCCAACAAATTTTTGATACATGGCATTTTTTTATTATTTTATATATCTTTACTGCTTCTATAACCGCTTTCACCTGACAGCCCAAGGTGTTGGGCGCAGTCAAAGGGAAAACCAATTTTAAACTAAACAAGCACAAGCTGACCATATACCCAATATCTGACAAATACATTTTAAGTCATTATTTGTTCTATGTATTAAATTTGCTGCTCAAGCCAACCCCAAAGGGACAGAAATATAAGAGGAAAGGTCACGTATATTTTCTGATGCGCCAATAACAATTCATTTCTACATGCCATTCGATATTCAGTCTCTTGTGACATGCTTCAAAGAAACGGGTTTTGACAGTATTGCTCAGTTAGGAAAACTTTGTCGGTCATGACTTGGCTATTGTAAAATATATTAAAAATAATCTGATAGGGACTTAGATACAAGAACTCAATAACCCGCTTCTAGTTTTTCTGATAATGCAATTATTGGTAACTTTCTAAGAATATCCCATAAAATATCATCATCACTGGGATGACTGATTTGTAACCAAGCAGTGGCTGACAAACTACTGGAATTTTTTATAGTTTAAAAGAGAAGAAAACCCTGTAGAAAAAAACCTCGTACTCACCCAGCCCACGTAGACCCCCTCCCTCCTCCCCCCAGGCTAACTAACCCCCTTGGGAAATGCCCCATACTTAAAACTTACCTTTCGGCGCAGTTTCTGGCAGCGGACTTCACGGCATCCATCTCCCGGGTCTTCGGTAAGCTGACTGGGAGATCGGCAATCTCCGTCATTGCATGCGCAGTTGTCGAAAACCGCCAAATTGCACCAACTGCATATCGATCTCCCAATCAACTTAATGGGGACCCGGAAGATGGATGCCGTGAAGTCCGCTGCCAGAATCTGCGCTGAGGGTTAAGTATAAAGTATAGGGCATTTCCCTGGGGGGGGGGGGGCAGTTAGCCTGGGGGGGAGGAGGGAGGGGGGGTCTATGTGGGGTGGGGGTACAGGGTATTTTTCTAAAGGGTTTTCTTCTCCTTTAACTATTTCATTTTAATTATTTGTTATATGATAAAGAGGTGTACTATAATTTTGTAACAATGATATTTAGATATTAGATCAGTTTATTAATATCATGAATATGTATTTTACTATTACAGACTAGAAAATCTTGTTACAGCTCAACATGGATAAGTAAAATAATTAGAATTCTACACTGTATTTAATGTATAAAAAAAATGCATTTTAGTCATAATAGTTATATAACAGAACAACTAAGAAACATAAAATCATTTTAGTCTTTAATTCATAAGCAGCAAAGCGTCTTCTGTTGAGTAAGCAAAGGGAGAAATGCATTTAAAAATGATAAAGATAACCTGAATAACATATTCTTATTCAGGAAATTTATCATTTAGAGTGACAGAGAAATAATGGGATTGCAAATTCACCTTGCATATAAGAAACCGTTTGCATCTCTGGGATGGGAGAAAGGTTAGAAGTCAATGATTATCTATAATGCCAGAGATCTCTTTTCACATAGCAACAATGAAAGCTTTATACTACTTATTTAGAAGTAAAATATGTATATGGTTTCAGCAGTCTGAAACGGCTTCAAAGAAAGTGAGAAGCATGCTGAACTGAATGAAATGCAGGAACTAATTTACAATATTAAAGAAAACGATAAACTACATACAGTACTTCATATGTTCTCCTTTATGCACCCTATACCAAATGACTAATGCAAGGTAACCCAAAAAAGGGGTAAACATCTATAAACAATGTACTGTACCTCTAGTACGGAGAAATGTTAAGAGAAAAATCTCAATCCTACAGCAGAATACACATTGTGCTCAATGACTCAAAATGAAAAGCACTTCTTGCAAAACGGAATATACTTCAAGGCATGAATGGACATTACTTGACCTACATGACATAAGAAATCCACGTAGTCTCAAAGTCATAAAATGCCTACTTTTGTCAAACCAAATGGACTTGTATGATTCCATTCCATCTACAAAGTTCTATTTAGATTAAAAAAAGGTAATGTAAAAAATAAAGGTATGTGATCCCTTATCCAAAACCCCATTATCCAGACAGCTCAAAATTATGGATTTTAAAAATGATTTCCTTCTTCTCTGTAATAATAAAAGAGAATCTTGCACTTGATCCTAGCTAAGCTGCATGAATCTGCGATGATCCCTTTGATGATAAAACAATCCTATAATTGTGTTTAATTAAAAAAAAATTTAATAGACTTATGGCATGGAGATCCAATTTATGAAGAAAAAAACCCTTATCCCCAAAACCACAGGTCCCAAATATTCTCTAGATCCCATAGTTACATTAAACATACATTAAGGGGGGTTATTTATTATAATTCGTAGTTTTCGGACTTAAAAAAAACTACACATTTTTTTGGAATGTATTAAAGCCTGATGGTCTTAAAAGTCCGACTTCAAAAATCCGGCATCTCAAAGCTCTCGAGGTTCTGTATAAGTCAATGGGAAAGGTCCCAGTGTCTGAGCTGCTGTCCGTACTGATATACAATAATTTCTGGGATTTTGGACCAAAAAGGATTTGCGGATAAAGTTATCGGATTTTTGCCAGACCCAATTTTTTCAGACTTTGTAAATGATAAATAGTGATGGGTGACTGTTCCGACTTTGACGCCAGTGCCCATTTTGATGCCGGCAAATTGTCGCTGGCATCAAAATCAAATTTTTCCCAGTTTTGCGGGAAATTTCCAAAATTTGTGGCGAACCGAAACAGGACAAATTCCCCATCATTAATGATAAATAATTTTTTTTATTTTTTTAAATATTAATAAGTATATTAAGTAGAAACGTCGTACATTCAAAGTGGACTTAATATAAACCAAAATGTATTGTATGTGAGATTTATATTTAATGAACAATAAATGGAGTAGGAAATGCCAAAGTAGAGATGACTCTCCCTTTACACCACTCAATGTACACGTTTAGAGGGATGTTTATCAAAGGTTGAATTGGTTTGAGAATGTAATCAGGGGGAAAAACTTGAATACTCGAATTGATTAAGTTTTAGAGTGAAAGTCACTGTAAAAAACCCGAAAATCCTAAAGGCAAAAAACATCTTCAAATAGTTAAAGGGACCTCTGCCATTGACTTCTACATGACCTTGACAGGTTTTAGCTGGAGTATTTTTTGGATTTTGTCTTTTAGCAGCTTCGGAGCATAAGTCTTAAAAAAAATTGTTTTTAGTTTTTTTAGTGACACTACCCTCAAAAAAACTAATTTTTTTCTGGAAAAACACAACTTGACCTTTAATAAATAAACCCTATATAGTCATGTTACAGCAACATGATAATAATTGGGTAGATTTATAATAATTTCATATTTTATGGCCTATAGGTTTATTCTTTTAAAAGAGGCATATGTTCATATAGTTAATTTCTTAGTATGATAATGTAATCTGCCTAAAAGTTTTCTTTTCATCCCCAACGCTATATTACTGGCAAATTTATATTTTGACATTTTAACCATGTTGTGCAGGAGCATGCCAAGATTTGTTGATCTAGAGTACTTGGCACATGTTAGGCAATATTTAGTAGATTGTGCAATTACTGTACATATTTCAGCCCCTCAGCAAAAAAAAGTTCATACATTCAAAAAAATGAATTTGCAATGTTACCAATACTAAGGGGCACATTTACTAAGGGTCGAAGTGAATTCAAAGTGAATTTTTGAATTAAAAAACTTCGAATTTCGAAGTAAATTTTGGGTACTTCAACCATCGAATAGGCCAAAATTCAATTTGAATTGAAAAAATGGAATATTCGACCATTTGAAAATCGATGTACTGTCTCTTTAAAAAACTTTGAATTCGATACTTCGCCACCTTAAACCTGCTGAATTGCTATGTTAGCCTATTGGGACCTCCTAGAACCTATAGCCAATATTTGGCTTCGTTTTTAGAAGTCAGAGTTTTTATTTGAATATCGTTCGATTGATCGATTTAATCGTTTGATTCGAACGATTTCTACGTTCGATCGAACAATTTGGATTCAATCGAAAACTGCTAAATTCAATCAAAAAGAAATTTGACTATCGAATTTTTTCAATTCGATGGTAGAATTTTGAAGTTTTAGCACTCTAAAATACATTAAAGGAGATCAAAACCCTCCATAAAAGTATCCAATTGTGCATCCTAGTAAGAATGACAAAACATAAGAAGATGACAAAAAACACTAAGGGGGTTATTTATCAAAGGTCAAATTTTAGAGTTGTTATACCTTGAATGAACTCACAACTCGAATGGTTTCTAATTTAAGAAAAAACTTGAATGTAAAAAACTTGATTCAGTACTAGGCTAACAACCCAAAAACTCAAATTTATCGAGTTTTTAGTGGGAAAAAACTTGAATCGCTCTAATTGATCGCGTTTTCAGGCAAAACCTTCCAAAAAAACCTCAAACATCATGAAGGTTATTAACATCTTCAAAGGTTCAAGGGACCTCTTGCATTGACTCCTACGTGACCTCAACATGTTTTAAATGATGTATTTTTGGATTCAAACTATTTCCAGGGTCAGGGTATAATAAATCTCAAAAAATTCTAGTTTCCTAATTCTAGTTTTGCCTCCAATAAGGATTAATTGTATCTTAGTTTGTATCAAGTAGAAGGTACTGTTTTATTATTACAGAGCAAAGGGACATCATTTTACTGTTGTGGTAAGCAATGTACACATACCCTGCTTATTTAGGCAAATTCTTTTACTAGCACTGTATACAAAAATCTACTTTATAAATAGATACCAGTTTTAAAAGCTTCATACCTTAACAGTCTGCGAAATGTACTAGGCAATGTTGATAAATTGAACTTTTATTTGCAGGTTTAAATCAGTTTCAGAAAGGCCGGTGCTTTAAATTTAGTCATTTGGTATTGGATAGGTTATAGACTTCAAGTCTCAGACTTGCTATGAATCTGTAACATATCCAAGGACTAGGATCATTTTCAGTACAAGGCTATCATCAAGAGAATCCCAGCTCATGACATGATTTATCCATTAATCAAAACAGAGCTGTAGGACAGAAGATCTGTTGCAGTTTACTGCTACCTAGCTTTGAGAATTCTCTGCCCAAGACTAAACTATGAGCTATCCTAAAAAATCCATTACCCAGAGCTTTCATATTTGTCTTATGATTTCGGTTTTTGTTGCTCAAAGATATTGTAAACTCTTAACTCTTTCACTTTGCACCTAATAGTGAAAGTTTAGAAAATGACACGTTAGACAACACTAACATTAAAAGTTATTCAGGACAGTATACATAAAGATGTAGAAAACATTTTACACCTTAAAAATGGAGTAGTAAAATGTTACCTGAGAATTAACCCCATGCTTTTTAAACATGGAATTCTTTAGGCATAATCCATTAATAGTTCATGTATTTCTAAAGGAATATAATTTGCCATTTTAAAATGTAAAAGTTGTTTAACACAACTCTAGATATGTCATAGTACATTTACGTCAATTGTGAAAAGCGAGGTGACAAACGTTCAATTCTTTTCTTATGGTAGGAAAATATGGTGTAAAGTAAACTTGGTTTTAGGTGGCTTTTTTAACATCTCTTTTTAAACCAGATTTAATGCTATATGCTATTTGCCATATACATTAACTATCAAAAAGACCTGGTAAAATCAAAGACAATTATACCCTTAATCCAGTTCTGTGTTGGCATTTACTGACTTGATCCTGCACAATAACCGGCACCATAACAGTAGAATGTATTTATTTGCTTTATTGTGAAAAAATCTTTGCTTCTTTTGTAGCCTCTCTATTAACTTCCACTGAAAACAAGTAGAAGTTTAAACTGATGGCATATTTTATAATTGCATTCATAAAGCAATACAAAGTAACTGTAAAATATAGTAGACTATAGAACAATCTATTTTTCACTAATTGATATGCATATGTAAAATGATGACTGGTTTTGCTTGAGTGCAATTATACTTTAGTTATGTGCATATCACTTATATGTGATTAGGATTCTACACATTTATGTTGTTTTAAGTTGAAATTTGAACAAAAAGGAAGAGAGAGAATCAAAGAGATAGGTTAAGTATATCAGCAGTATAATTATATACATTTACAGGCAAAACAGGCATGGCAATCAAGCCACATTGTTAAAGCTAAAGTATATTCATTTATTACTAAAAGATCCTTCACCCTATTCCAAGGTGTTGCAAACTGCTAGAGAGGTATTACAATTTGACATAAATATAAGCATTATTGTATATGCATAACATGTACATATAGAGCAGACATTTCAAGTGTACTTTTTGATTACCACGGCTTTATCAAACACCTGTACCGCAGTAGAATGGTTTCATAAGAATGTAATCACCCACATTTTGCTTTTCAGAATTTGTATCTCTGTGTGTTATTATCTAGTTATATTGTACAAGTCTATAACCTGCTTGAAACCTGCCCAACGCTGGCATAATAAAGAAGGTTGCAACATAAAGAGTATGACCTATAATTATATGAATCAAATCTATTTTTGGCATGATAATATACCTAGCAGCATGCAAGAAGAGACACTGTATGTAAAGGAAATCAAAAAGAGTTATGTACCATCCAACTTCTGCTTGAATAAATGGGTTACACATTTCTGCACCCTAGTGTGTGACTTGATATTTGTTGTTGTAATCATTAGGGTTAATGTAAACATCACAACGTTTGCAGCAGATCTAGTGATCTACAGAAACCAAATGAGGTGACTGACTGGTTGGTTTGGGAAACTGGGCTTTTATATATTTCCAAATAATATAAAATATTATGTGCCTATTCATAGAATGTATGTGCAGTATTTCACTGGTTTGTTTGTGAGCATAACATTTTTTCTTGTTAAACATTTAATTTTCATTTTTAAGCCTTCATTACTTCTTGGTATTTCATTTAACATGGCAGAGCATTCACAACCAGTCATATCTCACTCTTGACCTTCCAACTCCATTTTTTTTAATGTTGGTTTAAAGGGGTTGTTCACTTTTGAATTAACTTTTAGTATGATGCAGTCGATTTTAATTTTTTATTATTTATGGTTTTTGAGTTACTTAGTTTTTTTATTCAGCAGCTCTCCAGTTTGCAATTTCAGCAATCTGGTTACTAGGATTACCCTAGCAAACATTTTTTTGCACTTTTTATAAAGGTTTTATTTTTAAGTGGATTAATTTATATTACACAGAGTGAAGTAACATTTTTAAAGTCTGGTTAAACTCAAAACATTTTTACATAAAACTGTAATGGCACATCTTTAACCAAACATTAACATTTAGGGGTTTATTGATCATGCTGTGTAGAAAGTTGGTTGAAACATTACCGGTGGTGTTGCTCATAGCTAAGCTCATTGCTTTTGTTTTCTAAGTGTTGAAATCTAATTGCTGATTAATTGCTCTGGACAAGATGTGCAGTGATGCTTCATTCTACTTTTTACCCAGCATGATAAATAGTCCCATAAATGTTAGTGTTTGGTTAAAGATTCACTGTTTTGAGTTTAATCTGACTATGAAAATGTTACTTCACACTTACAAAAATCTGCTTACTATGGTCATATACGGTAATTCATTCATCAAGTATTGAGCTCACATAATTGCAAAAACAGGGGCCAAAAATCCATATTTTTTCTGACCTGAAATTTAGACTACAAAGCTTCTAGAAATGAAATGTTTCAAAAGGACTCAAAAAGCCTTTGTCTCTTTGGACTATAAGGGGCCGATTCACTAACTTTGAGTGAAGGATTCGAAGTTAAAAAACTTAGAATTTCGAAGGTTTTTTTGGGCTACTTCGAAATTCGAATGGGCTACTTCGACCTTCGACTATGACTCGAAAAAATCGTTCGACTATTCGACCATTCGATAGTCGAAGTACTGTCTCTTTAAAAAAAACTTCGACCCCCTAGTTCGCCATCTAAAAGCTACCGAAGTCAATGTTAGCCTATGGGGAAGGTCCCCATAGGCTTGGCTAACTTTTTTTGATCGAAGGATATTCCTTCGATCATTGGATTTAAATCCTTCGAATCGTTCGATTCAAAGGATTTTATCGTTCGTTCGAAGGAATTATCCTTCGATCGTTCGATCGAACTATCTGCGCTAAATCCTTCGACTTCAATATTTGAAGTCGAAGGATTTTAGTTCCTAGTCAAATATCGAGGGTTAATTAACCCTCGATATTCGACCCTTAGTGAATTGGCCCCTAAATGTTGCTTTTTCTCTGCAGAAAGGATTTATTTTTTATTTTACTTTTATTTTACTAAAGATTTGGGGTTTACAAATTTTATCAACAGCTATTTTTGGATCTTTTAATAACTTTCATGACATTCATGATTTTAAAGAAATAGAGTTTAATCGTGATTTTAAAAAGCTCTAATAACACTAAAATCCAACCTTTAGTAAATGGGCTGGCAAATATTTGGTGTGTTAAAGAAAACCAGAGTGCCTGGAGGTACCCCAGAGAAGAAGGGGGAAAACATGCAAACTTTTTGCAAATACTGCCCAGGCTACAATTGAACCTAGGTCTACAGCACTGCGGCACCATGCTGCTCCAAATACTCTCCAAACCACTAGTCTAGTCCTCAACACCTAACTCTTTATCTATTGTTCTATAACATTTCTTACTCTGTTTGCTGTCCATCCCTACAGTCAGCTTTAATGGGTAGGGCCCTCTTTAGCTCAGCCAGTATTTTTATGTAATTGCATTTTTTCATGAATTCTAATAAAGTATAAATCCATTTACAATAGTCAGAACAATTACTTGTATTAATGTCATGTATACTGCTTAAAATAATGGTATTAATAGTTGCACTTAAATGCAGCATCCTCCATTTACCTATTAAAATTCAGTTATTTGGTTTTGTTCTCAGTTACTGAACCTTCTCTAAAATGTGAAGACTTGCCAAATGAAAAATACAATTTTGAATGTGAAATGCATAGACAAAAAAGCAAGGGTTAAATGTAACCAGTTTCACAAAAATGCATATCTTTATATTCCACAACTTTACAGAACTTCCTACTATCAAGTGATACAAGGCTCTATTATGCCAAGAAATGCAATCAAGAACTAACTGGCCTATAACAGATGCTTTCTGTTTGAATCTTCCTATATATTGTAACATATGTGCATGATAATTTAATGTTGGCAGAAATATAATAATGAGATCATACCCAAGCTCATTATAAGGATGTTACTTGATAGAAGGGTCAAGTCAGTCTGACAGCATAGAGTCCCCCAGTGCCATGACTGTAATTCAGGGAGAACTGTGACAGTAACGCTAAGAGAAATCAGGGATGAACCACCCTATGTAATTGCCTTCATGCTTAATTCATAGGGGAAATATAGCTTCACCTTCAATGGGTTTGCCAGCTCAGTAATGTGACACTAAATTACTTAACACCAGTTAAACAAAATAGACTTATACACCCTCAAATGTGAAAACCTACTTAAGGAAATAAGAAAGAGTATTTATTCAACATCTATTTTACATTCATCCGACAATATTTACTGAATAGCAATCAAATGCCTTAGATATGAAACAGGGTAGGCAGGTACCATACTGCTCTTCATTTAAGAAAAAAAAGTAAACTAATGAGCAATATGTTTCATGCAGCGATCTGCAAATATACAGTAGGGCCAGACAGGGATAACAAATGTACTATATATTAAATTAACATTCATCAGGAAAACATATCATTCCATCTAGAACTAATAATCATGGCATAAATATTAAAATAGTCCAAGCCATATATATAGATGATCAAATCTGGGAAGAAAATTATTTTAAATCAAAAATTAGGTCTTTGGCTGTTTGTGTTAAATTTCAACAATAATTTCAAAATACAGGTATGTTATTTGCTATCTGGAATGCTTGGAATCTGGGGATTTCTGGATATTGAAGAATATTGAAGGATAGTACTGACCACCATAACTTAAGGTGCCTAAAAACATTTAAACTTAACAAATGAATACAACACATTTTTTGACACCAACTTGGATTTTATGATAGCTTAATATTTCAATACATAAGAACGCAAGAAAATCAAACCAAACTAAATTAGTTTCTTTAATCTAGTGAAAATGCCATTTTTGTATTTCAGCTCTTTATGTATGATGAATTTGGGGTGATATATCCCACATCTGTTCCACAAAGACAATAAGGTAATCTTTTACACAGGCACAATTTTAAGAATGCTGAGTGAAATGTTAAAATTATAACTTATACTTCTTTGTATCTTCTGCACCAACATTCACATCTGAATAACAATAACAAAGTATTGCATCAAACTAGAACAGTTGCTTTGAATAGGGTAGTATTAAAAACCAAATCACTTTAATGGCTTGCACATATGTTTTGTTTAGGTGTTGTTCAAACGTATGTTTTGTATTCATGAAGCTTTTTATTTCTAACACTTTATACAGTATATGTGATATATATATTATACAGTTTAACATATATTATACAGTTTAACAGTATATATGTTACTTTTTGTTTTTACACATATTTCTGAATATTTTATGGTGGTGCGTGTAAAAAAGAAACAAGGAAAAACATTTCTATGGATATACAAAAGCCTAGTTTTAGGCTAGATGGCATCCATAATAATGGACAATATAGATAAATTTGTTAACAGTATGGGCAGCGTAGAACATGCCACAAAAAGTAAGAAAAATATAAGTTTAGATCTATGATAGAGGTTTGAAAGAAAAAAAGATCACAAGCAAGATAATGATCTGTTCCACAGAGACCCATACTTTTTGTTAGTTATAGCTGGCCTGTTGAAAAGTGTAAATTCCGTTAGACAATTTAGCTTTATTATCGTTAACTGTCCTACAGAGATACTGTAGTAACAGGTTGATTGGTGAGGAATGAGGAGGTCTTTTAAGAGATTTACCTTATTAGTGGAGTCAATATTAACCTTATTGTTATTATTAATGTTTAAATCACATCTAATTCTACACAGTGGACAGAATTCAGCTATATATTAGAGTTTAATTTGATTAGTATCTTAAACGAGAAGCCAGTGGACCGTCCTGTATGTTTTTGAAGTATAGTAGGTAATCAAAAGCAATCATAGGGAGAACATATATACACCATGCAGTGAGTTCCCTCACTGGAACTGAGACCAAAACCCCAGCTCTGCAAAGCAGCAGCCATCGTTGTGTTATTCACAGAAGTGTAAATGCCTCCCTCCCAAGTGGTTGGTTTTAAAACACAAAAATAAAATGACCCAAACAATAATTTAGATATTGAGTATGCAAGTTATTCTTTGTAATGTAAAGAAGATAGATAACCAATATGATTATGCAATAGTTATTATTATAGGGGAAGGCAAAAGATCTACTTTCAAAAATGCCTATTCCTAAGAATAAAGAAATAAGAAAAATATGATTGGGAGGATTTAGGCTAAAATGTTAAAAATGTATTTGGTAATTCAAGCAAGCCATTGAGCATTAATAGTTGGATTTAATGGACAAGGTACAGAGATGATATCTAGTGAACAAATATTAATAATTTTTGGATGTTTACAATCATTTTAATCTGGCTAATGATGTTCAATGTGACAAATTAATGTCCTATTCATAGTTTCTTATGAGTCTGGCGTAGTTGAGATTCATGTCTCTTTTGAATATATTTTGAGCAACAATTTGCAGTATTTCTATTTTGGCAGGCAATTGTGGGCACTGGTAAATACAAGGAGTGGTTTTGTATAGAGGAGGCAAACTACAAAAATAACTAGTTAGTTTAATACAAAATAAGATTAAAATATATTTATGAAAATATAACAAAATCATGCTTTATGCTGATGACAATTATATTTTAATGTATTTCTTCTGCAAACAGTGAAAAATCATGTCTTACAATAAAAACAAGCCTCATGTTTTTTGTAGACTTCTTCAACATGTCTTGACCTTTTACATAAGATCTGACTCTCATCTTATAGCTTTAATCTCATCTGTCTTATCTGCCAGAAAGGAAGGCGTCAAATGAATAACAGCAACATGAGAACCCCATTGGTTAAACAAAAATGTACTTTTTTTTAAACTACATGTAGCAAAGTTTACATCAGTAATCAGTCCGAGCCAGCTATTCAAAAAGGATAAGATACTAGACTTCATAGCAAATCATAATACTATGAGTTTTTGCTAGCATGGTTTTATACGTAATAGATCTTGCCAGACTAACTTCATTTCTTTTTATGAGAAGGTAAGCAGGGACCTCGATTCTGGGATGGCAGTGAATATGATTTAATTAGACTTTGCTAAAGCATTTGATACAGCTGTTAAATTAAGGAATGTTGGTCTGGAATATAGTATTTGTACCTGGATAGAGAACCGGCTTAAAGATAGACTACAAAGAGTGGTGGTAAATGGAACATTTTCTAATTGGACCAGTGTTGTTAGTGGAGTACCGCAGGGCTCTGTACTAGGTCCCTTGCTTTTCAACTTGTTTATTAATGACCTGGAGGTGGGCATTGAAAGTACTGTTTCTATTTTTGCAGATGATACTAAATTGTGCAGAACTATAGGTTCCATGCAGGATGCTGCCACTTTGCAGAGTGATTTGTCTAAGTTGGAAAACTGGGCAGAAAACTGGAAAATGAGGTTCAATGTTGATAAATGCAAGGTTATGCACTTTGGCAAAAATAATATAAATGCAAAGTATACACTAAATGGCAGTGTGTTGGGAGTTTCCTTAAATGAGAAGGATCTAGGGGTCTTTGTAGATAAGTTGTCTAATTCTGGGCAGTGTCATTCTGTGGCTACTAAAGCAAATAAAGTTCTGTCTTACATAAAAAAAGGCATTAACTCAAGGGATGAAAACATAATTATGCCTCTTTATAGGTCCCTGGTAAGGCCTCATCTGGAGTATGCAGTGCAGTTTTGGACTCCAGTCCTTAAGAGGGATATAAATGAGCTGGAGAGAGTGCAACTAAATTGGTTAGAGGGACGGAAGACTTAGAATATGAGGGGAGGCTGTCAAGGTTGGGGTTGTTTTCTCTGAAAAAAAGGCGCTTGCGAGGGGACATGATTATACTTTACAAGTACATAAGAGGACATTATAGACAAATAGCAGGGGACTTTTTTTTATCCATAAAGAGGATCACCGTACTAGAGGCCACCCCTTTAGACTAGAAGAAAAGAACTTTCACCTGAAGCAACGTAGATGGTTCTTCACAGTCTTTAGACTTCTGCATACATTTTTTTTTTACTTTAGTCTCCCTTTAACTATAGCTTATATAGTGATACTATCTTTAGTTATAGACTAACCCTATATACTGTATAACCATCATGTATAAAAAAAAAAGCACAAAGATTGCCCAGGTCTAGTAAACAATAGCAACCAATAAGATGTTTGACCAATAAATGTTTATATGGTCTTTTAGCCAGTTACATGACATCCACATTTTATACTAAAAACTTTATTATATTTTAGGCAAATGCCCCCGATTTGCAATTAAATCAGGTTTAAATATATAATCAATTCATTTTTTATCAACTACAACATGCAGAAATCTACACATGCTGTGATCAGTAGACAACATCAGAAGTTGACTGTGTATATGATATCAAAATATCATATTTTAAATCAAGTGGGAAAGCAGCAAGCCACAGTTAATTAAAGAAGGAAAGTACTTTAATGACAGTTCCTGCAGAGAGTGTCACCAGCATTTTAAGGATGCATTCTATTTCCAGATTACATTTTCAATGTAATAATGCCCCCATATTTCTCAGCATTGGATCCCTAGTTAAATTAAACAGATTACTTCTTTGCCCTTAGGGTGTTCACATGCACATCCAAAAAACCCTAGTACATGTACCCCTTTTTGGGTGAATGAGATGGACTTGTTACCAGATTCAGTGCATGTATATATCCAGCCCAGAAATACACAGGACTACCAAAATCAATGCAATCTGGCCATCAACAACAAGAACATTTTAATTTTTTTGTTTTTTTTTATTGGATCAAACCCATATTTTTTTCCCTTTATGGAGTTCAAGGGCACTTTAGTGCAGTCTCTTAATAAAATCGTTAAGTATCTAAATGCTTTCATAAACATCACATGTTGAATTTCTGTCACTAATATAATATTATGCATTTAGAAAATGGCAACATATTCCAAACGCCATGTAATAAATGGGTGTATATACTGAACATACTGGGGCTTATTTATCAACACTGGCCAAATTTGCCCATGGGCAATAACCCATGGCAACCAATCGGATTGTTGCATTCATTGTTCTACTTGCAGCTGGCTTTAAAAAGCTAATCACTGATTGGTTGCTATGGGTAACTGCCCATGGGCAAATTTGCCCAGTATTGATAAATGAGCCCCACAGATCAGTACACAAATGTAAATGTCCAATGTTCTATTACAATGAAAGGGGGAAAAAATTGTCAGGCACCATACAGGTCCCAGAAAAGCCCATGGCAGTATAGGGTAGTAAAGCTAACTATAGACATGCTGCTATTAGCTGCTGACTCCCGAAGAGTTGTAAGCTTATTGGCTTGTGTGAGATAACCTCATCGGGATAATCATGAATGTTTTTAATCAGATCAATCAACTAAAAAAGTTAAATGAGGCTTCAATATCTTTTACAAGTATGGGACCTGTTATCCAGAATGTTTGGGACATGGGGATAATGGATCGTGGATAATGGATCGTTCCATAATTTGGATCTTCATGCCTTAAATCTACTAAAAAATCAAATAAGAATTTAATTAACCCAAAAGGCAGGTTTTGCTTCCAATAAGGATTAATGATATCTTAGTTGGAATCCAGTACAAGATACTGTTTTTTTTATTACAGAGAAAAAGGAAATCATTTTTAAAAATGTGGATTATTTGGATAACATGGAGTCTATGGGAGACGGCCTTTCCGTAATTCTGGATAACTGGGTTTCCAGAAAATAGATCCTGAAAATATGCTTTGCAGAACTTTTTTAAGAGTATAAAATTGAACAGGCTTTAATTATATATATATATATATATATATATATATATATATATATATATATATATATATATATATATATATATAATGTGTGTGTATATATACATATATATATGTATATATATATATATATATATATATATATATATATATATATATATATATATATATACACACACACATTAGTGTGCGATTGCTGAAAGCTTGCATGCTGCTCTGCAAAAAGTGACAATAGCAGCTTTTCATTTATTGTCTCAGATAAATCAATATAGCAACAAGCCAAAAAGGCTGTGATTATGCTAAAAATCAGCGTAAAATAGTTTTGACAGAACATTAATATTGATATATATTTTTTTAAAATACATACCCCTGCAACCAGACTTATGTGTGAATTTAACAAGGTCTGCTACACTATACTAATTATTAGTGGTTTTAATTACCCTTTAAATGTACCTCACTCCTAATGTACCTGACTGAATTTAAGTAATAATCACTAATGGAGCATGATGACCTGTTGTAACCAGCAGAAAGTTAACATGAAAAGACTGAAAAATCTAATTGAAAGGTTAATGAATGTAGAATATTACTTCAGTTATATAAAGCTCTTAATGTGGTACGGTGAACTAAAGAAATAATTTATCTCAACGCAATTACACTTTTTTCTATATATTAGAGCATTTCTATTTCTCCTTGAAGAACCCGATCAACCTGTGTTTTCATCCTGTCTATCCTACTGTTCATATTAGCCTGGTCATCCTCTCTTTTTTTCTCTTATATTCTCCCACTTGTTTTTCTTTCCTACTAGGCTGTCATCTTCCTCTATCCTCTCCATCTTCCTCTTCCTGCTTGAATTTAATATAGGGTCAGGTAGTAAATGGTACAGGGTAGAATGTACTCTTTGGGCTGAAAGTATCTGAAACCACTCCTGCTATCTCCCATTGAATATAATGTAAACTATCTTAAAGCACCAAAACTGTTGTTGCACCAAAACTGTTGTTTTCAGCTTAATGTTACAATAAATTGAAGACTGCTGAGATTTCTAGCAATTTGTTGGCAAATTTTCCATGTGCCTTCTGCCTTATTCTTTAATTCTGAAACAGTGTGCTATTTTAAAGAGATCATTCAAATTAAAAGAAAAGCTTAAACCAAACCTGAGATATGCAGTGAAACATCACCTTTAAAACTAGACCTGTTTGCAGTATTGCTTTAATTAAATATATTGGTGTTACAGGTACTAGAAAGCTAATAAATTGCTTTTGTCAGGCAATTTGCTGACATAGAGAGAATGGAACGGCACCAAGCTCTTAAAGGGGTTTTTCACCTTCCAAACACTTTTTTCAATTTAGTTGTTTTTAGATTGTTCCCTAGAAATAATGACTTTTTCCAATTACTTTCCACTATTTATTTTTTACGTTTTTTCCAAAATCTAAGTTTAAAGTTGAATGTTCCTGTCTCTGGTGTTTGAGTCTGACAGCTCAGTAATTCAGGTGCAGATTCTGAACTGTTACAATTTTGCAACATTGAGTTGATACATTTCTCAGCAGCATCTCTGGAGTATTAGCAACAGTTGTATTAATTCTAACAGCTGCCTGTAATGAAACCCAGAGATTCTGCTCAGCAGGGACAAAGATAAGAAATGTATCAACTAAATGTATCAATTTAGAACAGTTTACAGGATCGGCGACCCCCCCTCCTAGAGCTGCTTCAGAAGGAGAGAAATTACACTTTATACTTCAATATTAGAAAAACCGTGACACATAGAAAATAGAAAGTCATTGGAAAAAGTCGTTATTTCTGGTGATCTATCTGATAACAACTAGTTGTTTGAAGGTGAACAACCCCTTTAAAAGAAGACTTCAGGCTGAACCATAAAAGTGCATAGACCCAAAAGGTTCATTGACACATTAACATAGGTGAAATAGTGGGACTGTGAACACAAATAGATAGCACTAAATGGCCAATCATCATAGTGAGTGATTCAGTGCATTTTTTAAATGTATAAGGTGCAAATCGGTTACCGGGGGGTTCTTAATTCATTGCATTTAAATTTCTCTTTAGTTCTTAGATTTTTACTTTATAGATAAATCAAAGATGGAAATTGGCTACCGATATTAAATCTATCATATATGGGGGAATGCAATATCTTTTCCTAGCGCAAAAAACATGCGCAAAGAAGCTTTCAATTTGACTGATTAAAGACCAGAACGAATGGCTTTTGTGAACATTTGCAGTGAATGTAATAACATTTCTCAAGCGCAAAGTCTTTTTAGTGACAAAATATTTAATAAAACTCTAGAGCAGGTGTCAACGCTAAGCCTTTGTTTAGTGAAAATGCACAATATAATATTCGCCAGCGACTGATTGCGAGCAGTGATATACATTTGCAAAGACGCCATTTTAAATAATGCTTGCGACTTTTAGGGGCAGATTTATCAAGGGTCGAATTTAGAGTTCATGGGAGTTTTGTAAAAACTTCCATAAACTCCCATGAACTCGAAATTCAATTAAAAATCGAAATCGAATTTTTCAAACTCGAGTGAATGGGATTGGAAAAAAACTTGATATTCAGGAAGGCTGCAAAAACTCCAAATTGATCCCAGGACATCCCTGATAGGCTAAAAAAGCAATTCAAAACACTATATCCAAAAGGAAGAATGTGAGGATCTCCAATAATAAAGAAACTAAATTTTTTAAAAAGTAGAAAATTTATTAGGACATAAGACCTAACGCGTTTCGTGCCTAATGGGGCACTTACTCATAGGCTCAGCAATTAGGCAGGTTTAAGGAGGCGAATAGTCGTATTTGAATTCTTAAAGGGCCAGTAAATGATACATTTCAAAAATCAATTTAGAATTTTTTTAAAAAACTCGAATCAAATTTTAAATATTCCCTAGTCGAATTCCACTAAAAAATATCAAAAATTTGAATTTCAGAATTCGAATTTTCACTTCGACCCTTGATAAATCTGCCCCTTAATTACATTCCCCTATAGCATTTTTGAATTTCAAATTCGAAATTGTTGTAAAATAAAAATTAAACAACATTTTAAAAATGTACGACACATATGAAAATACAGTTAGGCCCATAAATCTTTGGACAGAAAAAACTTTTTTCTAATTTTGGTTCTGTACATTACCACAATGAATTTTAAATAAAACAACTCAGATGAATTTGAACTGCAGACTTTCAGCTTTAATTCAGTGGGTTGAACAAAAAGATTGCATAAAAATGTGAGGAACTAAAGCCTTTTTTTGACACAATCACTTCATTTCAAGGGCTCAAAAGTAATTAGACAAATTAAAAAACTGAAAATAAAATATTCATAGCTAATACTTGGTTGAAACCCCTTTCCTGGCAACGGCAGCCTGAAGTCTTGAACTCATGGACATCACCAGATTCTTGGTTTCCTCCTTTTTAATGCTCTGCCAGGCCTTTACTGCAGCGGCTTTCAGTTGCTGTTTGTTTGTGGGCCTTTCTGTCCGAAGTTTAGTCGTCAACAAGTGAAATGCATGCTCAATTGGGTTCAGATCAGGTGACTGACTTGGCCATTCAAGAATATTCAACTTCTTTGCTTATAGAGATGTGGTATGCTTTGGATCATGAGCTGTTCCACGCCTTCTCCATACTTTTTTCTTGCCATCATTCTGGTAGAGATTGATCTTGGTTTCATCTGTCCAAAGAATGTTTTTCCAGAACTGTGCTGGCTTTTTTAGATGTTTTTTTTTTAGCAAAATCCAATCCAGCCTTTCTATTCTTGATGCTTATGAGTGGCTTGCACCCTCTGTATTTACTTGCATGCAGTCTTCCCTTTATTGTAGACTTGGCTATCGATATGCCTACCTCCTGGAGAGTGTTGTTAACTTGTTTGGCTGTTGTTAAGGGGTTTCTCTTCACCATGGAAATGATTCTGCGATCATCCACCGCTGTTGCCTTCCTTGGATGTCCAGATCTTTTTGCGTTGCTGAGTTCACCAGTGCAGTTCACCAAACTGTAGATTTTGCCACTCCTAATATTGTAGCAATTTCTCGGATCGTTTTTTACTGTTTTTGCAGCTTAAGGATGGCTTGTTTCACCTGCATGGAGAGCTCTTTTGATTGCATGTTGTCTGTCAAAATCTTCCACATACAAGCACCCCCCCCCCTCAAATCAACTCCAGGGCTTTTATCTGTTTCATTGATAACAACATAACAAAGGAATTTCCCACACCTGCCCATGAAATAGCCTTTGGGTCAATGGTCCAATTACTTTTGAGCCCCTGAAATGAAGTGAAACATTGAAATGCAGACAATGTTGGTCAGCAGGACTGTTGACCTTCAGAACTCAAAAAATACAAAATTTTATTGTACTGGTATTTTTATTATAAAACTGCAGCCCCATTAATATGTTATTTTCCACCTCTTTTACTTAATTCTATTAAGGGCTCTCAATATGGCCATGACAGAATAAATGAAATACCTGGATCTTCCAGGGAGAGAAGTATTGATTCTGCCTTGTCTATTGCTTTTCTTATACTGGGTCATAAAACATCATCATAAAAATGTGACTGGGCTGCTATATTTTTCTGAGAGTATTAAAGCAGATTTAAGTTGACCTTTTTTGATATCCTAGAAATATAATTTTCAATTGCATTATCAAATTTTTTCAACATTATTGAGATCTTACTGGTTAATCAAGCAATTACAAAAGTACATGAGTACAATGCAGGAATTTAAGTTTGTATAATCATGTTTATCTTGCAGCATCCAGTCCTATGTGTACCAGTACATTTGGAAACAATATGGGTATATTTATCCAAGAGTGAAGTTAGAGATTACCACAGTCCTCTAGAGTGAAATTTTGCCACTCTCCGTTCATTTCTATGGTATTTTTAATGGGTGAAAGTGCATCCTTTGATAAATATGCCTTCCAACCCAACTTTTTCTAGTTATTTTATTGATAAATAAGATAATTTATTGTGTATGGTTGAGCGTGGTGGTTTGGTCAAACCAATAACCCCCTAAATAATAATAAAAGTGACAGTATGATGATATTTAAACAGCATTACTAAAATGTAAGGCACTAACAACATTGAGATGAACTAATCAGAAAAAGTATTTAGATCAAAAACATTGAAATAATACTTTTACTACCATAGAGTATGCAATATTTGAAACTATATTTCTCTAGCTCTAGCTCTATTAACACCATGAAAATGTACCAGTACCAATGGGACAATTTGCAAAATAGCAATACAAGCAATACAAGTACGCAAGAAATATCTACTAATATTCATACAGTATCTGAGAATTCCATATGATGGGGAAAATGCAGAGTATTTCTACTGATGAAATGCAATATTAAAAACATCTCATGAATATGGAATTGTATATGTATTCTTATACAGGTATGGGACCTGTTATCAAAATTCTCTGGACCTGGGGTTTTCCAGATAACGGATCTTTCCTTAATTTGGGTCTTCGTGCCTTATGTCTACTAGAAATTCATTTAAACATTAAATAAACCCAATAGGCTGGTTTTGCTTCCAATAAGGATTACTTATATCTTAGTTGGGATCAAGTACAAAGTACTGTTTTATTATTACAGAGAAAAAGGAAATCATTTTTAAAAATTTAGATTATTTGGATAAAATGGAGTCTATGGGGTAATTCTATAAGGGATCCTATACCTGAAATGAACAAGTATCATAAACAAAATATACTACTAGTATGTGTACAGTTTTTTCAGAGCAAAGCTCTTATCAGCAATGAAAATAAAAGAGTACTAAGTAAGTAGGTGTAATTAAACAATGTCCAAGTAATACGACAAAAGCAGTTAAAGTGTAGATACTGTGAACAATGACCTTCAAATTATCATTCCTTCCAACAAGCTGCATGTTACACATAGATGTTTTAAACGGCAGCACAGTGATCAATCAATGGAGTGAAAGTCAGTAACTTGTAATAACACCATAGTATGTTTGTTCTAATAGTTTACTTATATCTACTGCAATAGTCAGCAGCAGAACAAGACCTCATGGACCGCACACTAAGGGGTTATTTATCAAAGTCCGAATTTATCTCAATATTTTCTGCTACAAACTCCGCTCGGGTTTTTTGTGCTTTTGTAGATCTCAAAACACTGTATTTGGAATGTATAAAAAAGACAGCAGGATAAGCATACTACTAATACTATGTGTTTTTAAAAATTTGTAGCAGTAGTAGTAGATACTGATATGTGCTTTTAAAAACTTGTAGCAGTAGTAGTTTTCAACAACCCCTTGGTTGGTTTAAACCAGTGTTCATTGTATGTAATAACATCCCTTACTCAAAAATTAATTATATATGCACTAAAAAAGCACCTATAAGCAGGTCTTTAAAGGGCTTGTTCACCTTTAAATTAATTTTTGGTTTGACGTAGAGAGTGATATTTCAGACAATTTACCATTGATTTTCATTTTTTATTATTTGTGGTTCTTGAGTTATTTACTTTTTATTCAGCCGCTCTCTAGTTTGCAAGTTCAGCAATTTAGTTGCTAGAGTCCAAATTACCCTATCAACAATGCATTTATTTGAATAAGAAACTCGAATATGATTAGGAGTGGGCCTGCATAGAAAGAGGAGTTATAAAATAAGCAATAAAATTAAATGTGAAGCCTTACAGAAATTTTTTTTTACATACTGTAGGGTCAGTGGCATTTATTTGAAAGCTGGAAAGCATCAGATGAAGAAGGCTAATAAATGTAATTAGCCATTCAATAAAATACTAAGGGGTTATTTATTAAATCTCGAATTTATTGATCAAGCTTTTTTTTGGCAAAAACTCAAACTTTTCAAAAAAAAATTCAAATTTTTCAAGATTTGTTATACCCTGATGCTGCAAAATGCCAGAATCAGAAAATCTGCCATCTCACACATGTCAAGGTCCTGTATACATTAATAGACAATGTTCTGTCCATCAGTTCCACATCTAAAAATTACAATAGGCTGTAGAAGACTCTGCAAAGGATGGTCTCTGCAATTAGTGGTCTTGGTATCTCTAGTATTGCCTCTATTGGCTACAAGCAGTGGGTCACTGAGAGGAAAATTATTTAAAACAGAATGTAGAGTGTTAAGAAGCATAATACAAAGAACTCTCAATATTGAACGTCTTGACACTATTCAGAAGACAAAGTATAGTGGTCAGATACCAATCTTCACATTTAGATTTGTCCTGAAAGAAAAGGCTTAAACTCAAATGACACTTTAGCAGTGGGGGAGGGGGTATTTCAGGACAGCAAATGTAATGGAAGCCTGTAGTTTTAAAGGGACATTTTTTTCCCACAGGCAACTGATAAGAATTACATAATTCTAAATCACCTGTGATCTTGAAATGGAAAACCTAAAACCTTTAACATAGATAATTATATGAAGGTTTACAGAATCAAAATGAATCATCTAAAGATACCCAGAAAAATATTTTTATCTTACTTAACCCTGTCAAAACTTAGGAATTGATCTATCTTACTTCCAAATCCTGCTGGCAGGGATGTGGCTATATACAGTAGAAGACAATACCTACATATAGGGAGAGAGCCCCTAACTACCACCACTATGGCACTAGGTACAAAATGTAATACAAACAGTGATGGACGAATTTCTCCCATTTTGGTTCGCTGACAAATTCTAGAATTTTCCACAAAATTTGCGAAACTGCAAAAAATTTGTGAAATCATAAAATTTCAAAAATCTATTTTGACTCTGGTGCTAAAGTCAATGGGCTGCTAAATACAAAGTATTTTAAGTTTTTTTATTCTATGATTCAATTAACAATCCTTCCAACAGAAACCCCAAAATGCTGACAAAGGATCATACATATAACATTTGCCTAAAGAATACAAATAGCATGAAACTGGAAAAGAACGTCCAAATTATAAACCAAATGGTGTCTCTCCAGCAGGGAAGCATGAACAGATGTCAGGTATCAGATAGATACAGCAAAATCTAACAGGCATGAGATTCTTAATGGAAATTGAATTCATAACCATTAACCAAATATACTGCCAGATCTGATACTATTCAGCTCTAAATCACCGTTAAAACAGGTAATCTGCATATGTATATCCACTACCTACCTACAATACATACCATTTCTTTCTCCTCTTTACCTCTGTGTGTTTGTGTGTGCATATATAATTTTTGATTTTAATATAGACTGTTTATATCCAAAGAACCTCCTGGGACCCTCAGACAAATACCCTCTCTATACTGCCCAAAAATACCCTGCATAAAAAAAACTGTTCCATTATAACAAAAAGTGTTTTTACCCCACTGATACTAACATTTACCACAATTATAATTAAAATAATGAGTAAAATTGAACAATCTAAACAGAACAGCCTCATAAGAACATTGCAACATTTACACTATTTTATAAAGAAATGCTTGCGCTTCCATTTAATTTGGTTGAAAAGAAGATGTATAATCTGGGTGATTACCCATCAAAATAAACTAGATATGTTTAGTTGCTTGAAGTATTAGCTCTGATTTTGATGAAATTCCCAGTTTAGATTATAATGATATTGCCTGAATCTATGCCCTGTGGCCTCTCCAAGCTTGATGTTACAAGTTATTCCAAATGACAATTATGTATTGAAATGAGTTTCATGATAGGTTGTCTTGTTAGCATCTGTAAAAGGTTGTTCAGGTGTCATGACATGTTACTGGTACTATCTAAAACATACTCAAAGGAATTCTTAGCCACCTGGCATAGGAGGCTTAAAGAAAAAAGAACAGGTTTAGCCCATCACTGAGTAAAAACACTTCTTAAAAGTACAAAAATAAATTAAAATGTAATATGATGTTATACATGATCCTTTTGTAAATTAAAATAAAATAATTGTCGTGGCATGGCAGAATTAGACTAAAGTACTGAAAAAACATACAAGACAATATGCAAGTTATATATCATAGACCTAAGCAGGCCGAGGAGAATTATCTGACAGAAATTTTTAGAATTAATACAACAGATTTTAAAGCGCTATTATACTAAGTACAAGCAGCCCCAGTGGTACAGGATGACTGCCTCTACAGATATTCTAGGTTAAAACTGTATTCCAATAATACATGTATTTTATTTTTGTAAAACCCATTGAAGTTTTCCTCTCTAAACAGTTCAACATTAGTTCTATCTATGAACTTAGTGATAAATAGTTTTTTAACAGTTCATTTAATCATTGTTCCAAATAAAAAATAAACACAACTAGAAATATTCAAAAATTCTTGTACTTTAGTATTTGACCTCATTATTTGACCTCATTGTGTTAGCAAATTAAAAATGTGTTCATGTCTGTGATGCAATCTATACTCAGCAGAGCTGATTTCCATTTATGAGCATTCCCCTAATTGATTTTATTCCCGGAAATAAAGGAATTGAACCGCGTTATCGTTACCTCTGGGAATCCTTGGTATTTAAGATAGAGACATTTTATGTGCTAATGCTTCTGGCCTCTTTTGGGAAATCAGCATGGATTCTATGCTAACTGAACTTTTAATGGGAAACATTTATAGCATCAGATCTATCTGCAATCTTTAATTTAACTTTAATATTCCCCACATGTTGAAATTTATACCATTTTTAAATCCAAAGAGGCTTCAGAGTTGTTGAAAACAGAGAGAAAAATACTGGACAGGAGCTTGGGGACAGTCCAGGTTTGATACTGCACATTTTATAGAATTTAAAATCTAGGTTATGAATGATTTATGTTTGTAATATATAATTTAACTTAAAATAAAATTACACAAAAATGCTTAGCCATCACTACTTTGGCAGAAATGAAGGGGATCATAATGTATGTACATATATGTCTATATGTCTTGGGAAAGGTCCTCTTGCTGTGACCGAAACATTGATAACCACCAATAAATAATTTCACTTAAGTCCCATGAGTGCTCCAATTTTTATTATATGGATACACATTTCACTAGATGCACCTGAGCTATTGATTTTTGGTTGGGAGTGCATAACTACTACACCAGATAGATAGAATCCATTTCCCTAAACTCATAGGTTCTAGAATCCTCTTGACCTGGAGGTTTTGGGTAATGGATCTTTCCATAATTTGAATTTTCATACCTTAAGTCTACTACAAAATCATTTAAACATTAAATAAACCCAATAGGCTAATTTTTCTTCCAATGAAGATAAATGATATCTTAGATTGGATCAAGTGCAAGATACTCTTTTATTATTACAGAGAAAAATATATATATTTTTTTAAAAATGGATTTTTTGGATTAAATGCAGTCTATGGAAGACGGTCATCCTGTAATTCTGAGCTTTCTGTTTAATGGGTTAACAGGTGCCATACCTATGTATATAAATGCACACAGAAACCATACCACACCATGGCTACTCATTAGGTAATAACGCTACTGTTGCAGTTTAAGACTAGCAAATGGTAAACACAGTTGCTTTTGATCTCCTCACATGATATCGTATTCCATTTTTTTGGATTTGGCTAAATATTTTTATTTTAATTTAGATTTAATTTAGATTTTAATATAGTGAAATATTACAGATATTTGTGGGACATTATTAATAACAGTATATCATTTTGAGTTGGGAAACATTTCACTAACATCATTAATAAACTTTTTTTACATAGCAGCTTAACTTTAGTTTTAATGCTTTATTTTTTTCAAGTTGGCCATTAAGTAAATGATGAAATCCTCTTTATGACACAGAAGTTTAAAAAGCATTGTCCTATGACATATACTCTCAAAGGCTATCTTATATCTTCTATCCTAAATATTTTCAACTGTTAAAAAAAAGCAGTTGAAGATTCACAAGCATTTGTCAACGACTAACGAGAACCCAATGTGGTATATTTATATATGCTAAAACATTATTATTGTACAATATTGGAGACCAATTTACCTAACATTCATTTTCTATTTGACTGTTTGAATTTTCGTAAACCCTTCTTATAGTATAATGAAATGTATATAATCTTAAAAATAGTTCCAAATAAAATGGGTTACCCACAAAGTTAACAAAGCAAAGTAGAGGAATTTTAAGTGTACTGGTAGTAAAGAATATAGAGGACATATTTATATTAAAAAAAAGTATTTTACTATATAACTGCTTTTCGATCAAATATTAATCAAGGCCTGTGTTTAATAAATGTGGCATTATATATGCATTACTATGGATTTTATATTTGTATATAGTTTTTAAAAATGCCAGTGCTGTAGATGATATATTTTGGGGGAAACACATGCTGCTAAGCAACTTAAATTGCTGGATTTTCTTGTCTTAAAGGAGAAGGAAAGGCTCGCAGCACTTGGGGGTGCCAAATGTTAGGCATCCCCAAGTGATTGTAGTTACTTACCTGAAACCCTGGGTCAGTTCTCCTATCAGCAGAAAACTGCACCGGCCCTGGGTAATACCAGCGAGCACCATGGAGCGATCTTCTTCCATCTTCCTCCTTCTTCGTGCGGCTGCGCAGTAGAACGAAGAGCCAAACTTTAACTAAAAAGTCGGCTATTTTGTTCAACTGTGCATGCCTTTGCCCTGGGAAATTTAAAGACAGAAGAAGACGGACGTGGCTCACTCAATGGTGCTCAATGGTTTAACCCCGGGCCGGTGCAGTTTTCTGCTGATAGTAGCACCGGGCTGGGGTATCAGGTAAGTAACTACAATCACTTAGAGGTGCATAACATTTGGCACCGTCAAGTGCTGCAAGCTTTTCTTTCTCCTTTAAATTGTTAAATAAAGATTAAATTGGCTTTGGAGGTTTTTAAGTGTGGAGAACAAATTTATGATGTTTACACATTCATTGTGCTCTTCGATTTAAATGATCTTTTTCTTTTGAATAAAATAGTATTTTTACATGGTAACAAACCTAGTATAAATCCCAAACAATCCTAAATGTTTTTTAATATTTATATTTTTTCAGCTGCTTGTCCACATTGTGCTTGACATTAAAAATACCCCTTATCAAGAAAACCCCACTTCTCAAGTATTCCAAATAAATAATTATATACACCTATTGTAAAAGCTCAGCTCTGTTGCTTTTTTTAGTACGTATTGCACAAAAGACTTAACAACAAACCAGTCAGTTATGCTGCCAGCCAGACTAATGGTCAGGGGAACCATAACAACAAGCCTCATTATGAGAAGCAGGCTAAACATCTGGCCAATCATTTACTGAGAATAAAATAGAATACATTTGATCCGTATTTCCATGTTTAAGTTGAAAATAAATATTGCTTGCATCAAATCTACTTCATTTCCATATACAGTTATGCTGCATTTACAACTATAATGTTTCTCTTTAATACTTGAGACATATAAATTAGCATTATTATTTTAATATGCATGATCGGCTCAAAATACCCATGGTTATTACTCTCTACTATTCAAAACATATGGTGATAATACATTTTTAAAAAGTTAATCAAGTTCATACCTGCCTATCAAATGTTTGACGGTAAACTTAATTTCTGATTTTTTTCAAATGAAAGTAAAATATATAAAATGATAAACCCTGATTTTTCCCCCCACCATTACAAAGGTAGTTTGCCTTTAAGTTAACATTTTTAAATTAGTAAATTAGTGCATTCTTAGGAACTTTTCAATCAGTCTTGTTTTTAATCATCTTATTAACTATTTTGCCTACCTGTTTTGGCTCTATCCAGTTTACAATTTAGAATGCCAATGACCCTGGGAGGAATTACTGTTGGTCGAGGAGACTGCAATTATATTGTTACATTTTATTAGTGATGGGCAAATTTCTCAATGTTTCGCTTCGCCGAAAAATTTGCGAAATTCGCAAAATGCCGGAAGATTCACAAAACACGAATTTTGATGCCGGGGTCAATTCACGGGTGGCAAAATTGATGCCGGCAACAATTCTGACGCTGCCGACAATTTGGCGCACATTAAAGTCAATGGGCATGTTTATTTGTCTCCGGCATCATTTTCGCTACAATTTCCCAAATTTATTTGCAGGAGGCGAAACGTGGAAATTCGGCGCAAATTCACGTCTAGCGAATTAATTCGCCATCACTACATTTTATTGCTTAGCATTTAAGTTAAACCCTTTGCTATGTATCTGCTAGTTTCAGTACCTGGATTCTATGTAATTGGGTTCAAGCAACCACATGGCTGATCAACAAAACAAAAAATTCTATCTATCTACATTTTTATATTAAATTGAAAATGAGCTATGCCTTTAATGTCCCTTTAATTTCAAAGAATTTGTCTTCTAAAAATGCATTATTTTCTGCATTTGTATCAAGAGGAAGAGGAAAGACTTGCTAATTTTCATACTGCCTACCTTTTGTCTGCTGAAATGACAATTCAGCTGCAATTAGAATAAATAGCAAAGTGCCCCAGCAGAGCAGAGGTTAATTACAACTGGCCGGATGAGTTATTAAGGGGCAATACATATAGCTGAATATTCATTTTACAATGCACTTCAAATAGAACGCTAACAAAACACAGATTTATGACAATATATTTAAACTCATCTCAGCAAAAAACCTAGATATAAATATTAATTCCACCACTCTCTTCAGGGCATAAAATAAATCAACAGAGGAACTAGAGTGTCAAACAGTTACACGCATTTAATTTTTATTTGCAAATAAGAACATTTAATCAATTGCCACAATCCAAACCCAATTTACTTGGCCAGCATCTGTTAACAAGAAGAGATTTTATAATGATGAATATTAATAAAAATTTGTATAGGGTACGTGGGAGCCACACATTTTTATTCACGCCTCTGTGAATGCAAGTCAGGGTAATAGGTTTTGCTACTAATTAAATATGCCTGATGTATAGCACTACATTCAACTCAATGACATTTAGAGACATTTGCAACTTGGTCTTGGACTTTGCACAACTCGTTACTGCTCCACAGTAATCAAAAGCTGAAATTCCAGAGACAGTATTTGCACATTATGTACATTCTATTTTAGGATGGCTAAGCAAGATAATAAATCCATTGTGAAAGTGGTTCATTTTTTAAATATTCTTAAAACTGTTCTTGTATTGAAATTCATTTAACCATTAAATATTCTTAAAACCTTTCTTTTGCTGAAATTAGTAACCATTTTTACATATGCACATTTTACCTTTACATTTACATATACAGAAGTCTCAAAAATAAATACATTACCAATAACCTGTATTATCAATAAACTTTTCTCCAGGTTACTTGGAACAATGATTAAATAAGTTCTTTATAACCCTATTACATACAGAAAAATATAGTCAACTCCTTACATCCATCTTCAATTATTTGATTTTGGGATTGAATTTAGTCTCTTTCAGCTTGTCTTAAAACTTGCTCCCTTTATTTTTTTTCCCTCTGTATTAGCATTGCTGATGTCTTTACTCCAGCTCTTACACATACATTACATTTTAATCTAGCTTTAGGAATGTTCCTATCCTCATTCAAGTCATTTGGCCAAGTAATTTTGTTAAAAATGCCTTAAAGGAGAAGGAAAGGTTAAAACTAAGTAAGCTTTATCAGAAAGGTCTATATAAATATACCAGTAAACCCCCAAAGTAATGCTGCTCTGAGTCCCCTGTCAAAAGAAACACCACATTTCTTTCCTTCTATTGTGTACTCATGGGCTTCTGTATCAGACTTCCTGCCTTCAGCTTAAACCTCATTGCCCTGGGCGTGAGCATGCTCAGTTTGCTCCTCTTCCCCACCCCCCTCCCCTTTCTACTGTAATCTGAGCCCAGAGCAGGGAGAGACTCAGGCAGGAAGTGATGTCACACCATGTTAATACTGCAGCTCCTATACTAAACAAACAGAGAGTTTCTAGAGCTTTTTTCTCAGATATGGTAAAACATTCTACAGAATAAATATAACATTCTAGCTTGCTCTATTGCAGCTAATCTATTGGCAATAAAATGCCTCTGTAGCTTTCCTTCTCCTTTAATACTGTTTAAATTCCTGAAATATCTTAGGGCCTTGCCCCTGCACCCTGGGGATGCCACTGCAAAAATGTGCCCCTTCACGCACATTTGTAAAGCACTAGAGGACCCCCCCAATCTGCTACACTCTGCACTGAGTGCCAGATGAAAAATCTGGTGCTGAGTGAAGTGAGCAGCATTGAAAAAAGCAGGCATCTCTCGATTCAAGGTGCACTCCATAGGTCTCTGTGTTCTGAAAAGGAGCATAAGAAGAAAAACTTCTGTCACCACTAGCTAATTTGCATCACCATTAGTAAGTCAAGGGCAATTAGTAGGCATCAGAAAGAAAGCTGAAATCCTGGGAATTGTCGCTCTTTGACTCTTTGCAAACAACTTGACTACCATTATGTGTTTAATAAAGTCAACCATTCCAGGCTAAAGCAAATTCTCTATTCCACTGGTATCTGGAGTTGAGGAGCATTCTGGTTCTTTTACCATTATTCTATAACATTATCTGTCTCATGCTATCAAATCCTTTTCTCTAATTTAGTTTAGTATTTAGATCTATTTAGATAGCCCTCACTAACCAGTGCAGATCTGTAACTGCTTCCTAGCTATCTACTCTTTGCTGAATCAATGCAATTTCAAAGTGAACCTAAAAAATCTGGCCCTATGCCACTTTTATATGATTATGAATAATGGTATACTTATTAACCCTGTTAACCTAGTACATAGTCTACTCATATTTATACCATTCACAAAATCTGTCCCCGTTCTGGTAAGATTTCCATCAAATGTTGTGATTTCCTGCTAAGTAAAAGATGACTTACAAAATCCTTGTGTTAAAGATCCTCACTACTTCTTTTCACTTGTATGTCTGTATATCCAATCGTTGCACACACAAAACTTGTCACTATGTCAATGAACAGTAAAACTAACATTGGATATGAAGTCACATTTCATTCATATCCAAAGAAAGGTAGGAGCCTCAATGCAAGGACATTCTTGGGCATATAAGCAAGTGCATACTAAATTAATCTGTCCTAGAAGCAGGAATAATTGTGTTTATTTGTAGCAATACATATAATATATACTGTACAAAGAAATTAAAATGAATACCTCACTTTCTTTAGAAGCATGAGCTTGCATAAGACAAAGGCAATCAATGACTGGTAACAATAGTAAGGAGCCAAATTAAAAATACTCTAGAGGCAGGCTTCTGTTAAAGGCCAATAATACAAAATGCTTAACATTTATAAATAAAAACTGGCAGTTTCTAAGCATTTCCCTAGACATCTTACACATCCTTCTACGATGACGTTTTAGTTGCCAAGCAACAACTTTCATTTTGCAGGCTGTAAGGTTAGCCCATAAAATGTCACTGTGTGTTTTTCATTTGTTTTATATAAGCACAGCCAGCTACAGGTACACTTTTATTTATAAGTATCCTGATTTTATAAAATAGATAAACAAATCCAAAAGGCTGGTTGGAACTTTATATTTACAGCTATTTGTTTTTATATGTAGGAGCCTACAGCCCTAATGAGATATCAATATGTTACCATTAGTAATAAGTGAACATTTTCAACAGGCATGGATTGCAGTGAGATTTTGCATTTTGCCACGGCAAAACCATGGCAGCCATTGAATCCAATGTATTTTGCATGAAATAATGCTCATTGACACCAATGCTGTATATGTTTAGGGGAAAAAAGATCACCTATGTTTAAACTTCAATATTAGAATAATCATGGCTCCACTTCGATATTTGCTTTTTAGGACGATATTTCACTTGTCAGTTCCATGTCTTGGATTAGAAGGGGAATTTAGCTAATCACAATGTTGCAAATCCTGTCTAAAATTACCTACTGATTTTAAGAATTATGTTGGTGATTAAATTATGTCATGTAAAGCTCTATGATTTCCATAAAATTTGTATCATTTATTTAACTAGATTCATGTTTTTTTCTCATATGACAAAGTGATGTGGTTTACTGTGGTTAGGATTACACCTACAGTAATGGAGCAGAAACACAAACAATGTTTTTTGTTTATAGTTTTATATAAAGTTCTATAACCCTACATTATTACTTCTGCTATATGAACAATCTGTTGTGTAGCCATGGGGGCAGTCAAGTTAATATTGGGATGTAGGGCTCAAGTATCTGCTCTCCTGATAATCTGTCTGACTATTTTGCTAATCTGTCTGACTACTTTGCTGAGCTGGCTGACTACTGTTACTTTGTATCAGCAGCCATCTGTCCTCAGTCTGCATCCTCCAAACCCCACAATTCCCTGCGCACGTGATTTCAATAAGGAAAGGAACATCACAGTGCAATGCATTGTGGGTAATGTAGTTCCTGAATGCTGTCTGTAAACTGTGGAAAAGTTGTTACAATTTGTAAAATCAGTATTTAGCCCCTCCTTCCCTGCCAGGATTTCAAATGATGCAGAAAGAGAAGAACACTTTGTGTTAACCAGCAGGATTTCAGCGTAGAAAATGGCATTTAATCATAGTTTTTGAAGAAACAGGTAACTGTAATGGGTATATTAGGGGTTTCTGTGTTATGTGAGCCTCTTTATCAAATTTTGGTTTGGAAGCCAGAGTGCCCCTTTAACAATTTTCTTTCCACAATGGAGCTATACATTTGAGAAAAGAAAATGAATTTTCAGATCCCTGCATGTGATTTGTATCAGGCAATAGCGATTCAGCTGGTATTAGTACACACTCTATGCTGTAATCTGTTTACAGAGTACACATTCAGACATAGTGGTTCATCTATCACTTTTGAGAAATGTGTCAGTTTCTTGACACCTTTCCAGTAAAGATTTGTATCAGATATTTCAAAATGTACTGTTAATGGGTTGCTGTTGGTAATTGAACTACTGCAATTAAACATATATGCTAATAAATGATCATCTGCATATTTCATACGATCATTTATCTTTCAGTGGGTAATTTGTGACTTGTGAATTTCAGTGGAAAACATGACAGGACTACAGAATACTATTTAACCAACAAAGTTATTACTGCTGTCTAGATATCCCCAACAAGGTTTGAATTCTTACGTTGTACATGTACTTATCTCCAGCTGGAGAGGTATTCTAAGCATTTTAAGGGCAATGGAGCATAGGACAATTTGGGGCATTTTTCTCAGTAGCCGAAACACACAACATCAAAGTGCTCCAAATCACTCTCAATTGCCCTTTGTGACAATTGTCTGAAAGCATTACTTCTAGCACCTGTCAAGCAATACTTGCCTGAAAACTGCACTTTGTGTTTTTCAGATACGAATTGCCTTACAAATGCTCTTTAACCTCCTTCGATGTAATGTCCTATGTTTTATGATGCTATAACTAATGTTTCATGTGAAAGAAAGCTGTTCTCTCACTGAAAACATATCAAGCTAGAACATTTAGCAGTTGCTTTTCTATATATGTATATATATATATATATATATATATATATATATATATATATATATATATATATATATATATATATCACAAAGTATGTTCTTTAATCTACAAGAATATCAAGTATATTGTAATAAATTAATACAGTCACAGTCCTAATCCCAAACAACTCTACATATAGTGTGTACATTAAGAATGTATGCAGAATGTTTACTGCTCTAGTTACAAAATTGTATCCTATACAGTTTTAAAAGAATCCTGCTCCCTTTTCAAATGCTTTATTATAAATATGAAATAATCTCAGAAATGTGTCATAAAGTGCTATAATGGGGCGTTTTTCTCCGGAGTATTGTATCCGTTCTTTTTAACCATAACTTTTATACATACCTCCTTTTCTACATATTTTCTTGCCTGGTTTCCGGGCACATTCCTTGGATATTCTTTTTACTGAAAAATGAATAAAAGACTAAAAAATAACATGGAGCTCCATGACAGATAGTAGGAGCATGCAACACCACTGCCTAACCCTGCCGCTCATAACTTTTCCGAAGTTGTTGTGCCTGCACATGCAAATGGACGAAGATGTATAATCAATGGGCAGGTAGGAACCACCTACCATTAGGATACCGGTGCCTGAGGAAAGTCATGAGCGTATACATGAGTACAGAAACAGACACACAAAGGATAGCATCATGCACATTGAAAGCAGTCATGCTAACTACTAGCCGTGCATGCAGCCTAAACACACAATTAATATGTTAGAATTGTAAAAAAGTAAAAAAAGTTAAATTGTTTTCCTTTGTGGGTTTTTTTTCCCAGTTGTTAACTCACCATCCTCTGTTGGAACATATATGTTTAAATAGAGGCAGTCCTCACTCTGGTCTTGAACATAGGAAGAAACTACATCCAAGTTATTAGTGAACCAAACCGGAAGCATAACTTCAGGCAATCTGCCCCCCACAATGTTTTGAGGACATACTGGTGCAAATTGGGTGGCATTTTTTATATCTCCCCACATTGTTGGAGGCTCGGGGGGCTGAAACCGCCTCTCTCCTATCGGTGAAGCAGCATAAGGAACCCCAAGAAACTGGATGACAGGTCCTAGTATTTCATTATTAAGTTCCTTTTTAAAGCCTCTGACTTTGCCATATGTGGTCAAGACTACAGGGTCAACATCATCCAACTTTTGTGAGCGCACAGTCGCAATGTGCAGGAAAAATCCAAATACACAGAGTACAAATGTGCAATCCAATCCCATGGGTAGAAAGCGCAACCATGTAACTCTCCATAAACAACTCAGGTGCCTGGGCCTTGGGAATGCCATAGTCCCACATTAGTTGTACAAGCAATCTTATTTGTATCCACTTGTGGAAAGCAGGTCAATCGAAGGAAATGTATCAGGTTTGTTAAATGAGATCCTGTCAGAAAAATCTCAAAACGCTTTTCATGCGGCAAGTATCTTCCATTGATTTGGCACTCCTTGAAGCAGCATCTTCACTCAGCTCTATTTATCAGAATATGTTCTATTGACAATTCTGTTTTCCATAGTAGCAAAATGAGAAGAGCTGCCATTTACTGCAGGTATCCCACTTATAAATCAAATCCAGTTAGCTGCAAGTCTATATCCTAGAGAAAATGGGAATAAATCATTAATAAGAGAATACCAATATGGATAGTCATAATCACACACTGCACAACATACAGTACCATGCATTTGTTCATAATTCCTGCTTTCTAATTATAGTAAAGTAAGACATCTTTAATTAATTTTCATGGATCAATGAATGGACATTCCATTTGTTAGAAGCATATTTACTCCATGTCTCTTTTCTTTGAATGCACTGCAAAAGTTAATCAACAAAATTAAACTGTTTCAGAGACCACATAAAAAAATCTATAACTCTTTAAATAAACCATTGATAAGTGTATTAAAAAACATTAACAAAATTATTTGTATGCATTTATTTAAGTATCCTTGTTTAGAACAGCATAAATTTATATATATGGCCATGTCCCCGGTTATGGTCAGACATGCCCCATTCTATTCCCAACCACTACTCATTTTTTACTAAGCCCCGTTCCTATTTTGGGTTAGTGAATCCGGGTTCACACAATATAAAGACAACAGGGAAAAATGCTAACATATAAAAAATATTATGGAGAATGGATGCTTATGTACTTGTTTTTTTTAAAAGGAAATATTTTTCATTTTATAGTTTTAGCCTTTAGTTTTAAATAGTTCACAGCATAACTAAATGAATTTACATAGTCCATTTCAGGAATATTATGTAAAGTGCTTAATTTATTGCAATAAATATATTGCGCACAATAATATTTGTATTGTGTTCTGGTTCAGGTTCAGATTAAGGGAGGCATGGGTTTGACCCCAAACTCCTTGGAAATTAAACCAATAAATCTCTCTCTCTGTATCATGGGACTATCATTGTACATTTAATCGAATAGACATTCACTGTGCTGGAAAAAACTATAGAAATAAAACTCCTGTGGAAAGGCACTCCTTAATAGCCAACAATGTTGTGTTTCTCCTGTTTTTTTTTTTTACTTCTCCTTTATAGTGGATGGATTAAAACATCTTTGGGAGATTTTTAGGGTTTTGTCAGCAATTAGTGCTTGCTATTGAATTCACCACAACCCCAATAATATTAGGTCAAACAGCTTGGCCTGACAGCCCACATCCTCTTTTTGGATTCTTGATTACAGATAGTAATACAACAGGAAAGCTATGAATGTTATTGAGAAAGTTTGTAGCCAGTTAAACTATGAGACAGTTAAAAAGTTAAAATTAAAAGCTAAGCCAACAGTTCTTTTCCAAGAGGAGGCAGAGGACACAAACTGCAACAGGGCCCTCTTCTTACCACCTGTACCATGACAGGCAGTAGGGAAAAGGCTGGTCTACTCCACCTGCTGCTGCACTATAAACCTTTTGTTTCCTGCTATTCCAATGGGCAGTTGTGTTCGATAGATAAGCACTAGGGGCACCTAGTATTCGTGAGTGGAGTCCTAAATAAGGAAATACTGATTACCCAACATTTGAAAATGTTAAAAAATCTAAATAGATAAGCATATAAGCTAATGACCTGCTGGTTTTTAAAAAGTACAAAGTCTAGCACTTTATGAAAGCATAATACATTTCACTACATGTGTGTTAAGACTTCAAAATATGTAAATCATTTTGCCTGAAGGCAAATAAGTGGCTATGTGTTAAGTCAGCCTGTGTGTTCCCAGCTTTAATGGCAGGTCAGTGTCATCAGTTTACCAAAAGTTTGCATGGTATTTGCCAGACCAATAGTTTTGCGTATAATCAATTTACGGTATGACATGCTGTATATTTGTTCTCTTACACCACGGTGCATATGACAATGCGCAAGATTCAAATGCCTGGTATGGCACAATATGGGATGTTACAAGATAAAAAGAAACAAGATAATTAATGAACAAAATAATTAAGTGTATATGTGATAACAGACGTAAAGGCAATTCACGGCAGTTCATTAATAATCCCTGGCAACGTCAATTTTATCAAACATGAGTGACAAGGAAAGCCACACTAAGTAGAATAATGCTCAATGGTGTGTTTGTTTTAGGGCAGTCCCTACATATTATACATTCTGCAGAAGTCAAGGTTATATGCAATTCCTATGACTGGCAACACATAAATATTTAAACACAGGGTGCACATAATAAAACAAAAAGAAGAGAAAGTGGGACACAAATTAATAGAGATACAGTATACCAGACTGGCTTGCCAGTTAATGCTTTTCATAGTGCAGCCTTTTCCATTTGCTGGCAGATAATACACACTGCACTGTATATTATTTTGTGAATACAACCAACTAGTTGGTGCTTAAAGGGGATGATACACCTTTGAGTTAACTTTTAATATGCTAAAAGTTAATTATGCTAATTCTAGCTAATTCTAATCAGTTCTTCATTATTTCTAGTTACTGAATAATTTGCCTTCTTCTTACTGTTTCCAGATTTAAAATGGGGGTCACTGGTCCCATCTAAGATAAATGCTCTGTAAGGCTACAAATGTATTGTTATTGCTACCTTTTATTACTTATCTTTCTATTCAGACCCTCTCCTATTCATACTTCAGTTTCATATTCAAATCGTTGCATGGTTACTAGAGTAGTTTGGACCCTAGCAAAAAGATTGCTTAATTTGCAAAATTGAGATTTGCAATAATAATAATTTGAATAAAAAGCTAAAAAAAAAAAACCCCCACATAAAACATGAATACCAATTGCAAATTGCCCCCGAATATAAATTTCTACAACACTTTAACCAGTTGAAGTAAATCTGGCTGGGGGCTCTTAACTCCAGACTGGGTCTGTTGTTTTCATCTCTGTTTCACTAGCATGATTCTCTAGTATTATTTTTATTCTACAACTTGTTCAGTGTATTCTGTATTGTTTTCTTTTATACAGCTAGTTTGTTCCAAGTTACATCATTATTTTGTGCAGTATTCTCAGAAGTATTGCCCAAGCAGATTGAAAGGAAAGTTCAAAAGGTTATACACTGGTACTCATACTGTGCGGCCGAGAGACAGCTTGAAGTGATGTGGCTCTTAAGGTGGAATGTATTAAGAGCTGTTAATGCAAAAAAATATGCATGATGGAAATGTTCTTTTCTTTTCTCGTATTTCATATAGGTTTTTGAACCCACAGAACCCTATTGAGCCACTTACACTTTCATAGTTTGCAAAGTGGATATAATAAACTTCTTACTTAAAAAATAATTTTTGCAAAACAAATAATATGCCACTGTCAACCATGTTCAGTGTACTGAACAAAATGACAAAAGATGAATTATGGTTATTTTTCTCTGCATTTTTATAAAATGTATAATTTTTATTTATTTATATTTTAAGAGTAAATACCCAGAGTTGGCAGATTCCAAGCAAAACCTGCTATGCACACCCCTTCTGTGACATGCAAAAGATATTGTGGTGATAATATCTAATCACCAACCTGTTCCTCAGCAGCTTTACCCACCTTTGAAATGTTATACAGTGTCTCAAAGAGTTTATGGAGCTCTGCTTATGCCATAAATGAATCATATAATACTTGATTAATTTAGTAGCTTAACATTCAAAGGTATCAGTGCTGTACGAATATTTGTATTCTCCAGATGAACAGTATTTATTCATTATTCATTTTGGAAAGCCCTTTTATGTTTTCTTCAAAACAAGAATTTCCTCAGAAAAAGAAGTTATGCTTTTAAATAGATCTATAATGTAATTAAAATGAACTGTGCCAGTGTTTAAGTGGCACACGCTCTGTTAAATTGGTGACTCAACTGCATTGCTGTAAATACTGATTACTGTATGCACACAGGCTCTTTTGTTTATGCAATGTGGAACAAAGTACAGCAAATTTTGCACATTTAAAAGCTATTCACAAACATACTTGCACACTAAAGCCTTTATTGATACTGTACCCAACAGCATACTAGCATTGATTCCGCACACTCATTAAAATATTTGCTGTTATGCTGGAATTTTTGGGAAAATGTTGGATTTTGGTTTAAATGGAGATTTCTGCAATTTTTTTTTTTGCATTAACCTACAGTATGTTTAATCCTTTCATGACACATATGCATTCTGTTTAATATTCATCAACACAGTATTCATAAGTGACTACAAACTTAAACTCATCTTGGGAAAATCAGATCAACCCCATTATAAATACAGTACAGATGTTAACCTGGCCCTGGATGTGGGCAGGGGGAAAGGTGTCAGCAACGTTTTTTTCTGCATTCTGGAAGTGACCTCACCCTGCATTGGCAGAAGTGCTGTCACTGCACATGCGGAATTTGTCACAGAACCTGTAAAACCAAGGGGTATGGTGATGGGAGAACAGGGAACGGGCCAAAACAGTGTAACTCCCAATAAAATCATGAGAAGTTGACAGCTTTAATATAGTATCAACAACTTATTCATCTATAGATTAGATTAGAGTACAGGCTTTCCAGTCATATTATGGGGCATATTTATTATGTTGTGTAAAAAAACAGCGGAATAATACAGCACAGATCATCAGGCTTCGCAGTGTAAAAAGGGTATAAAAAATGGCATACACGTCTTTTCTTAGAGTGACTTCCACCGGAAGCAATGTAAAACAACAGCGGCAAATCTGGTGTTCGCATGGCATCCAATTACACACACCTTGGTAAATTCCCAATTTATTTTACACAGCTTTTTGCATTGTTTCTCTGTGAATTTAATTTTATGCAGCATAATAAATATGCCCCTTAGAATGCCTTACAGATTTCCTCAGAATATAGGGGCCCATTTACTTAGCTCGAGTGAAGAATTAGAGGAAAAAAAACTTTGAATTTCAAAGGTTTTTTTTGGCTACTTCGACCATCGAATGGGCTACTTCGACTACGACTTTGACTTCGAATCGAACGTTTCGAACTAAAAATCGTTCAACTATTTGACCATTCGATAGTTGAAGTACTGTCTCTTTAAAAAAAAACTTCAACCCCCTAGTTCGCCATCTAAAAGCTACCTAAGTCAATGTTAGCCTATGGGGAAGGTCCCCATAGGCTTTCTAAGCTTTTTTTAAGTCGAAGAAAAATTGTTCGATCGATGGATTAAAATCCTTCGAATCGAACGATTCAAAGGATTTAATCGTTCGATCGAACGGTTTTTCATTCGATCGTTCGATCAAACGAATTGCGGTAAATCCTTTGACTTCGATATTCGAGTTGAAGGATTTACATTAGGCAGTCGAATATTCGACCCTATGTAAATCTGCCCCTTAATGAAGATCACGGGTTCTGCTGATGATTGAAGCAGGCAAGAAGTGGCACCGGTTTTTAATCTCCAGCTTGACCAGAAACAGTGATATTCTGTTTGCCATTATATAGCAAAAGCAAATTATGTTATTTAAGATATAAATATATATTCTTTAAATTAATGAGTCTTTTTTTTTTTTTTAAATAATAAAAAATCAATGTTGCATTCTAGCCTTTCTTCTTTCACTTTGCTGCCTTCCAGTGGTGAACAAGATAATTATGTTCATGCAACCAAGTGATATATATATATACACATAAATGGAATGTCAGCACTCACTATTATTTGTGAATACATTTTCTTTTATTTCACACGAATTTATCCGACATTTTCGGTCCCACCCTTCTCAAGGATGCACATATACAGGTATCCATTATCTGGGAACCCGTTATCCAGAAAGCTCTGAATTACAGAATGGCCATCTCCTATAGACTCCATGATATCCAAATAATCCAAATTTTTAAAACTGGTTTCCAAAACTCTGCAATAATAAAACAGTACCTTGTACTTGATCCAAACTAAGATATAATTAATAACAACTGGAATCAAAACCAGCGTATTGATGTATTTAATGTTTAAATTATTTTCTAGTACACTTAGGGGCAGATTTATCAAGGGTTGAAGTGAATATTCAAAGTAAAAAAAATTCGAATTTCAAGCTATTTTTTTTATACTTTAACTATCGAATAGGCCAACATTTGATTCAAATTTGAAAAAAATTTGACTATTCGAATATCAAAATTTATCATGGACTGTCTCTTTAAAACTTCAACCATTCACCATCTAAAACCTGCTGGATTGCTGTTTTAGCCTATGGGGGACCTCCTGGAACCTATTTGGAGTAATTTGGTGGACTTTGAAAAATCAAAGTTTTTTGTAGCAAATACTTTGATTCGAATTCGATCGAATGCACTAAAACTTTGATTCCAACGATTCGAATACAGCCTATTCATCCGAATTAAAAACTTTTTATTATTTTTTTTAATAAATTTCGATTGGTCTTTTTTTATTAGAATTTCAAAGTTATGGGAGTTCAAAAAAACTATAGATACAAGACACACCAGCACAACATGGATAATTCCAGCAGGATTTGACCTTGCTCGTTTATTTGCGGATGCAACGTTTCGGGGCGTGACCCCTTTCTCAAGCATGCTTGAGAAAGGGGTCACGCCCCGAAACGTTGCATCCGCAAATAAACGAGCAAGGTCAAATCCTGCTGGAATTATCCATGTTGTGCTGGTGTGTCTTGTATCTATACTGCTTCCGAGGTTGTCCAATTCCTCTAAACATCTAGCACCTGGAGTTCGTTTGACTTCGGACGGCCAGGGTGTGCGAGTGTAAGTTTTTCTTTTTAGTTCAAAAAAACTCCTACTGCGTCGACTCTTGAGAAATCTGCCCCTTTAGTTCTAAATTATGGAAAGATCACTTATCTAGAAAACTATATATATATATATATATATATAGTGAATAAAGTACACCCTCTTGCAAAATATAAGGATATTATAAGTTACCGAGGAGTTCATCGAACTCCAAGGTAACTTATAATATCCTCATATTTTACAACTGGGGGTACTTTATTAATTATAATACACAAATTTTAGTGAGTCATGTGACAGAAATTACATCACTACTCACCGTTTATAACTGATGACATCACTACTCACCGTTTATAAGGATATCATTTACAAGATATTCATGGCTTTTGTGTATTATATATATATATATATATATATATATATATATATATATATATATATATATATATATATATATATATATATATATATAAGCATTGGCTGGCACACTAGAAACATACAATATGTTTGGGCCAAAACCTGGTATACAAACACTGCACAATGCCACACTATAGAAAACTGAGAATAATCTGATAAAGCTATGCCTTTTTACATCTGAACATGTTAAAAAGTATTTTTGTCATTATAACTTTTCTATTATCTATTGTTTAATATTAGAAAGAATTTAAGGCAATGCCAAAACCCATATACATTATGGGGCCCATTTACTTAGCTCGAGTGAAGGAATAGAGTAAAAATAGTTTGAATTTTGAATGGTCGAATATGGCTACTTCGACCATCGAATGGGCTACTTCGACCTTCGACTACGACCTTCGACTTCAAATGGAACAATTCGAACTAAAAATCGTTCGACTTATAAAACCATTCGCTAGTCGAAAGTACTGTCTCTTTAAAAAATTCTTCGACCCCCTAGTTTGCCACCTGAAACCTACCGAGGCCAATGTTAGCCTATGGGTAAGGTCCCCATAGCCTTCCTAACAATTTTCTGATCGAAGGAATATCCTTTGATCGATGGATTAAAATCCTTCGAATCGTTAGATCGTAGGAATAGCGGTAAATCCTTCGACTTTGATATTCGAAGGGTTGATTAACCCTCGATATTCGACCCTAGGTAAATGTGCCCCTAAGTATGTACACACATTTTTCTTTTTAAATAAGAAATGATCCCATACAGGTATGTAATTGAAAGAGATCTGAATTTTTACAGAACAATAGAGCAAAGCCTGGGTGCAGGTAAAAGAGACTACATTATAGAAACCACATTGATATCTTGAAGGAATACTGTCACAACCCTATTAATGCTATTAATGTGCTCCACGTGCATTTTTCCTTTGTATCGTTCTTCAAAAAATGTCACTCTCCTTGTGTATTAAGGCTGTCAGGTGAACTGTTAATGGAAGATAGGCAGTTAATAGCAATGCTTTGTGATAGATAATAGCTCTTAAACACAATAGTTTCTTCTTTCTTCTTTATTACTGTTAAAAAACAGTGTATAGGGGACTATGCACAGGAAACAAGAATAACAATGACAGTGATGTTTCATTTTTACAGGATACAGGACAAAAGTCAAGTTGAATGCAATATACAGCATGTGACTCCAGTTGTTGATGAACAAAAACTATAATCACATCCATTAATTATTGGCCTTTGGACACTACCAGTTGTTCCCTAACTATGGGAGCCCCAGTCATGGTTATGCCACTACTCCTGTACATATTATCCTCTACATACATAAGTTGAAATAGAGTAAAGGCATGCTGGGGTAAAACAGAACAGAAAGGCTAATTATTCAAAATTATACAAAATAAATTATGTTTCTTCAAATGGGTGCATATATAACATACTAAAAGCTGATACCGTAACTTTTCCTTTAATCTTTGTGTACAGCATTGATTATACTATGAGGCACATTTACTAAAGGGTGAAAGAGAAAATTTGGTGCAGTTTCACCAAAAATTAAGACTTCCCTCAACATCGGCAATTTACTAAAAGTTTTGAAGAATTCATTTCGCAGTGGTGAAAATTCTCTTTGCATTGGTGTAAATTCACCTCTCTTCTCCAGTGAAAATTCTACAATTCACTAGGAGCACAAGAACATATTTTTGCCAAGAGAAATTTCTCCAGGTTCAGTCTGGGGAACTTCTATTATAAAGAAAAAGCAGCCACTTTTTAAATTTCCCTCAATATAGCCCTTTCCATGCCAATTTTCTAAAGAATTTTCCCCTATTGTTGTATTGGGAAATACACTGGCGAATTTTCAAAGAGCAATTTTCATTAACGCCAGGAGAAAATTCACCATATTTCTCTTGAAAAAGTAAACTTACAGTTTTTAGTAATCATGAGATGTGTTGTGAAAATACACCAGGCAAAGTGAGGTGAACTTTGGTGAAGTTAGATAAAGAGAAAATGTAAACTCTCTTAAATGTGAGTTCATGTGAAACTGATAAATCTGCAGATTCTCTCCTGTCCCCAATAAGTAATAAAAGGCAATACATTTGGTTATTACATAATCTCTCAAATCTTTTATTCCTTTATTTACTTATATATGAACCCTGTTCATCTGCCATTGTGCTTTACCTAAAACCCTCATCATTGGTGGCATGCACTTTAAATACACCTAATTACAGAGAGAAAGCAAGAAAGACAGTGTCTGAATCAGTGTCAGCTATTTGCTTTATTTCTTTCTTTAAAATATAAAGGAAGGCACCAAGTTATCTAATAACCGGAGGATAAATGTAATAGATTTTGCATTTATGTGTACAGGTATGGTACCTGTTATCCAGAATACTAATCTTTCCTTAATTTGGATCTTCATACCTTAAGTCTACTAGAAAATCCCAAAAGGCTGGTTTTGCTTCCAACGAGGATTAATTATATCTTAGTTTGGATCAAGTACAAGGTTCTGTTTTATTATTCCAGAAAAAAGAGAAATTATTTTTAAAAGTTTAGAATATTTGTATAAAATGTTGTCTTTAGGAGACAGCCTTTCCATAATTTGGAGCTTTCTGGGAAAAAGGTTTCCGGATAATAGATCCAATACCTGTATATGTTAATATTCCTCTGAATTATAGACAATAAAATTTAAGTAGTAAAATTCTTACAAATGTCTCCAAAAAAAGTTAAAAAAAATAATCAATTCCAAATAAAGAACTAACATAAATAGATATGCCAATATCGCTTTTCATCCAACTACACATAGATAATGATAAATAGTTGAAATGGATGAATAGGTGAAATGGATGAACGAACAACTTATTCCAGTTTCTTCTCACAGTCCACCACACACTGAATGACAAAGTCAATGATAAAAGTGTTGTAAAATAAAGTTAATGGATGATTTCTATATAATGGACAGTAAATGCAATAAAAAAAAATTACACCTGCTTTATTATAGAGCATTAACAAAACTTCAGATCCAGTAATCAGTTCAAAATCAGCCAAGTTCCATTGACCCCAATTGCTAGCAGTTCCCCTGTACACGCTGGCCTCATCCATTCCAAATGCCTCAGGATGTCACAGGTATGGGTAGAAAGTATATCTTGGCAGCAATAGTTCCTCGGGAATCCACTGTCCACTTTAGCTCATTATTGGCAGCAAGTCTCATTGTTGGATTCTGATCACCAGAGAGTACCTCTATCACCTTTATGTCATCCTATTTTTTCTTTATAGAAATCATTTCTAAAGCCAAAACACAGAGAGGGTCAGACTGGAGCACGGTGGGCCCACCGGGGTCCAACATTCTGGGCCCCTCGTGCGCAAACGTGAATGGTGGCATGAGCCACAAATATGTGAGTGCTGGCGCACCCCCAAACGCATGCACAAATGCTAGGACGTGCTGAGCATATGCGAACGATGGCATGAACTTCGCCGGACATTTTTGTTTTGGGGCTTGCCAGTTTAGGATCTGGGCTGGCGGGGGCCCACCAGGTTTTTTCCCGGTGTCCCGCCGGCCCAGTCCAACGCTCTATACAGAAATGTTTTACTATAAAGTTAAGGAGTTAATGTGGACAGCAAGAATAACAATAGGTTGTTAAAATTGCATCAGAGAGAAAGGATTTATGAACTGAATACTCTTACCCTAAGGTCTCAATATAAATATTGATCTGGCAGCTTCATATAGGTTATGTATAGTGGATGAGGGGATTGTGGGCAATGAGTTAGGTAATAGAGTGTGGGGGATTAATCATTGATATAGAGACTTTAATAGGGTATAGAAATGTTCATGTAGTCATAGGTTATCTCTATATTTAGTTATTTATTTGGTGTAAAAACTAAAGGTTGTATAAGTTAGAAGGTGATAGTATGGATTGGGATGAAATGATGGAAGTTAAAGCTATAACATTAATCCTGAGAACTGAATGATATAATGGGTTATATATTAGGGCTGTGAAGAATGAAGCCAAGGCGTACTCATTATTTATATTATTAAATTTGACTATTAAAAACAATTTATATTATTTTAGGATACTTAGAAAAAAAACATAAAGTCAAATATTTAAAAGAGCTGTGCTGTACATATTGCATATGTTGAAGATGGATGAATACATGTTGAAATAAACTGGTCTTTGTGTGATGGTATACAGATTATATCTGAACTGATATAACTGGGTACACCAGACTCAAAATGTCTTGGAAATGTTATAGTTATTGACCTCAGTATTTCATATTGTTATGTCATTGATTGATTTTTTTCACTTGAGTAAGTGCACTTATATACTTATATATGTATTGGCAGCTCCAGTTCCTGCTGAGGTTCTGTCTTATGTATTTTAATAATAATAATAATAATAATTGTGTGATACATTATTAGAGGGCACTTTACCGTATTTTCATTTATTTTGCTATACAGAGTACACCTGTAACTATACTTTCATATACATAACATGTTGCACCCCTAACAAAGCAGAATAAAGGCTACTATAGAAAAGGACAAACACTTGGTGGTCTACCCTGCAGATAAAAGTAAATCAATCGGTTTGTTGCATTCACATTACTACAGAAGGAAATTGTTAACACAGTTATCTGATGAAAGAACCTATAAAATTGACTCACTTTAACACTATCACTAAAACGAATTACTACCCGGGAATGACCAGATGATTATTCAATAGGACACTAAGGGGGTTATTTATTAAAGATTGTGTTGTCTTTTAACTGAAAAATTTTCAAGGGTATTTTTCTGTCAAAACTCAAATTTTCGGTTTAAAAAAAAATTTCAAGATTTATTATACCCCAGAGCTGGAAATAGCTCAAATCTGAAAATACTCCAAATAAAACCTGTTAAGGTCATATAGGAGTCAATGGCATTTGAAGATGTTTGTAGTCTTCATGATTCTTGGTTTTTTCCAGTGGGTCTTGCTCAAAAAAGCCATTAATTCAAATGATTCGAGTTTTATTCACTGAAAACTCAATTAATTCAAGTATTGTGTTTTTTTACTTCGAATGCACACATTTTGAGTTTTTTCTATTCAAGTTTTTTCTTCAATCAGAAAACATTGTGAGTTGTGAGTTAATTTAAGTTATAAAGAAAACCTCACAATGCTCACAAACTTGACCTTTGATAAATAACCCCCTAAGTTATTTGTTTTAAAAAGTGCCCCCATTGTCAAGGCCATAATGATATGCGCTGCATTGTAGTAATCAGCTGTGGTCTTTATATCCTTTTTAAAAATGAAATTGAAATTCAGCTTCATCAAAACTACAATGTGCACTCTCTGTTTTTACCTGCATTCTTGATCGTATTCCCTGACAGTTCCCGTGAAACACCAATCCTCAATTACTTATTAAAGCCATATTTTCAACCCTTCCCATCTCGCATCCACAAGAAAGGGATTCATCCATATTCATACCCTGGCCTTGTGTTTTACTAGTAATTCATTCTCTGAAAACTTGATTTTTAGTTACACAAATAATCATAAAGTTGGTAAGCCAACATAATTTAAGGTAAACTTCACATGACTGCCCCCCCCACACACTTTAGCTTGTTTAGGGAAAATTCTCTAAAAAATATTTTCCCCTTCCCACCCCTAATTTGCATATGAAAATTAAGATTCAGATTCGGTTCGGTATTCGGCTGAATCTTTTGTGAAGGATTCGGGGGTTCGGCCGAATCCAAAATAATGCATCCCTAAAAACAGTACCTTGTACTTGATCCAAACTAAGATATCCTTAAACCTTATTTGTAAGGATCCTTATTTGTATTGTAAGCAAAACCAGCCTATTGGGTTTATTTAATGTTTATATGATTTTGTAGTAGACTTGAGGTATGAAACTCCAAAGTATGGAAAGACCCATTGTCTGGAAAACACCAGGTCCCGAGCATTCTGTTTAAAAGTTCTGATACCAGTACTTGAATACTTCTATGTATACAAAAAAAAAACATAAAACAATTTGAATGCCTCTTTCTTTGAAAACTGCCTACTTGATCACAATACTTTCCAGAAATAGCTCTTTCTTATCTTACCAATGACTTGCTCACTCCCAGGTCTTTAAACCTCTCTGAAGATCTTGACATTGTCAGTCACTCATTCTGTCAATAAACCTTCTGCTCTCTTGTCCTTTTATAGCAGTGCGGACATTGATTGCTCTTTTTTTTGTATAATTCTGGAACTGGATTTTCATGTATTATTCTTCCTACTACCCCTCCCAGTCAATATCACCTTTGCTCTATTTTCATATGTCATACTCCCTATACAGTATATATATATGCAATTTTATGTATCTATTTCCATATTTTCATTTATATTCATCCATTCAAATATTCAAGAGTTGTTTTCACTTTAAGAAAGGTTGAATTTGTACATTAATAATCTTTTAATAAAATGTTTATACTCTATGCAAACTGTTCTTTTCCATTTATATTTTCACAATTCTGGCTCGCTTTTCCTAATTATATGTCCTTGTTTAAGCTGCACATCACAAAGCATATTTCTTGAATTATCTTTTAGACGGCAAGAAAATGAGATAATAAACATTAAGCCCTGAACTCAATATGAGTAGCCTTATAAACAGACACTAAGACGAATAATGAGCCATACAAAAATATCACTCAAACCCATACTGCTGACACATTTCATCATCTACAAAACCAGGGAAAAGCATTTGTTCAAATTTTTATCTTTTAGGAAACTGAAACAAGCCTTCGATAAAAAAAAAATGAATGTCATGAGGTAATGTGATGATTCCAAAGTTATTCATTATGTGCATTTTCTCACTTGCCTGTTATTAAAGGTAAATTATTTCTAACCTTATTCCTAAACAAAATTTAAATAAAATAAATATATAAAAATATGAAAACCACTGTTGACAGCAGGAATAGAATCATAAGTAAAACTTTTTCATTTTAATGTCTGCAAGTTTTAGACAGTATTGAAAATGATCACCTGTCTAACCCCTGTTCTTCATCGTCCTTCATATTTTTACTCGTTTTTTGTTTTATTTTGTCACGGAAATTGTATGAGCTTACAAGTTTATAGCTATATGTACAAGATTGATGGCTTGCAAAAGGCCACAAAGACATATGAATTCTTTTTATGAGAAGGTAAGTAGAGACCTTGATTCTGGGATGGCAGTGGATGTGATTTACTTAGACTTTGCTAAAGCATTTGATACAGTGCCACACAAAAGGTTACTGGTTAAATTAAGGAATGTTGGCCTGGAACATAGTATTTGTACCTGCATAGAGAACTGGCTAAAAGATAGACTACAAAGAGTGGTGGTAAATGGAACATTTTCTAATTGGACCAGTGTTGTTAGTGGAGTACCACAGGGCTCTGTACTAGGTCCCTTCTTTTCAACTTGTTTATTAATGACCTGGAGGTGGGCATTGAAAGTACGGTTTCTATTTTTTCAGATAATACTAAATTGTGCAGAACTATAGGTTCCATGCAGGATGCTGCCACTTTGCAGAGTGATTTGTCTAAGTTGGAAAACTGGGCAGCAAACTGGAAAATGAGGTTCAATGTTGATAAATGCAAGGTTATGCACTTTGGCAAAAATAATATAAATGCAATTTATACACTAAATGGCAGTGTGTTGGGAGTTTCCTTAAATGAGAAGGATCTAGGGGTTTTTGTAGATAACAAGTTGTCTAATCCTGGGCAGTGTCATTTTGTGGCTACTAAAGCAAATAAAGTTCTGTCTTGCATAAAAAAGGGCATTAACTCAAGGGATGAAAACATAATTATGCCTCTTTATAGGTCCCTGGTAAGGCCTCATCTGGAGTATGCAGTGCAGTTTTGGACTCCAGTCCTTAAGAGGGATATAAATGAGCTGGAGAGAGTGCAGAGACTAAGTGCAACTAAATTGGTTAGAGGTGTGGAAGACTTAAATTATGAGGGTAGACAGTCAAGGTTGGGGTTGTTTTCAATGGAAAAAAGGCGCTTGCGAGGGGACATGATTACACTTTACAAGTACATTAGAGGACATTATAGACAAATGGCAGGGGACCTTTTTACCCATAAAGTGGATCACCGTACCAGAGGCCACCCCTTTAGACTAGAAGAAAAGAACTTTCATTTGAAGCGACGTAGGGGGTTCTTCACAGTCAGGACAGTGAGGTTGTGGAATGCACTGCCGGGTGATGTTGTGATGGCTGATTCAGTTACTGCCTTTAAGAATGGCTTGGATGATTTTTTTGGACAGACATAATATCAAAGGCTATTGTGATACTAATCTCTATAGTTAGTATAGGTATGGGTATATAGAATTTTAATTAAAAGTAGGGAGGGGTATGTGTATGGATGCTGGGTTTTCATTTGGAGGGGTTGAACTTGATGGACTTTGTCTTTTTTCAACCCAATTTAACAATGTAAAAGAGCTGACACAAATGTCATCACTTTTTAGGGGAAAATTCTCCCTAGTTTTCCTGTTACAGGTATGGGATCTGGAAACCCGTTATCCAGAAAGCTCAAAATTATGCAAAGGTTGTCTTCCATAGACACCTAAATAATCCAAGATTCCAAAATTGTACACACACACACATAAACACACACACAAATATATATACTTATATACTTATATATTCAATGACAGAAGATAAAGAAAAAACAGATAAAGGGGTATTGGCCATCAATGTTTACTTAGGCAGTGAAACATATCACTCAGCATCTAGCCATGTCATTACATTACACTACCAGCACCAGACAGCTGAAATACAAATGGCCGTTATTAAGATAATTAACTTGAAGATTTAAACAGAAGGACATGTGGCATGATGTATACACACAGTGAAGCAGAAGTGTTGGTATGCAGATGGCATAAGCTAGGGAAGAATGCTTCACACAAACAAGTCCACAGACATACAAACAAAACCATCAACATATTATATGCTTAAAATAGAAAAGGGTTCTCATTTTAATTAAGCTTTGCACTGCTGCCTTCTCATTCTGCTCTGCTCACTTCAATAGACATATGGATTTTTATACTTGTTTACATTTATGATAGGAATGTGGTGGCCATTTTAATAAGGGGAACATGATGTATTTTCAAAGAGTACTGTTATGAATACTACAGAATTCTTCTAAATAGAACTATGTCTTGGGGTATTTTTCTGGTCTAAGGACAATCACATATCTATGGCTATCCTTCCACAGCAATTAAAACACTACAGATTATACAAAAGTGGTATAACAATGGTTTAAAGGCATTATTTTATAGATCTTTGAATTGCTTTGGACTGCTGACCACATCACTTGACTTAGGTGTAATGTAAAAGAGGGTCTTAAAGGGCTGGTTCACCTTTTATTATGTTGTAGAATGGCCAATTGTATGCAACATTTCAATTGGTCTTCATTATTTATTTTTTATAGTTGTATTATTATTATTATTATAATTTTGATTATAATTTTTCTTCTGACTTTTTCCAAATTTCAAATGGGGTCACTGACCCCATCTAAAACCAAATACTTTGTAAGGCTGCAAATGTATTGTTATTGCTACTTCAGGCCCTCTTCTATATATATTGCAGTCTCTTATTCAAATAAATGTATGGTTGCTAGGGTAATTGCTAGGGTAATAATAACAACCAGATTACTGAAACTACAAACTGGAGAGCTGCTGAATAAAAAAGCTAAATATTATTTATCAAGCTCAGAATTTATCTCAGTACTTCTATGATAAAAATCTGAGCAACTCCGAATTCCCGAACGGACCTTATTTATCATTCAAAAAAATAGGTTCGGGCAAGTTTTCGGACTTTTCCTCAAAAACCGCAAATTTTTCAGAGTTTTCTGACTTTTTGGACCAAAATCCCCTAAATCATCAGATATTGGTACTGACAGCAGTGCAGACACTGGGACCTATCCCATTGACTAATACAGGACCCTGAGATGCTGGGTTTTCGGATTCTGAGTTTTCATACCATCGGACTTTAATAAATGCCGAAAAATTCATATTTTTTTTAAGGTCCGAAAAATCAGAATTTTTCAAATCAGAATTTTTCGCAAATAATCTGCAGAGGTAGCAGAGGTTAGCATTGCTGTGTTGCAGCATTATCTGCAAGAAGTTTGGATGTTCTCCCTATTCTTGTGGGCTAGCCTACTTACACTCTAAAAACATGTAGGCAGGTTCATTGTCTGTTGGTAAAATAAACCATAGTGAAAGATTGCAATTTTTTCTTCTGATGGGCCTGATGTATAATCTTTGCATGAGTGCTGTGGAATACGACAGTGCTATAGAAATAGTCTCCAATGTGACTTTTAAGAAGTGTCGGACTGTTGTGCCTGGGGTCGACCAGCAAACCTAACTTCAAGGGCCTACCCAGTACAAAAAAACACCCACAAAATTAAAATTTTTATTTAAAAAAAAAAATAGAAACTGGAATGGCCGTAACAATATTAAATTAAAATATCTTGTTCAACTCTCCAGTTTGGAATTTCAGCACTGATCTAGTTTCTAGGATTTAAATTACTTTAGCGACCAGGTAGTGGATTGAGTCAGAAGAAGGCAAATAATTTGAAAACTATACAAAATAAAAAATTAAGACCAATTGAAAAGTTGCTAAGAATTTGCCCCAGAACATTTGGTAGAATAAAAACCATGAAAGCATTATGTAGCAGTCCCCCAGCAAACAAAATAGGATAAACGCAGAACTCCATGTATAAATTCACCAAACACAAGGCAGGATATTTGCAAATCCAACACAAACTGCAGCAGAGGCCCACAACAAAAAACAGTATACTGTATGTAAATAAAATGCACAACACTTTACTCACATACTCTTTTTTGCACACCTCCCAACATTTTGGAAATAAAATGAGGGACAAAAAAGTTGCTGCGCGTAGCGTGGAACAAATTCTTGCAAACACGAGCACCAGCAAATTTAAAACATCCATTTATTTGAAATCCATTAAAATGTAAAGACAGAGCATAGTAAGCGCAATAGCTTTAGCGTAGCGTGGAGAATTTTTGTTGACCACGCCCATTTTTTGGTCACACCCCCTAATTACCATGTTCATTTTACAATGCAGGCTAAAAAAGTTTGAACATTTTTCTGTTTTTTTTTCCAGTTATTACAGTTTTGCTAATGAAGGTGAATTCCCCTTCAAGCTGTGAGTCTAACTTTTCCCAAGGGACCTGTTATCTTATATAGTTACAATTACTTATTTGCTTATATAGATACATTTGAATTGTATCTTATCTTCTATTGTGGCTGTTCTCTGCCAAAAGCCAATTAAGTTATAAACATTGTTTCTTTTTCTGTCTGTTCAGTGCAGAGATTAAACAAAAAGTAGAACCTCTCTTTTTGTTTAATCTCTGTTCCTTTGCTCTTTACCAGTAATATCTCCTTAACACTTTTTTTTATATTGCTCCTCTTGCCCCCTTTTGTTTTTTTCTGGGTTCTTTTTTCCTTATGTCATGAATTCTACGACGTTTTACTATTTTCCCCTCCTCCCATTCCCCAATTCTCTTCTTTGTAATCTTTTCATTCCATTCATTGCATTGCAGCCTTCCTCTCCCCCAACTAGTCTATTTTGCACACAGAGAGTCTGTTAGCATAAAGTTGATATAAGCACGCATATCTATATCTTTCTTTCACCACTGCTGGTAACACAAACTTTACAGGACGTGACGTGACGTGAGAGCAGGAAGGTTTCAGGCGGAAGTTGTTATTGTCAGCTCCAGTGATTTTCGCATACAATAATCATATGGGCCCACCAAGGCCGAGGCCCACCAGATTTTTTCCCCAGGGCCTTGGCAGGCCAGTCCGACCCTGCTTTTAAGACCAAAACACTACTGATTGAAATGTGGATTGTTAAATAAATATTTTAGTACTGACACTCTTAAAGCCTAGCTCCAAGACGAAAAATCTCTGATTGAGAGTTGCACTCCTATGTTTATGTGCATACAGGCATGAGATCTATTATATAGAATGCTCAGGACTTCCAATAATACAGAGCACCATGAATAAGGCTACTAATATGATTTAAATGTTTCTTTAAATGTCTTTTTTTCCATAAACATCCAGTACAAGGGACTGTCTTATTAAAAAAAACTGAAAAATCAAATCCGTCAAAAAGGAAAGCCAGTGCCTTGCCTGCTAATTATAAAATAGGTGAGTAGACTCTACAGAATAAAGCCCATGAGCACTGATATATACAAGATATACAAGATATAGGAAATGATTTTAAGAGAAATATACCTTTCTTTACTGATATTCCTAGCTTCAGTTCATATACAGTAGTTCCCACAGTGCAACAGCTCATAGGATTGAGCACAACAAGCAATTAGGCAGTGGACCATAGAAAAGAGTCAGCATTCTCCTGCAAAGCACAAGATCTGAGTTATAACATGAATTTATAATTGTGCAGGTCGAGAGACTGCTTTTTTTTACTCCATATTTCCAGACAGCTACTTTTGAAAACCATAACAATCAGTTAGGTACTGTATTTCAATTACCCTAATTGCAATTTAATAGTCAAATACTACCTAATCTTCAGTAAACTTTTATGTAATAAACACAAAGAGAATTAATAATTTTGAGAAATGCCCTTCCCTTCGTTATGATTTTTCAGAGGGCCTGCAACTGAAGAAAACTAAGAGTGATTTTTAATACTGTATGTGAAAGCCCAGCCCCTTTTGGGTTTAAAGTGGTCATGGTCTTCCCTAAGTGAGACACCAAATGAAGGTTGAAAACAACTTAAAGGAGAAGGAAATCCTGTAAAAAAAAAAAAAAAACCATACCCCAACCCTTACTCCTCCCTCCAGGCTAACCTCCCCCCCCCCGGGGGGAAATACCCCATACTTTATACTTAACCCTCATCGGAGATTTTGGCAGCGGACTTCACGGCATCCATCTTCCGGGTCCTCGGTAAGATGACTGGGAGATCGGTAATCTCTGTCAATTTCAGTGCATGCGCAGTTGTCGAAAACCGACAAATTGCTCCAACTTCGCATGCGCTGACATACCGATCTCCCAGTCAGTTTACCGAGGACCCGAAAGATAGATGCCGTGAAGTCCGCTGCCAGAAACTGCGACGAGGGGTAAGTATAAAGTATGGGGCATGTCCCCGGGGGGGGGGCAGTTAGCCTTGGTGGAGGAGGGAGGGGGTCTACGTGGGGTGGGGGGGGTATGGGGTTTTTTCTACAGGGTTTCCTTTAATTCAAAAAGACAGAGCCATACGAGTATAGGGTTTACAAGCTTGTATTTTAACCATTGGAAAGTAGGTGGGGTTCCATGTAAATGGAATGGTAACACAGTGTACTGAAAAAGTTCCTCAGGAGTGGAGAAGGTTATTATTTTATGCGCCCTTCAGTTGTCAAGTACCAAGTACAACCTGGCTGATCTCTTTCAGTACACAGACCTCATTACAAAACCATTTCCATTAAAACAAATGGCATTCTTTAATTACCCCATTTTTGCTACTTCTTCAAAAACTACCTCCACTACCTCCTATGTACAGTTTAACCTTTACTTTCATGGGAGACTCTGTAACAATATGATGCTTAAAAAATTAAGTAAACCTATAATGTATATGATCAGTAAATATCTCAAACCCAGAACTAACACCAAGGTCGCCTTTCGTTTTGGGAGGAGCCCTTTTTTTTTCGTTTTTCCCATTTCAGAGTGCCACATCTTATAACTGTCTTCCCTAACTTTTTTTTACTTTATAATAGCCTGCCATTTAGCCAGGAATTGCTCTTTGTGGTAGGGTCAAGTTAAAAACATATTGTTCATGGCCTATTGCAAATTCTTCTTAGGCTTTCCTAAGTTCGGGCCAAATGATACATTACTTTTGAGATGACTTTGAGGGATATCTTCTGCTACAGGCTTAATGGGAGTAGCATTCTGGTCCGATATCTCTTTAACCATATCATAAAAACCTACAGTAACTAACATGGGAAACATGAAAAAAACCACTTTCAGTTTTGGTAACATCTCTGGTAACAGAAATTGGTATTTTATAAGCTTTCTACTAATAGAAGGTGAACCCCTGGAGAAGGAAACTCCTTCAGCCAAAATATAATATATGCACATGTGCTAGTAAACAACTCAAGAAAAGAAAAGGGTATTGGGACTACCAAAAAAGTGAATCCAGATAAAATGATAGTGCTAGTCTATTATATTTTCAATATTTCAATCACCAATACGTGACCTTCATCAGAGACATTAGAACAAGCATTTTTTTGATTTCTATAATTCTAATACAGAATGCTGTTTGGCCATTACAATTTGTGGTTGCATGAGACAAATTATTATTTTATGTCTGTTAGTTTACCTTTTAACTAATCTTAAAAACCTCACTTTGGCTTTTAAAATACAGTAACTGGCCTAAATTCATTTTGGTGATAGTCTGCCACAAACGTCTGCAAATGTGCACTCTACTGAGCTTTGAAGAAACATATTAAAACACAAACTAATTTACACTGGAGCACAGTACATTCAAAGATATAAAAAGAAATACTGTTTTTCTGTTTATCACTGTACTTAGTGTAATCTACCCCCTTCAGAGAATTGTATTGGATGAGTTAATCTCAACTATCCATGGATAACTTCCGTACTTATTAGATTCATACTGCACGATTTCCAAAGAGGAGGTAAAATTTTAATTGCATGGCTTTAATACAGCCCCCACCACATCTTTTCCATGACGGGTGACTTAATAAAATGAATGCCCAAGAGAGCAGGGAAGGTTAAGGAAGGTAATTTAAATAGATGGGAACATTCCTTTGCTGCAGAGATGCAAAGAAGAGCATTTCTGAAATATGCAAAGTACGGGCAGGAATTTATATGTATTTTATTTCCTCCTAACATACTGGATATCTGTATTCCCAGCGATTATGTTTCCTGTTTAGCCATTCTGCTCCACATTTGCTCACTTAAACTAATCAATATTACCTGATTTACATTTCTTATCTGTTTAAATTCATGTGGTTGAACATTTTGAACAGTGCAGTACATCTATTCTTAGCATATATTATGCTCATGCCTGCCTTGCAGTCTGATCACATAGCTGCTCTCTAGATGACCAGATACACAGCTTTCAACAAATAACAGCTACCCTTCTTGTCTACATCTCTAAGAATTGTCATTTTAGCCAATCTGAATAGTGTGCCAGTCATCAGATTGCTCCATCACAAAAAAAGGGGGGAGAAAGGGAAAAGCAAGACTATGTGCAGTTGCTGAAAGGCAGTTTAATACTTCTATTGAAGACAGATTGCTTTATAAAATGCTTGCTTGATGTGTCTTAAAATCACAGGACATATACACAGTATATATATTTGTATAATTTGTATCTTCACAGTTGCTTTATAAGTATGAAGATTTTAAAAAAACTGTTGTTTTAAAGGCACAATGCAGTTAAGGAACATTAAAATTGCAATAGTTGATGGTCAATAACAACAAGGGTGCTGTTTGGAGTAGGGAAGATTGGCCATTTGCACCAAGCCTGCACTAGAGGGAGCTCTTAGTAATTACAATTTCAAACTATTACAAACATAGTAAAAACCTCTGTACACTGTATGTAATAAAAGGCATTATGTTTGCCCAGGAGAATTAACCCGTAGCAACCAATCAACAGGAAGCATTTACTGGTCACCTGTTTATATGTAAACAGGTTGCAATGGGTTACTGCTCCAGGGCAAACTTAGTGCCATTAATTACACATGAGGTTTAGACTTATACTAGACTTAAACTTACACTTGTATTTATGGCAGCAAGATCCAATATACAACACTCTAGCTGTTCTTCTACTACATCTCCCAGAATTCTTCATATTGCTTAAGCCGAGCCTGTCTATGAGATACTGGGAATTGTACTTCATCAACTAGAGGGCTGCGTGGAGCAACTTTCTTTTAAATGTGCTAATTTTTCTCACAGTTGATCTTCAGCTCTTGGGCAATGCAGGGCACCTCCTTTAGATGAAGCCCAATTTACCCCAGGATTACTAACACCTCATATTATCTGTATTTGGTTTGTATCTTCCACATAGGTTCCTAGTATTAGAACCCAAAACATTTGTAAAACCTTCAAAAACCAGACCAGATTGACATATACAGAGAAGAACAACTGAATGGAACACTGTTTGTGCCTCTTGGGCAATCCTGATTCCAATATTCTAACAAACGTCAATATTATTATGGTACTACATATAATTCAAGCTTAATTATGAAACACATATATAACTGTAAATCCCCACACACTGCAGCTTTGGTTTCCTATACAGCTATACAACAGACTACCCAACCCTAAGCAGGCATGAGCAATGTATAAATATGTCCAATGATTGCAGTAGAAAAATGGCTCATAGTTTATAGTTGGATTTACCAGAAGACTGCAATGATGAAAAAGTTTTTCGCAGTACATCTGCATTTTACCCAATATATCCTATATTTCTTTATATTAACTCTGGCACAATTTAATTTAAAATGTATTCACTGACAGGCAATAAAAGCCATCTCAAACATTTATCTCTATGTTCTGCTAAACTAGAGAGCAGACTTGCTAAAATTTGAACTGGGGAAATCTGAAGAATCTAGAAGTGCAGATTTTTGTTACCTAACACCTTCCTGTCTGATTAATTTTCAACAAACTGACACAACTATCAAAGCAGATAATGTTATGATTTATCAGAATGTGTTGGACTACTTTTATGCAAGCGCTTTTCTGTTTTATTGGGTGTTACAATTCAGAGGCCGTTGTAAGCTCTCACACCCCAGAAATTCAATAGCATTTGATAAGCATTGTGTTAAATGAAATGTTCATGCTGGAATGACTAAGCGGCTGATTTGTATTTGTTTGTTTCCCAGAATTGTATTTTTTTTTTTTAAAAAAAATTGTGGATTATACTAATTACTTTTATTAATGAAAAATGCTTAATGTATTAAAGATAAAAATACATAAAGTCTTCAAGGTCATGTAGAAGTCAGTGGGATTTTTCTTTTTCCAACTGTAAAATCTTTCTTTATTTTGAACTTTTAGAGGCTTTTGGATTTTTTTCAATTTGTGATTGCAGGAGTGTTATTACTCGGATTAGTTCTGCATTTTTATTTGATCATTATTTTAATATTAGGCTGTTTTTATACATGACTTGGCATTTGTGGTTTTAGAGCAAATTTTTTGATCAAGGTTTCTAAAAACTCTTACATCTAAAGCAACCCATGTTGTTTTTAGATGCCTGTATTTAGAATTCTGTCACATTTGTGTGTGGCTACACGTATATATAAATATACATATATTACAATATTGTAATGGGCTACATTCTGGAAATTCCAGTCTTATAACTGTTATTCTGCTTACAACAATCATAGTATGTCAGAAATGTAGTATAACATGCTTATAATGATACAATTATGACAATAGTAAGCATGTACAATTATACAATGATCAGTATGCAGAGCAAGTTCAGTTTAAGACTATCATAAATACTTCCAAGCATACATTGAAACTATTTGCCCAAGGCCTCACTCTTAAAACCTAAACATAACTTATTCTTTTACCTGTGCACTGCTGATAAGTCAAAGTTTCACATGAATTAAAAATGCAGGAAATCCACTGAATTCTAATATGTCCTGGGAGCCAACATTAAACAGCACATTACCAGTAGGCCTAATGAATAGGGATGTAGCGAACTGCCGTTTATGTGTTCGCGAACGCCGTTCGCGAACACCGGCAAAAAATGCGAACAGTTCGCGAACTGTTCACGAACTTCGAACATCCGAAAATCGTTCGATTCGAACGATCGAAGGATTTTAATCGTTCGATCGAACGATTTTCGTTCGAATGGAACGATTGAAGCCATTCGATCGAATGATTTCATTCAATCCAATGGCTTCGATCGTTCGATTCGAACGAAAATCCTTCGATTTTAGCGATCGAAGGAATCGAATGGTCGAACGATTTTGACGCGAACGCCTATTGGCGAACGTCGCGCGACGTTCGCGAACTTGCGGCGGACGCGAACAGCCGATGTTCGCGCGAACAAGTTCGCCGCAGAACAGTTCGCTACATCCCTACTAATGAACAACACTGCATTCATCTTAAGTTAATCTACTCTAAATGTAATTTAGAGCACCTACTGATATCATTTAATATACCGGTGTCCTGAAGCTATATAACTAATTAATAGTAAAGCATCACAGTACAAACAGATGCTGAATAATTAACTCATAATAACAATTTTACAGTCTTTTTTCTTTTATAACACCTTGTAAAAGTGACCCTTATAATTTGAAAATATCCCACAGTCAGTGTTGGAACTGTGTAAGAGAAAGTAATGAACACAGACACTTTGTTCCAAAAGACGTTTGTGGAATTATAGCGTTCACATAATTTCATCCTAAACTTCCCTTGCTTTCAAGATGGAGTTGTCTTGATTCAGAACAACTAACTACCCTTGCTTTTTAACATAAAAGTAATCGAGAGTCAAGGTTCTCAAGCTGTGGGACTTGTATCTCAGGGGTAGTTTAAATCAGTGTGTCTATAAGGAGTGGTTTTTAACAGGGAATATCTTTATCTCCTATTCTGTTCATATCTGTCTTCAGAAGTGGTGCTTATATTCAATCCTTCATTACCTTCTCCCATTGCCTTAGTAATCCTGGCCTATATTATCAGTTACAAGATCTTATGTAACTTATGTTGACCCATTTTACTCCCAAGTCTCACTATTGTTCTTATACTACTCTAAAGCAAAAAGATTGCTTCCTTTAGATGTTTAAATGTAGACTTAAGACTTTGCATCACAGATCATAACTTTTCAAATTCTTAAAGGTCAAAGTGAAAATTTTAATTAAAAAAAATAGAATTTCAAGCAAATTTTTGTGTACTTCGACTAGGGAATAGTCCAAATTCAATTTGAATATCGAAAATTATCATGTACTGTCTCTTTAAACATTCGACTTCGACCATTTGCCATCTAAAACCTGCCGAATTGCTGTTTTAGCCTATGAGGGACCTCCTAGAACCTATTTGGCGTCAATTGGAGGACTTTGATAAATCGAAGGGTTTTTTTGGGAAAAACTTTAATTCAAATACGCTATTACTTTGATTCGTACCATTTGAATTCGGATGAATTAGAACGAATACGGACTATTCACCCACAAAAACTTTGATTTTCTTTAATAAATTTCGGGTTGGTCAAATTGGTTTTTCAATTTGAAATTCGAACCTTGATAAATCTGCCCCATAATGTTTACTATTTATCTTCATAATTGCATGAATTTTTAGAATATTTAACCATGAATGTCCTTTATCTGTCCCTTCTATGCTCCTATACTACAGTTACTATAAGTTCTTGGCAACTAAACACTCAACATCCACAACATATTCTAATTGTTAGGGGATTTGAGAGTTAAAGTTCACAGACCTAGACTGTCAGGAGTTTGACATTTTGTCTAAAGCCTAGTAAACAGATACGAAAACCATTGGACAATTCAGTTGGGTTTACTGACCATTACAATAATAAGATGAAATATACATTATTCATTTTTAAATATAATCAGCAAAGTCCAAATTTGTTTTTCACATAGGCCATATAAACTCCATAGCTACCTTGACATTTACTCTAGAATGGGCTCAAGATGTTTCTGGGAATTCATTTTGAAGTTATAATATATGCATCAAACTCAGATATCCGACAACAAATTATTTAACTTCTATTATTATTCTTTATTTAAAGCTCCAACATATTCTGCAGCACATTACAGAGCTTATACATCTTACAAACCAGTTTCTGATCAAGTGGAGCTTAAAGTCAAAGAACCCTATTCTGAAGTGGTTGGAGGAGTGTACAGCTTTTGTTTTTAAAGTATCTACAGTATACCCAATCATACCAGATGCTGAAGGTGACAGACATTCAAATCAAAGCATTGCAGTATGGATCTTTTAAAAAAAATAATAATAATAAAAAGCACAATCATGCCATTTATCCCCATTTTGCTCCTACTAGCAACCAAGAGAACAAGAGGATGAGACTTAAAAATAACAATGAATTCCTTGAATATCAGTAATCGGTCATTGTGCATGCACTTTCTGTCTGATCTTTCCAGCACCATAAATAGCATTACAAATTAAAGATAGCACTTTCTTGATTTAAATTGGGTTACACTACCTCAATCATTCTATTCCACATTTCATTTTTGTATCTCCCTCACTACGTAGAGTATACATTATTTATTTCTGACAGACCTATATATGACAGATAATAAAGTGTCATGTAGTGAGTGAAATGTTTGTGCCAATCTACTGAGATACACGACTTGCAATTTGATTTTAACGTAGGGTAGATTGTATCAGTGAGCAATATTACAAGTGATTTAAGGAAGCAATAACAAGAGACTACAAAGAGCTCACTTGACTCACACAATAATCGGATGCAGCAATTCCTTCTTTTGATCCAATCAGTAGATAAACTGAATGACTGACAACTTTAGATACTTTAAGAAGCACCCCGGAAGCACATACATATATGCATAAATGTTTCTTTTAATTCAGTGCTGCTTAAGTTTCATGGAAACAGGACATGTTCTTTACTGCACATGTAGCCCCTGAGTCTAATCAAAGGCACCATAGACTTCATAAATGATGACATCATCATTTTAATTTAATCTGCCCCTCCAACATGCTATAGGAGTAATAATTGTCAGACTACTTATAATAAGTTAGAATAAGGACAGCACTGATACGGTGATACAGTGCTACTGCTAATAATTCTATTGAGGAACATTCAAAAATCAGTTGAGCCTATGAAAAATACATAAACTAACATTTTGTATGCAATGGGAATCTGAATAAATGATATTATCTATACTTGTTCTACCATTATATTAAGAGAGAATGAACATTGTGTGAAAGTTAATTCAGTAAGAAAATGTACCTGCTAATTGAATTCCCCTATAGACATCCACAGGAGAGCATTGACCTTCTTCTTGCATCTTTTTACAGTTGGCACTTTATCGTGAATGTAACTGCATGCATTGCATTTATGTGTTTATGTTCTATTATTGTTTTGTTCCTTCTCTCTTTTATTAATGTATTGTTTGAGCGTACAATGCTGTGTATATAATTATAAGTACAGCTAAGTAAATAAATAAGTATGCACATACAATTTAATAAAGTTTGTGGAATATATTTTTTTATGATATTGAAGCTGGCCTATTATGTGCAAAGAGTGAGCTTCACCATTAAATGGCAATGCCAGTGCACTCTAAATACATTTTAAAATATTCTATGGATAGGCAGGCTTCATCTTTAATACATCCCCTTCAATTCAATACAAAACTCTTCACTAATGAGGATCCAAATTTTTCACCCATAGACAGTGGGTGAAAAGAATTGTTGTACATCAAAGAAATTTAACGTGTGACAAAAAAATTGATGCCCAGGGACTTTAATGCATTTTGATGAATTTTTGTAGTTTCGCACATTTTTGGTGAAGCAAAACGGGTCAGATTCGCCCATCAATACTCCAACCTAAATTGTATTCTCATGGCATCTGCCTGTAGAATCTCAAAACTAACTAACTAAGCTATGATGGCGGTAGCATTGAGAAACTATGCAACTCACTAGAACAATAAATGCCTGGGTTCACAGTGCTCAATCCTGTGTAATCTTCTTATATTGATCAATTAAACACCCCTGTGCCTTTAGTAAAAGAGAGATATCTGACTGCAAGAAGAGTCAAGAGACTACAGATGGCGACACACAAAAAGATAAAATCCAATCCATCCAGTTTCCAGTGTGGCTCAAGCCAAGCATATGGGCAAATGTTTGTCAACTTCCAGCTGGAAAAAGTATGTATGTCTTTATCTATGTAGCACTACTTGCATAGAGATAAGTTAAGAGTTTTTTTTACAATACAATAATTGTTCAAACAGAGGGAAAATGTTGCAATTTAATAAATATACACAGTAACAAAGTGGCAAATATCAAAAAAAACCAGGTGGAAGTAGTCTGCCCTGTGGAACTTAAAACTGAAATCATGCTGATAAATTCATCTGCCTGATGACTTTCCTTGATTATGATCCAATCTTTTAACTGACTGGCAAAAGACTCCCGGCCTCAAATAGCCAATTTAGTCCAACTAGATCACTGGTGAGCTTTACAATGCAGTGTCTACTTTCACTGTAAGTATTTCCAGCTTGCTAATTCTGAACTAAGGGGCAGATTTATCAAGGGTTGAATTGAAAATATAAAGTAAAAAAAATCGAATTTCGGGCTATTTTTGTGTACTTAGACTAGGGAATAGTTCAAATTCTCTTTAAAACTTTGACTTCAGCCATTCGCCATCTAAAACCTGCCAAATTGCTGCTTTAGCCTATGGGGGACTTCTTAGAACCTATTTGGAGTCAATTGGTGGACTTTGAAAATTGTACGTTTTTTTTTAAATTACTTTGAAACGAAATTGATCGAATATGATCTTACTTTGATTTGTACGATCAAATACAGCCTATTCACCCACAGAAAAAAAAATGTTTTTTTAATAAATTTTGTTTGGTATTTTTTTATCTGAATTTTGAAGTTAACAGAGTTCAAAAAAACTCCCATTACTTTAAAATTTGATCCTTGATAAATTTGCCCCTTAGTGTAGCCTATCTATTAAGTTTATTGGTTGCAAAGAGATGGTGTGCCAAATAGCCCAACACTTACTGCAGTGTGTGCAATAACATCTCAGGAATGTTCTTTTCCACATGGACCACTTGACATGAGTCTGTTCAACAGATAAGGTCAAAATAACCTTGTATTCAGGGAATTAAATGGCATCATCACTCTAGTCACAAACAAAAAAACAAAAAAAAAATCACAAAGTTACAGTCTGAGTGTTACTCCATATATCTGCACTATCACTGCCGGACATAGCAACTAACCAAAAAAAAAAAGGAAAAAAAATTGTAAAAGACTGGTTAATACCCCACCATAAATACTACCAGGAAAGAACACTGTAACATTTATGAGAAAGGGAGTTTCCAAAACATAGAATATATATTTAATAACATTATGAAAAAAATACAAAATTTTAAATGTAAAAAAGCCATGGGATGGGAGGCAGTGAGGTATCATGTAAAAATTCTCAATAACAACAAAATTAAAATTGACTTCCCCTGCCAAATACTGGGTATTGTAGTAAAGGAAACACTCCCACTCCCACTTAAATGGTTAAACATTTCTAACTGGCTAATACTTTGAAGGTGTGCTTGCACCTGTGTGGGAAGGAGTAATCATATGGCACATTGGGCCAGACCAATGTGATGATCCTGGGGCTTAAGCTTAGGTAAGGTAAGACATTTCTACTTGGTATGAGTTAAGTCCAAAGGTCTACATTGGACCTTTCCAGAGATAGACTCTTCTATAAGTTTTCCAAATTTTCAAAAAATAATTGTCAGTGTATGGACATTTTTTTTCAACCTATCCATAGGTTTTGTATTTGTATTTTTTTTAAATGTAAGTGAAGATTTTTAAATCAACTTTCTCTTAACCCTCACAGTGTTCTGCCCTGGAGATATAGATGGTGCAATATTAAGCAGTCTTGGGAAATGTCTTTTTGCTTTTCATGTTTTTCTTTGTAATATAAATGATATGCAACCAGCACAACTCACTTACATGAGCCCTGAAGCTAACAGAAAAACCATGCTTCGTTCGTTTATATGTTAATTTATGCTACTATTTCTTTTTAAGGGTTTCTTCGACAATGCCTGCAATGTTACTCCTCAACCTTTTCCTACAGTCTCATAATATGACATAATATGATCTATTAGTGTAACTGTAATACACAGAATTACTTATTACCTTTATTGTGTACTAACTTTCAAAATGATTGTTCCATTTTTGTTTGCATTTCCCAACTTTCCCACATAACACAGTCTAGTGTCTAGCAACTAAAATGAGTCAGTGCTGCTGTTCAGCAACAGCTCTTAGATATAGCAATTAAGTAACGGCACCACCCACATGCACTAGGAAGGAACCTGGCATCCCACTCATGTACAGTAACCCCATGAACTCAAATGCAAGGAACTCATAATGAATACACCAATACGTGCCTAGTACCTGTCTACAACACAATCAGCAGAAATGTGGATCAGCTGACCAAGACAGAAAATCCCAGAGGGAATCATTTCAAGGGGTCTGACAGCAATCTATTGTCAGTCCTAGTGACAGAGCAGCATAATTAGCCACTAGTGCTGAAGCATTAAAAAGAACTGCTTCTTTAGGTCATTGATTTTAAAAGAACAGAAAAAAATAACTGTCTTAAACTAAAAATACATAGTTGCCTGCAAGATGCTTGCATGAGTACACACTTTTCCCCTAAATACGGTTAAATCAGAACTTGTATATATTTGTTCTTGGTAGTGTTTAATGTTGGTAAAAAGCAATTACCATTAGGCTTTAGTCATAAAAAGGATAAAATGCCATTTAGAAGGCGGGGTTTATTATTCGTACTATGTGAAGTCTTCTCATAGCCAGTTGCACTCTAGGCAGAAGAATGAGGAGTTGACAGTTGAGAAGCACAACGCCATGAGGTATAAGAAACAAAATAAATATGAGGAGAGCTAGGGAGAGGTGGAAAAGGCAGTGAGGGCTAAGTGAGAAACGTGATTGTAAGGAGAAAAAGGAGGTCAGAGACAGGGCAGTAGGGTGGAGAGGTTGGTTGATGGGATAATAGAAATATATTTGAGGTGGACATCATACATGAGAAACAGGAGGGGTGGATATCTTTAAGAACAGTAGGTAGTAAGGTAAGTGAGACAGATGAAAGGACACCACGAAGATAATTTGCAAATGAGAGACAGTACTTGAGACATAAGATTAATGAATTGGTGAATAACTGAAAGATGAAAGACAGGAGAATGTGTGAGTAGTTATGATGCAAGATACCATGTAGGAGAGGTGGGCTGTGGGATATGGCAGACAAGACAGGAAATACAAGAACTATGGTGTAGCACATTAATTGGATAATTTGAATTTAGCCCTGCCATTTTTAGGTCAAAACTAGGTTGGAACCATGAACATGTATAAAGACACTGTCTTATCCTGCTGAAATTCCAAGCATCTCTATAACTGCACATTAGCATTTAAATCAAAATTTACAGAAACATGGAGAACACTAAATACGCATTCACTATATCTATCACTAATCTATATAATACATAAATATCAGATAATCTTAAACGTCCTTCCATTTACTGGGCACAGAAAGAGAGAGAGAGAGAGAGAGAGAGAGAGAGAGAGAGAGAGAGAGAGAGAGAGAGAGAGAGAGAGAGAGAGAGAGAGAGAGAGAGAGAGCGCATGCACTGGGCCAAGTTATTTCTTTAAACAGAAGTTCACAATAAGTAAAATATTGAATTATTTATGTTTACAACACTCCTACTGCTCCCATTATGTATGCACTGATTTAATATGGATTGCTATATCTTCCTATCAAATCAATACTCAAAGCAATGCATCGTTGTTGCTCTATTTTTCTCAGACGATGCACTGCTTTGTCAATTCATACAAGTAATTCCCAACCACATTGTGTAGTATGGTATGGATTGGGGCAGGACATGATACTACATGATGACAAAAGAAGGCACCAAGAATTCATTTGCACAGAAGAGCAGCTATAAGGGAGCTCGCCTTTGTTCAGTGCACATGATACTAGTCTCTAGTGACTGATGGATGATATTTATTATTCCATTGCATGTCCATAACCTGGCTCCATTTTTGGACATAGACTAAAGACATTCTTATTCTAAACAAGCGGGCATACATCATGTTTGGGGGAAAATGGAAAATGTCTGACTTTTTTTTCTGGGCACATTAAAAATGCAGTCACATAATCTCAGGTGCCATTATATAATGAGCATGTAAAGTACATTAAAATCTGAATCTTGGAATCTAAATCTGGTTCCATGGAGACTGGTAGAGTTCAGCTGGAAAAAATGAAGTTATATTTAAGTGGTTCATTACAGCCAATCACAGAGTGAGATCATGTCAATGAATGTTAATGAATTATTACAACCATGCCCATCTTTAATATTAATTATATGTGAGTGTGTGTGTGAGTCTCTATAATTTATACATATTCGACATAATCTAATATTCTTATTTCTAGTGCTCAGACTGGAACTGAAACAGTGCCCTAGTTAAGGTTATCATGTATAACTCCATAAAGCTAGTTGATGAATAATCCTTCCTTCTTTAATAAGGTTATGGTTTCTCTTACTAAGGGATGATAGAGCAGCAATGTCAAACTCACAATGGTCCAGCTGTTGTGAACTACAACTCCCAGATTTGACAACTACAAGTCCCAGAACACCCCAAAAGCTGAGGGGGGGGAGGGCATAGAGGTTATGGGAACTGAAAACATTTACAGAATTTTTAAAAATGGTAAAATGATCTGATGTACACTGCAAATCAAAAGATATCATTGATATTATATGCTGTATATGTAGCGGCCACCTTTGTAACATTGCAATCAACTGTGCAGATTTTGCAGCTCCATACAGGTCATTTAAGATATTTTTAAATCCCAGTATAATTTAAAACCTTGATCCATTACTAAATTACTAAATATATATGTATACAAAGTGATTAATACAATCTACTTGGATTAATTATTTGATTTTTTACTATATACATTATTCTTAATTTTACATTTAAGCGAGTAAAGGGCAGACAAAGCAGTGCACACTGCTCCAGTTAACATCCGCGGTTTGGGATTTTTTTTTTTCTCTTTTTTATTAACTAAAAATAGCTTGTCTGCCGTTTGCAGAAGGGGAAAAAAAGAGGTTACAAAAGATTTGATTAGTTTTGATATCAACACATTTCCTTGGCATGCACGAATCGTGACATTATTTACAAATAAATCCCATCACGGCATTCTGTAAAAACTGCCTAAAGCAGATTTATGACGGAGACCTTGAACAGACAGGAGATGTGTTGCTTACAAAAATGAAAATAAATATCCTATCTGTACAATAAAAAGCTGATTAACCTCTAACTGTTTTCGAAAAGACTCCACTTTGCTGTCAGCCACCCACCCCTTTATTTCCAAAATCCAATTTTGCTGTTTTCCCAAGGCAAAATATAGGAAAGTCAGGACTGTTAAATCAGGCTGTAAGGATGCAGAGAAGCACTGGAGAGGAGCGAGCAGACTAGTATCACTGTGAACAGGGGGCACCCAGCTCCTTAAATATGCCAAGCAGGCAATTATCTCCAGGCTGCAAAAAGGGGTCACTAACGTTACTGAGAGCCGGTGCCTGACTCACACCACAATACAACTGCAACAGTTCCTGCTTTTACAGAACCATATGTACCACTACCACATTGCCCAACATCAGTCAAGAACAGTACAGCAAGTGAAGGGTTGAAAGATGGATCTGATACAGTAAATCACAATAACATGAACTTCTTTTCCCCTTATGCCTGCATAGTAAATACCTCCAGTGCTTGCCCCTTTGCTTTGGGGAGGAGGATTCACTACCTTCTCCTTATTGTAATATTCTTTCTATGTAGTCCTTTGGGTGGCAAGAAGCTGAGGGCACAACTGTAGCACCCAGAGAGCCAAGACTGTGCAGGAATATAAGCCACAGCCCACGGTGGTCCCCACAAACTGCCCATCTCAACTTCCATCCCCGCTGGAGATTCCCCCCCAGACAGAAAGCAGCACACACCGAGCTATTATTTAAGTATAGGAACATGAAAGTATTTACCAGCACTGGCATTGGCATTGATCAGTGTGTAGAGCTCACCGACTCTTCTTGCTTCATCCGTTAATGATCAGGCGGCAGCAGGATCATAAGCGGCAGTTGCAGTTGCAGCAGTGACATCCCACAGTGCCCCTCCATCGCTGCTCCGCCAGGCTCTCTCTCATCCCCGCACCGCTCCCGCTGCCCTCACTAGCTCATCGCAGAATAAAACACATACACGCTGGGTATTCACCATCAAGCCTTATCCCCCTGAGTCCACTCTTCCAATCCTGCCGATCCAGCCTTTCTCTCCACTAGATATTGACCTGGGATATTCAATGCGACTTGCCGCTTGAGAGATTTCACAGCAGCGCTCAGCGAGCCGCTGATTTTCTCCTTTATCCTTTGGATCCCGCTTGCATCGCTTTCTAACGCGCCTGTTTTCCTCTCGTACAGCCTGGGAACTTTAATGTGCTGCTTGGCCCCAAAACTGATGCACAAGCGCCTCTAGCCGCCACCGACTGAAATGCAGCGACTGAACTACGGCGGCGATGCTCCCAGCAACGCGACTGCTGCAGCTCTCAATAGCTTTTACTTCCTTCCCCCTCAGCTCCTCTTAAACTACTCACAGGAGGAACTGCAAGGTCCCCATTGCTCGCTTTAGATACTACTTCCCATTAAGATCTGATGCTGATGCTGTAGAAAAGAACCTTTTTGGCAGAAATGCTCAGTTTTTGTTTTTCCTTTGATGAAGAGGAAAAACAAATGTAATACTGTAGTATAAATGAGTAACATCAGACATATAAACTATGGGAGCTTTAGACTATGATCACCTATTTAGTTCCATTCCTTTGGTGGGGGGGTCAGCAACAGCATCGAACTGGGGTTCCAAGGACCCACCATTAAACCTTTGACGATTGGCCCACTCTCCAAACTATTTTTCCAACTTTCTTCATTCTCTTTCTTTATTTTCATAAACACTTGTCCTTATATACTATGATTTATTCTTCCCTCTAATTTTTCTCTCTAGTGATGGGCGAATTTGTCCCGTTTCATTTAGACAAAAAATACGGTGAAAAATTTGCGAAACGTATTGAAGTCAATGGGCATCAACATTATTTTGACGCGCGACAATTTTTATACATGCGTCTATTTTGTTCAAATGCATTAAAGTCAATGGGTGTCCGAATAATTTTGACGTGTGACAATTTTTATTGTTGGCGCACGGCCATATTTTTTGGATGCGGTGGATTTTTAGCCAGCGGCGAAACACGGAAATTCAACACAAATTTGCTCCTGCCGAATTTATTCGCCCATCACTATTCTCTTTGTTCTCATGTACATAGGCGGAGGGTGATTTTTTTATTTGGGTAGGCTAAGTTTAATGTTACATCAACAGTTTCTTCACCAGGGATTTTCAGTAAGAAGGAATGGCATTTATTTGGTAGTCAGCTAAGGATACAAGGCCTTTAACCACTTAAGACAACTGTCACCAATGTCCAATCACAATAGTTCCACTGAACTATTCAGGTAGGTGTTGGCTGAAACTCACAGAGGTGTGAAAGTGTCATCTGGTCACAATGGTCCCATAACTGATGGTATAGATTTTTTGTGCCAATAATCCCTTGCGACAAGTTCCTCCAAAACTACCTATCCATGACATCACCAGGAAGGGATTTTGTTCTAAAGACACTAGTCAGCAGCACCCTCTGCCCCTCCCCCAGATACATTCAAATAGAGACATGTGTTAGTCAGAGGTTTTTATTTTCTTTTAATTTGTCTAGTTGCCTCTAGCAACCAATCAGCAGGTTGAACTGCAAAAATCTTGGTTGCTAAGGGTTTTTGCACCCAGGCAACCTTGGGCAGTATTGTAATATATGGTCCTATGAGGCCTATCATCAAAAAACATTTTTCCCTCATTGTTAGTGCAGCCTAATAGAGTCTACATTAAGGAAACAATAGGTTTTTTTTTACTTTTTGTTTGGAAAAAGTGCCCCCTTTTCTATTAGGTTATTTCTGTTGGGAAGTGGGAACTCCAAAGCCCAGCAATTTAGCAATTTGAAGACCCATGTCCTAAAGTTCCAGGAGGATTCTCCCCACATATACTTCACTTTGCAAGGGGGAGAAAGGGCACCTAATCTGAGACAGGTTTCCTTTAAGGGAGTAATCATTTTAAAACTGAGAGAGGACAAGATACTATAGCTGTGGGTAATGAAAGTGAGGGGAAGTCACATTACTCACTACATTTCGTAGGCAGAAGTGATGGTGCTGAGTCCTTGGGGCATTTAAGAAATTGACGGAACACATTTCTAATTAGAAAGGACCTATAATCACCCACGTTGAATGGTTCAGAAACTATTTAATTGTCATTCTGGGATCAGGATGATTATTAAATAATAGGCAACAATCCCCCTGATAATTTATTTGACTTCCCCATGATCTGTTTGTAGAAGGTCTTAGAAAGTCATAACTAACATGGATTTTCCAAGAAAGATTGGTCGTAAATCATTTCAATACACACGTGTAGAGCTGAATTGTCAGATATACAGGTAGAAACAATAGAATTCTACAGACGATTCTATGGACGATGTTTGAGTGCCTTCAAAGGCACCCAATCAAAATTTTCCGCCCAGCCCGATCAAGGAGCCGACCGATATTCAAGTCTTCTGCCGATATCGGTCGGCTCTTCTCCCACCATACACGCACCGAATATCGTACGAAAATTCGCTTCGTACAATATTATCTGTGCGTCTTTCTTTTATCCTTCTCTCTCCCATACTATGCTACATCTGCAAAAAAAAACCCTGCATATAGAATGGAGTGGATCTAGGATGCTGTGTCAGATCTATGCTTAACTACTATTGATTGGCCATTTGCTCCCTCTCCAGTTTGGAGTATAGTTCCTGAAATAAGGGTCAGCACCCTGTCAAATCCTGAGCAGGCAAAGGAAACAGAATGTGCTACAGGTAACTAGAGAGACAAATTAAAAAAGGAGAAAGAAAGAGAAAGAGAGAGAAAGAAATGACAGATGCACGGAGACTGGTCATAGAGTCGGTGGTGGGAAAGGGTACTGTTGGGAAGGTTAACTAGTGAGTTTGGTATAAAATATAAATTATTGCAGAGACCTGCTGTTTTCTACAGATTGTGATATGTAAATGACCTTCCCTAGTCTTATTCTATCATGTCAGGTATTTAGCTTCCTACTGCCTTCCAGTTACTAAAAGCATACTTTTGTTCAATCCTCTGTAAATATTCCTGAAACACAGCAGCTGTCCAACTGAAGTGACACAATTCTGATTCTGAAAATGTTAGCCAAGACATTCACCCAAGTCATGAAAAATAGCATCGGGTGCAGTTGCAACAGATGCATCTAGGAACAGGAAGGCGTCTACTTTTACATTGGAAATCAGTTTTTTTCCCTCCACAGCCAGAAAAATGCACAGTATGTATAAGGATCTTAATCATGTTAGATTGGACCAGAGTGGAACAATAGTAAAGGTATGGGATCCATTATCTGGAAACCGGTTATCCAGAAAGATCTGAATTACAGAGCGAATTAGACTCCATTTTATCCAAACAATCCAAGTTTTTTAAAAATGATTTCCTTTTTCTCTGTAATGATAAAACAGTACCTTGCACTTGATCCAAACTAAGATATAATTTATTCTTATTGGAGGCAAAACCAGCCTATTCGGTTTTTTTAATTTTTACATGATTTTCTAGTAGACGGAAGGTATGAAAATCCATATTACGGAAAGATCCATTATCCGGAACAGGGCTGGAACTAGGGGTAGGCAGAGTAGGCACGTGCCTGGGGTGCAAAGCTTGGGGGGCGCCCGGCATGTACCTTTAAGTGCTGCCTACCCCTGTCCAGTCTGCCATTTTGTTCCGTGTACGCATGCGCCTCTCTGACATCAGAAGGCATGGGCAAATTTTTTTGCCTTGTTTCGTCACAAAAATGCCGCCCATAGACTTGTATGGCGGCGTGCGTCAAAATTTTTGGCGAAACAAAATGGGTCAAATTCGCCCATCCCTAGACATCAGGGTTGCGTGCGTCCTGGTCTATGTGCGCATGTGCCTATCTTACAGCAGGGCAGCGTGCGATGTGAGACTGCTTCCAGCGCACATGCTTGCTCTTAAGTATGCGCACAGTCATGTATGCGCACGCACAGTGAAGGGGGCGATGCAGCTGACCACTTGCCTTGGGCACCTGGCCCTGATCCGGAAAACCCTAGGTTCCGAGCATTCTGGATAACAGATCCCATACTTGCAGTAACACAGCTGGTGTTCTCTTTATCCCTGCTACAATCCCACCTAGCCTGGTAAGAAGCACAGACTCCATAGTGACACTTCAGCCAGTGCTGCTGAAAATACTACTACTGCTGTCACTGAGATAAATAAAACCTCTGCTATAAAAATCACCCATGTAAAACCCCACACCGAGCAGTGCAGTCTCACTGAGTTTCATGGAGTTGCAGGGTATAGTAGGCTGATGATTATAACAGAGATTCTTGTTGCAATTACAAAAGAAGACATAATAGGCTGTATACACAGCAGCAGGGAGGGGTGGGAACAATAAATTGCAGGATTAGATGGTTACGAGGCTTTCTGTCTATCACCTCTCGGCTATTCTGTATAAAGCAAACCTATATCAGTAGATTCATTACAAACACAGGAATCCCATAAAACTTATCCTTAGCCCTTTAAGTGTGCAATTATAGAAGAAGCCATTTTATTCCAATATTATAGCAGTACAGATAGCACAAAGTAATGGATTCCCTGTGTTCCTGTTCCTCCTTCCATCTGCATGGCCAGACCAGGACGGCCCAATTTGTATATAAAATGAGAAGGATTGATTAATGATATTAAAGGATAAAAATACTTCAGCAAGCGGTCCTAGTCATTTAGTATAAATAGCAGGTTGGAGGTAAGGGCAGAGTGGCTCAGAGGTACTAGCCAGCAGCATAAATAAGTAATGGAATGATGAATGGGCTTCCATTAATCAGAGTATGTTGCATAAAATGAGCAGTAGGATTTCAGCCTTTTATAGTGTATGTGCTCAATGTATTTGTGTGTGTTTGCTCATGTATATTATTTTATACAAAGCACAAGTCCCACAGGGACCAGCAAAGCATATACAATACATCATATACCAGTGTCCAGTAAACAACATAAGGAATATGTTATCAAAGTTCTGTTTAGAATATGACATTGACAATGTCCAAGCAGCTTAAAGGGGTTGTTCGCCTTCCAACAACATTTTCAGTTCAGTTGTTTTCAGATAGTTCACCCGGGCTGTTTTTGTAATATCGAATCTTAAAATTTTACTTTTCACCTTTTAATTGTCTTTCTAAAGCAGCTCCTATTGATCCTATTGGATTTTTTCATTAGTAAAAAAATCTTAAATATTTAGAGGTTTTCAGATATTTACTTGGATGGATCCTCGTTTTTTTTCCCCATTTGGATTTTTTATATTCTGATCTTTTAATAAATGAAATGGCATTCATGGGTTTTAGAGAAAATGAGTGTTGATAAATGGGCCTCATAGTAATCACTTATCATTTACAAATTGAAGACTTTATAGGGGTCATTTGCAACCTCTAAGGCAGTGTGCAGACCCCAAATTTTACACTTTTGCACACTGCCTTGCTTTATTGCAGAATTATTGCCAGTCAGTAATGTAACTTCTACCTTCTTCCGGCCCCGGGTGCAGGATGTGCCATACTGCTTGCCATAGATTGTGGCTATTAATAGATAAATAGGTGTTAAACAGTACAGGTATGGGATCCATTATCGAGAAACCTTTTAATTAGAAAGCCATCTCATGTAGACTCCATTTTAACTAAATAATCCAATATGTTTAAAAAAGATTTCCTTTTTCTCTGTAATAATAAAACAATACCTTGGACTTGATCCCAGCTGAGATATAAATAATCCTTATTGGAAGCAAAACCAGCCTATTGGTTTTAGCAGACATGTTTTTTTTCAAAACGCCTCAGTTAATAGTGCTGCTCCAGCAGACTTCTGCAGTGAAATCCATTTTTCAAAAGAGCAAACTGATTTTTTTATATCTAATTTTGAAATCTGACATGGGGCTAGACATATTGTCAGTTTCCCAGTTGCCTCCAGTCATTTGACTTGTGCTCTGATACACTTCAGTCACTCTTTACTGCTGCACTGCAAGTTGGAGTAATATCACCCCCTCCCTTCGCCCCCACCAGTCCATCAGCAGAACAATGGGAAGGCAATCACATAACAGCTCCCTGGTACATATAACAACAGCACTCAATAGTAAAAATCCAGGTCCCACTGCGACTCCTGCATTTACACTGAGTAGGAGAAACATTCGCCTGTCAGAAAGCAGTTCCATAGTGCAGCACTGGCTCTTTCTGAAAGCACATGACCAGGCAAAATGACCTGAGATGGCTGCCTACAAACCAATATTACAACTAAAAAAAATACACTTGTTGAAATTGTATATGTTAGAGTTAATTATTTGCAGTTCAAACAATGTAATTTAGGAATAAAAACGACACCATTAAAATCATGACACATCCAAATTACAGAAATATCCATTATCCTGAAAACCTCAGGTCCCGAGCATTCTGGTCCCATATCTGTAGTAACTCACACTCATGTGTTTAAATGCAAATTACTACGTTTTCATACAGGATTCATATAAATGAAATGAGTGTTTAGGGAAATTAATGGAATATATACTATAAGCCATTTCCTATATCGTTCCCTGTTAGCACAGAGGTAGATCATGTACATGAAGGTTTTCGCTAAGCATTTTACAATCTTAAGCTCTGCTTGCAGAAACAAATGCCATTGCCAAGTGGGAGAAACATATATTTTTGCTTTTGATGGTTATTTTATTGGGTCACAAAAGAATATTGTAAAATGTAATGAAATGCTGCTTTAAGCAATATTATTTGACAGACTGTCCTCCACTACAGCAGTTATAATTACTACCGCAGACTAAATTTAACAAACAAAAGTAGTAGGTAACAGTTTCCATGGAAATGCCATCTTAAATAACCAGCTTCTTTTAGGCCAGCTTGTGACACAGAACTGAAAAAAAACATGCTTTGGGCAATCAAGGTGCTCAATTCTTCATTGTTCTACAATCTGCCAATAAGGGCCTGCCTATAATAATGAGCAAATGTTATAATGCACTCTGGTTACACCACTGGGCAAAAACGTAGGTGCAGCGCATACTCCTCATATGCAGACATCTGTCTATATACCCTGACTTCTGATATTTCAAATCATTGTTTTCTCTCTCTCAGTTCTGAATTCTTTTAACCATAAAATATTTGGTCCTGAATGAGGTTTAACATAAGGTTATACAGTTAAAGGAAATATTATCTGAAAACTCATTATCCAAAAAGCTACACAGGGTGCATTGAAGCAAAACATTTTTCAATTGAAATCCTCAGTTTTTAAAATTTTAAAGGGAGCTTAAAATCACTATGACAGCAACTAAGAAAAATTTGTCACATATTATCATGTTTTTCCCAGAATGCACCATTATTTCAAGGGGTCCGGCTTAACTTCAATTGACGTTCCCACAAAAATGTGCATGCACCAGCAAGTGCAAGGTATGCTACATCTTGGGTTGAGACCTTTTGCATGGCCCCTTACCAGCCCATGCCTTAGAGGTGGGAGTGGGACTGAGAAGGGGCAGAGCTATGACACAATAGGGTGGGACTATGGCACAAATGGGGGTAGAGCTGAGGCTTTGGGGGGCAAAGGGGATGCAGAATCAGGAGGGGTTGAATGTGCTAATGGACGGGATGGAGGGGGGAGTAGGGAGCTAAATTGGGATGGATCAGGGGCAGGCTGGAGGAAGAACAAAAAGGGTTTACACATTTACTGGTAAGTACATAGCTGGTAAATTTGTAATACTGGCCCAGCCCTGGCTGGTATTTTACCAACTAGGCAGGTGAAATACCGACTGGGTGGCAACCCTATCTACAGCATAGGCACAAAACCTGCAGTTATTTCTATATTACACTGGTGTCAGTGTAAGTGTTATGTTGGGGCGGGGGGCATAGAGCTACATTTAGACAACAATTAATTGCAGGCAACTTTAGATATAAAGAGTGCATGTGGGTGAAGTGCACAAAGGAACTCCTATACTTACAGCCTGGGCTAGCACAGAACTCCCTTGGGCCACTGTACATTGCTCTGTGCTCCTCAGTCACAGCAAAAAGTGCAGCATGTGCAACAGCAGGGAAATATAGTGGCAAATGCTTTATATATGGAGATTTAGTGCACACACGTTTGTGTGCCTAGCACTACACCTGCTAGTAATAAATGTGGCCCAGAAATGTCAACTAGGCCCATATCATTATGCACATAATGATGCACTCTGGGCATTTTTGAGACCTTGATTCATGTACCATTTAGAGTGAATAGGAATTATTCCAAGACTGGGTCATTATCACCCTAAGGACAGAGGGTTAGTTGACATGTCTGGAGAAGCCACATTTTTCTTTGTGAAATGTGAATTCCTTTACTAATTTTATTGGCAACCCACCTCAAAAACTATGAGTAAATACAGAGGCCAGCTGCACTTTAAAGGAAATAATGAGGCATCTAATTTTAAGTTATTTCAAATATCTATGTATTTATTTTAATAAGGGTAATAAACAGGTGCTTTACTGAGCCTTTAGCATCTTCCATTGTTTGCAAGGCAGTTGTCAGTTCCTTAAACTCAACTTCAGTATCAGTTGCAGTAAATTGTGCTGATTACAGATCAGGTCAGATCTTGCTCAATCATATATATATATATATATATATATATATATATATATATATATATATATATATATATATATATATATATATATATATATATATATACATATATACATATATACATACATGACCTGTTGATGCCACCAACCCCAGATCATCAGTAAAAGACAGAAGTATCCATACACATGACCTGATAAGAGAGTCTTATTGATTTCAATTCAAAATATCAAATTCAATCTTATCACATTGGACCAAAACCACCTGTTTAGTTTTACTCTTGTGCATAAAGAAATTAATAATTCTCAAAAATACTTACTGATTATATGCATTGCCTCCTTGCACTCGACGGGAATTTTTTGGATGGATGAAAGTGATGAATCTATGTTTGCTCAGCTCTAAAACTGTGTAAAGAATTATGCAAAATGACAGCAAGCCTTGACAGAAAGCATTTTCCATGATGCTCCCACTAACTGCCTGAAAACAGATTTACAGCTAGTGTGCAGTGTGATTGTGGCGGCTTCTGCAGACAACAGTATATAACAGCACACTGTTCTGCTGCTGCGTGCGGCAAAACTCATTTCACCTATGTGCTTTTCATAGTCTGTATGGCACCAAAAAAAAAAAAATCATATCATGGAATTTGTCAAGGTTTTATTTCTAGTTTCAGTCAGCAGGCAATACCCAGTAGGGAATGAAACCTATCTATCTGTGGCACTTTAACAAAAGAACCTTTGCATGGTCTTAGCAACTAGGGAGGTTCCTTAAAGCAAACAGACTCTGTATCAATGTTCGGGTAGAGAATGGTGTTAAATATGGAGCCAAAAAAAAACACAAACCAGGTCAAATGATCATATAAAATGATCAAAATCTCACAGATAGTAAGTTATAGTATTTGTTTTCCCAAAGTGCCCTTGGATGTAAACAAGCAAATGCTCAATTTATATTCAATGCAAAATGATATACGTATCTGGTTTTGTGTGATGCTTCCAGCATTCCACATACATTTCACATAACAAGACTGGGAGTGTGTAACATGATGACTACCTTAGTTAACCTTTCCTATTACTTCTACCACTATTGGTGAAGGATTTCATTCACTTCTTCATTTACCTTAGAGCTGAAATATTTAGCATTCCAACGGTTAAACGTTCCGCTATAAGGATTGTTAAAGTCTCCCAAGGACACCAAGGTACTGTAAGTGATGATCATGGAATTGCTTTCTCAGTTGAGTAATAAATCACTTGGTGGTGTAATGCTGATAGAGCCAACTACAAAGATATATAAGTTAAGGGTCTCTCTTTGAGTCCATTCGCAGATGCTTTTAATGTTGTCGGATGTCACAGTATATTTTTACAAGCAGTGACAAGGGATGAAATAAAATCACAGAAAATCACAGCTATGGCAGTGGTAAAATCAGAAATCATTAAGCCCCACATGTTGTTCTTCTAGCTGCCCACTTTCCCCAAAGCCTTTGAGATGATGATCTGCTTGGCACACGTATATATAAATTTAACAGCAGCCCAAACCCTCACAATGCTCCAAAGCTGTTAAATATTCAAATCCAAAAATACTCCAGCTAAAACCTGTCAAAATCATGTCAAAGTCAATGCCAGATGGTCCCTTTAACAATTAGAACATTTTTTTTACTTTCAGGGTTCTTGATAGTTTTGGGTTGTTTTTGTTGAATAATCCAATAAATACAGCCACAATTCAATAGAGTTGAGTTTTCAGAGAATTTTTGGTATTTCTGATTATCATGTCCTGCTGTGTGCAATAACAGTGCTATACTGTATATTCTGTAATAATGATTGAGGTTGTAATTTATCAAAGGTCGAGTTGTTGTTTTCTATAAAAAAAAGTTTTTGAGGGCATTTTTTTTGTCAAAAATCTATTTTTTGGGTTAAAAGAAACTCAACTTGTTTTAGATTTATTATACCCCGAACCTGGAAATAGCTACTGTAGAATCTGAAAATACTCCATCTAAAACCTGTCGAGATCATAATGGCAGAGATCCCTTGAGTTTTCAGTGGGTTTCACTCGAAAACCTGATCAATTAGAATGATTCGAGGTTTTCCACCAAAAAGTCGATTCATTCGAGTTTTCTGGTTTCACAACTTGAACTTGCAGAATCAAGTTTTTTCCATTCAAGTTTATTCTTAAATAAGAAACCATTCAAGTTGTGAGTTCATTTAAGGTTGTGATGTTCCCATGTGGTGCTGCTTGGTGATGTCATCACGGCTGAGCGGGCTCTGATGTCATTGTGCCTGCACACAATCAGGGCTTCATGTTTTCCATTATTCACTGATTATGTGCCCCAAAGTTCCTGGGTGCACTATTATTCAGACATTGATCTTTGACTTGATTGTGTTTGCTGCCCTGCCTGCCCTGTCTGCATCAAATACTTCTATACTGGTGCCTCACTGTCAGACTGAATTCTGCAGCGCCCCCCCCCTCCTCAGCACCTGGAGAATGGAGCAGAACGAGTTGTACCTCACCCTCTATTCAGTGCTGTTTGCACAAGGGAATGCCAGGGATGTGCAGGACTCCCTTCCATCTGATACAGCTGCACCTTGTGTGACATTTCTAATTGAAGCAAAGAACATAGCAAAGCTTATATGGAGTGTGTAACTGGTCCCAGCATGGGCTCAATGATGTGCCACTTAATGCTCCAGCACTTGTCCCCGTGGCATTGGTAAAGGAGCCTTTTATTTTATACCCACACAACTCAGGTTTATTAGTGACAAAACTTGCTGGTTTATTGTTAATATCAACAATCTTTTCAAAATAGTATATAGCCTTTAGCTAGGTCCCTGTATGTTTTTTATTTGTAGTGTCTTCACCAAGGACACAGTTTGATGGTGAACCTATCTTTTTGTCTACTCTAAGCTTGGACTCCCACAGCCTCCATGCAGTTTCTTTCTTCTCATCTCTTTGTATCGTCCCCATTGTTTTCAAAGCGTTTTCATTCCAAAGATCCTCGTCAGAACTCTTTCCACTGTCTGCAGAGAAGTCTCTGGGGTTGAAACAAGCTATTCATCTTTTCAGAGCTGATGTGAATGATCTGCCCAATGGAAATGCAAACTGTTTATTTATGCTAATATAGCTGTTCTTTTATTTGCTCAAAACAATGATTTTGCTTTTACTTTCTGTATGGAAAACATGCAATGCTAGCAACAGTTCCTAATACACTCATCACATATTTCTGTGCTTGTCGTAGCATGAAATTGTCAAACCCTTTTTATTTCCAAAATACCACCAATTGAGCAATTCTGAAATGCAGCTTCCTTTATCCCACTGTGAAGCCTAACATGGTAAGAACTATAGTTGAGTGACAGCTGGAAATGTATACCAAAAACCAGACACCAAAAACCTTTTTGAGTTTAACCAATTGCATAGAAATGGTTAATCTCTGGTATTCCTTCCCCCTAAACTAATCCAGGTCCTATTTTATCTGTATGGATTACTTGTGCAATTTGTATTAACTGCAGTTTTCTTCATTTTCAATAATAATTCTGCTGTAACAAAGATCTTTTTATTTCTATATATATATTTTTGGCATTTATCTAAATCTGAATCCAGAGAATTATGTATTAGTTAATCTAATTTTTGCCTTTTTATAAATATTTATAATAACAAAATCAGAGCCCAATGATTTATTGAATACTTAGGGGCCCATTCATTAAATTCGAGTGAAGGAATAGAAGAAAAAAAACGTCGAATTTCGAAGTGGTTTTGTTTGGCTACTTCGACCATTGAATGGGCTACTTCGACCTTCGACTACGACTTCGACTTCGAATCGAACGATTCGAACTAAAAATCGTTCGACTATTCGACCATTCGATAGTCGAAGTACTGTCTCTTTAAGAAAAAACTTCAACCCCCTAGTTCGCCACTTAAAGCTACCAAACTCAATGTTAGCCTATGGGGAAGGTTCCCATAGGCTTGCCTAACTTTTTTTGGTCGAAGGATAATCCTTCGATCGTTGGATTAAAATCCTTCGAATCGTTCGATTCAAAGGATTTAATCGTTCAATCGAACGATTATTCCTTTGATCGTTCGATCAAAGTATTTGTGCAAAATTCCCCAGTCGAATATCGAGGGTTAATTAACCCTCGATATTCGACCCCTGATGAATTTGCCCCTAAATTCAAAAGGTTTGCAAGAAAATTATATATTTTACAATTGCCTTATAAACACATAAAAAAAGGTAATATAACATTGACTGGCTTCATACAGGTGGATAAAAGGATAATGAGGCAAATATTCTCTTAGGAGTTAAACAAAGCACAGGGGCTTTGCACGAACACTGTAACCCATAACAGCCATAATAGCCAATATTATTAATGAGACTCAAATGGGTTTTTAATTCATAAGTTAATTGAAAAATACAATATGGGGTAGAGGCCTGCAGCGGGTCAGGTACCCAGTGGTTACCCTCAAATAAGTTGGTAGGACTATCAGGTGTGGGTATAGATGCAGGTTGGTGGGTTTGCGGGTTGCCGGTCTTGTCTAGCAAGTTTATGTCCTTTACACATTTTTAAAACATTTTTACTGCTGTCACCCACTTCTGATGAAATCACTTCTGGTTCATAACAACAGCACTTCCTGTTTCTTGATGGTCAGTGGGTCATGGATCGAGTTGTGGATAAGGGAGTTGTAGGTCGGGTAGTGCATAGTGATGGGCGAATTTGCGCCGTTTTGCTTCACCGGAAAATTCACGAATTTCGCACGAAATTTGTGAAACGGCGAAAAATTTGCGAACATTTTTTTGACGCCGGCGAATTTTCTCGGGCGAATTTTTGCGGGTGTTTCGCAAATTTATTCGCTGGCAGCGAATCACGCAAATTCGCCACAAATTTGCGCCTGGCAAATAAATTCGCCCATCACTAGTAGTGAGTCCAAGAGGACAAAAATGCTGGTACTGGTTCCACGCCACACTCTTAATATAGGGTACACATGTTGCCTGTTTCCAGTTTACGTCATAAGTTTGAAACGTAAAAGTATCAATTGGATGTTGGATCCTATAGTTTATCAAATATAAATGTGGTCATGCTTATCATGTGATTGTGTCATTGATAAAGCTCCATTTCATCAAGTCAACAAAGAAAAATTGTTCTATATTAGAATTAAAGTTCCCTTTATGCATTTATATTTTTCTATTTATTTGTTTATTTTTTTCTGTAATATAAAGAAACACAGGTCTGAGTTTTATCCACTGGCTGGAGCTCCTGTTAGAAGAGAACTACACCATCCTGTGGTCCATCTCAGTGCTCCACCAGTGTTTTGCTTACCTTTCTGTGCATTGGCATTGGTACAATGGGAAGTAAACCACAATATTTTTCATCATTCCTAGAAATGTATGACCACAATTTTTTTATGGAAACAATAAATCACTACCAGATTTCTTTATTTTTATTAACACAAATTAGTATTATTTAATGCCAACATGTTCCCCAATGCTTTGCAGTAGAAGGGTGTATACATTAAAGGGGTTGCTCAACTTTGAGTTAACTTTTAGTATGATGCAGAGATAATTTGCAATTGGTTTTCATTTTTTATTTTGTCCAAATCGTCCTAGCAACCATGCATTGATTTCAGACTGAAATTTGAATAGGAGAGGGTCTGATTAGAAAGCTGAGCAATGAGAAATAGAAATACCAATTTTTTTGTAGCCTTACAGAACATTTGTTTATTAGATGGGGTCAATGACCTACATTTGAGAGCTGGAAAGATTCAGAAAATAAAGACATTTAAAATGTATAAAAAATAAATAAAAAATGAAGACCAATTGAAAAGTTGACAATTCTATAAATATTAACTTAAAGGTGAACAACCCTCTTAAACATCAAAACTACAAATACTGGCTGATACAGGAAGAGAAAAGGACTCCTTACTCATTAGAACTTACAGTAAAAGGAGAATGGGTCACGTGGAGCTAAAGTATTTCCTAAACTGATTTTTTTGGTAGTCCAGTATAATTGTAAATGAAGTGAAATTGACATAATTACAGCTAGCTTGAAGGTGGTGGAAGCTTCCCCTGCATCAATAAGATTTGTATCAGGTGGTGGGATGGATGCACTGGTGCCTAGCGCAACTGTAGGGAAGTGCAGGGAGCAACAGCTCCATTTTACATCGAATGCAAATATGGTTATGGCGGTAAATGAGCCCTATTATCTACCCCCCAATCATCACAAATGTTTTGTTTGTTAAATTATGCAAATTCTGTATATTCACTATAATTTGTATTTAGTCTAGTTAATGTCCATGTGGCACAAGACAAGAATAAAATCTACTATTTTACCTGTTGTCAATATGAAGGGGCACATTTACTAAGCTCGAGTGAAGGAATAGAATAAAAAATACTTCAAATTTCGAAGTATTTTTTTGGCTACTTGACCATTGAATTGGCTACTTCGACCTTCGAATCGAACGATTAGAACTAAAAATCATTCGATTATTCGACCATTTGATAGTTGAAGTACTGTCTCTTTAAAAAAAACTTCGACCACCTACTTCGCCACCTAAAACCTACTGAGCATCAATGTTAGCCTATGGGGAAGGTCCCCATAGACTTTCCTAGCTTTTTTTGATCAAAGGAAAATCGCTTTATCGATGGATTAAAATCCTTCGAAACTTTTGATTTTTCCTTCGATCGTACTAATGAAGGAAATGCGGTAAATCCTTCGACTTCGATATTCGAAGTCAAAGGATTTTACTTTGATGGTCGAATATTGAGGGTTAATTAATCCTCGATATTCGACCCTAAGTAAATGTGCCCCGAAGTGTTTTTATAGATTATATTATTTTGAGGCACACAAGTAATGTATATTTTCAATTTAAATGCAATGTTTGCCTTAGAAACTGTAATATCTGCACTTAGCATTCCATCATAATCCGTTAGAACACAACACTCTAGATCTAATAAGCAGAAATTCTATCTTTTTTTCCCCTCATTCTAATCTATTTCCATGAAATTGTAGAGACATTTCAACCGTGGTTCTTATTTAATCATCCCTACTTTTTATTTATTTATCATTCATGTCTTAAAGGTAATTTGATTACTTGGAACAATAACTAATGTATAGGAAGTCAAAACTATAAAATAATAGACAAATGGATTGTTTCGTTGTATTAAGACTTTGCTTTAAATTGCACAATGATATAAGCTTCCAAGTGGATCATGAATAATGTATTTTTCTTGGGAAGATTGGAAGGTAATATAGTACTGCTGTTTAAAAGATAACATATTATAGCAGTTACTCTTGCGATTTCAGATAAAAAATACAAATCAGTTTTGTTTAGATATCCAGTGTGTGTGCCATTGTTTTGAGAAACTCAGCAGTAATTTAAGGTGTCATCCCTACAATCAGCCCTGACGGTTATAAAAATGTCACTCTTCTGGGTCTAGATTAATAAAATTTGGGTATGGCAGCTGATATACTGTTGATACTTTGCTGTCTCATTAATAAATGAAAATTGCTGTTCTCAGTGTTGAACTATCATTGTTGTTCAATTTTATTTTTACTTTTTTGATTTTACAGTAATATATAGTTAGATTTATTAATACAGGTATGGGATCCATTATCCAGAAGCCCATTATCCAGAAAGATGAGAATTATGGAAAGGCCATCTCCCATAGACTCCAAATGATACAAATTTTTTAAACTGATTTCCTCTTTCTCTGTAATAATAAAACAGTACTTTATATTTGATCCAAACTAAGATATAATTAATCCTTTTAGTAAGCAAAATGAGCCTGTTGGAATTGTTTAATGTTTACATGATTTTATAGCAGACCTAAGGTATGAAGAACCAAATTATGGAAAGATCCATTATCCGGAAAGCCCCGGGTCCCTAGCATTCTGAATAACAGGTCCCATATAAAGTTATACACATTTGGGTTTGACTCTTATTTGGCCTTTCAATTATTTCATACTGGACCTCAGTCTGTAATATGCCAGTAATATGATGCATATTTCAGACTGCCTCACATTGCAAAATATGTATATTTATAGATTTTTTTCAGCTTAATGGAAATATGAAAACTAATATGAAGGAAGTGAATGTATCATGGACTGAAACACCTCCTGCAAGTCATGGAAATGCTGGGTACAGTGGTGCACAAGGTAGGTAAGACAGCAATCAATTCTAACTAGTAGAGTGGAAGATTATGGGAGCAATCCTTCCATTCAAGCACTAAGTAGTTGACTGAATCTCAGTGCAAAGCACTGCTTTGTTTCACAGACATAAGCTGCATTTAAATTTTATTAGGTGGGAGATATTTGCCTTCTATGTGGAGTTGAGCAAGAACCTAGACTATATGAACCTATGATGGCAGTGGATGTGAATGACTGACTTTGCTAAAGCATTTGATGCAGTACTACACAAAATATTACTGATTAAATTAAGGAATATTGGCGTGAAAAATATTTTTACTTGGACGGAGAACTGGTTGAAGTATGGATTACAAAGAGTGGTGGTAAATGGAGCATTTTCTAATTGGGCCAATGTTGTTAGTTGGGCAACAAAAGAGTGTCCTTGGAGCTTTACTTTTTACTTTGTTTTTTAATGACCTGGCGGTTACATAGTTACATAGTTAGTTACCTAGTTAAATAAGGTTGAAAAAAGATCAAAGTCCATTAAGTTCAACCCTTCCAAATGATTCGGATTTTTAGCAGCTGTGTAGCATAATAAATGTTGAAAATCTTTTTTTTTTCCCTCTAAAAATTTGGATTTCTCCCCTTAAAAAACATGCATTGTTTTCTCTGGAAAAAGAAATTCTTGTGGGGGAATATAATTGCTATTTACAAGTATTGTACATTCGAGGCCATTATAGACAGATAGTGGGGGATTACCGCACCAGATGCCACCCCTTTAGACATTTGAAGCAGCTTAGGTGTTTTTGCACAGTTAGTGAGTGTCTTTGCTTAACACAACTTAACTATGTACCTGTATATTAGGGGGCAGATTTATCAAGGGTCGAATTTCGAAGTTAAAAATTCTTTGAGATTCAACCATCGAATTAAAATACTTCAAAATCGAATATCGAATTCGAAAAAATTTTCATCAAATTTGGCTATTCTGCGGTCGAATTAAAATCGAACGATCAAATCCTTCGAATCGAACAATTCAATCAATTTTATCGCACGATTTTTACTTCGACTTCAAAAACTTAGAAAAATGCTGTAGAAGGTCCCCATAGGCTAACATAGCACTTCTGCAGGTTTAATTTGACGAAGCATTGAAGTCAAAGTTTTTTTAAAGAGACAATACTTCGATTATCGAATGGTTGAATATTTGAGCTGTTTTTACATCTAATCAAATTCAAAGTAAATTTGAACTCGTAGTATCCTATTCGATGGTCGAAGTATCCAAAAATTACTTCGAATTTCGAATTTTTTTTACTTCGAAAATTCCCTCGAATTCACTTCGACCCTTGATAAATCTGCCCCTAAGTATACAAAACTCTCCTGCCTATGCCACTCATAATGCAGCTATGTAATTCATATTACAAGATAATGTAAAACAGACAATGATGTTAGCTACTGTATGATATCTGGAGAACTCACTGGATAGAGGTATTGGACATATTTTAGGGTTTTCAAGTCACCTCCCCACTGTTCTTAAATACAAAAGGGCTTTGGTGTGTTAACTAATGTATGTGTATAAATATATGCACATACATTTGTTTTACAGCAATAGTTAATTAGCTAGAATCCAAATGAAAAGAGTCACATCAGTAATATATATTAGATGTTACAGACAGACAACATATCGGTGGAGTTCCATGAATGCATCGTTCCTACATTTCACTTGTTTCCTGACCTTCAGAATTAATTTTCTTGTCTCTTTTCACTAGACTACTCAATCTGAAAAACAGCATCCTGTTGCTTATTAAATCAGCTAGGGTCTTAGAGAGTATCTCAACTTTTTTTCCCTTTAATTGGAAGAAGAGATTAAGCTAAGGTTGGCTGATGTTGAAAATGGTCAGTTTTGACAGCTTTTGTATTATATGTGGCTCCAATTTTATTATCACAGAATACACGATGTGCCTAAACACAGTACAGTGGGAAAAACAAAGAATATGTTATGGGGGAGCTTTGATAAAAGGAAACTGACTAATATGATGTTGGGCTAAAAGGGCATATGTTGGTTATATTGATCAATACATTTTTTAATCACTTTTATATTTGCTTAGCAATATCAAGTGCCTTCTTCTTGTAGTTGCTTCCGTCAGTATTTTTCAGTCTTTAATAAACATTCTTTCCTACAGCTATAATTATTGATTATTTATATAATGCTTACAAGTTTACTTGTCATTTACATCATTCCCTGCCACAGTGGAACTTACATGGTTTTCACATTCACACACAATAGGGTCAAATTTCATCAGAAGCATATTAACTTGTTGAAGCAAACTGGTATACCCTGAGGAGACCTACGTAGAAAGAGGGAGTGCACACAAGGGGGCAGATTCCCTAAAGGGCGAAGTGGCTAATGCTATAGTAAAGTTGCTATGCAGAGGCGTCACTTCGCTAGCGAAGGAGATAGACGCCAGGCACATTTTTGCTCTGGCGAATGGACATAACTACGCAAATTCACTAAGATGCGGATTTTACTGAACGTTACAGTAGCTCATTCGCCAGACTTGCCTTCGCCAGCTCAGACCAGGCAAAGTGCAATGGAGTGCAGAGGTTTCCTCAATTCTTAGTGCAGACACTTTCTAAAAAAACTCTGGCGTCTTTTCCTTTTTTCAGAGTGATAGCCTGCAAAGCTCCTGAAATTTTTTTTTTTGGGTAACTGGGTTCCCCCCTCCATTTTCTAACATATGGAACATAAACTATACACTGGCCTCATGTGTAGGGCATAATAACAACTCTATTTTATTTATTAAAGGAATTGTTCAGTGTAAAAATAAAAACTGGGTAAATAGATAGGCTGTGCAAAATAAAAAATGTTTCTAATATAGTTAGAATGTAATGTATAAAGGCTGGAGTGACTGGATGTCTAACATAATAGCCAGAACACTACTTCCTGCTTTTCAGCTCTCGTGGTTTACACTGACTGGTTACCCTGGTTACCAGGCAGTAACCAATCAGAGGCTTGAGGGGGGGGCACATGGGTCATATCTGTTGCTTTTAAATCTGAGCTGAATGCTGAGGATCAATTACAAACTCACTGAACAGATATGTCTCATGTGGCCCCCCTTCAAGTCGCTGAGCTTAAAAGTAGTGATGGGCGAATTTGCGCCGTTTCGCTTCGCCGAAAAATTCGCGAATTTCGCGCGAAATTCGCGAAACGGCGCCGGCGTCTCGTTTTTGACGCCGGCGCCCGTTTTTGACGCCGGCGGCCGTTTTTCCGACGCCGGCGCCCGTTTTTGGCGCCGCCGACTTTTTTCGGAAATTTTTTTTTTTGACGCCGGCGAATTTTTACCGCGAATTTTCGCGGGCGTTTCGCGAATTTATTCGCTCGGCGCGAATCGCGCAAATTCGCCGCGAATTCGCGCCTGGCGAATAAATTCGCCCATCACTACTTAAAAGAAGGAAGTAGTGTTTTGGCTTTACACATCCAGTCACTCCAGCCTTTATACATTACATTTTTGGCTAACTAACTATATTAGAAACATTTTTAATTTTGCACAGCCTATCTATTTATTTATTTTTTATTTTCACACTGAACTGTTCCTTTAAGATTCCCAGGACTTGTGTAATGTAATGTATTTGTTGCAACATATACGTCCATGCAACTTTATAATTTCCCGTATGCAAATTAGGCAACACCATCGCATGTTTGCTTTGATTGCTGAAGTAACGATTGCCAGCGTTCGGCGCCCTGGACGCAACTTCGTACTTTAGTGAATTTGCGTTGTCTTAGCGAGTTTACGACTGGCAAAGTGTTGCGATGGCTGCGAAGCCGTCGCTGCTGAATTTTGGGACCTGGGGTTTTCCAAATAAGGGGTCTTTCTGTAATTTGGATCTTTTTACTTTAAGGGGGTAATTTATTAAAGGTCAAGTTTGTGATGCTTGTGAGTTATTTTCTACCTCGACTAAACTCACACCTCGAATGTTTGCCTATTTATAAACAAATATGAATGTAAAAAACTCGATTGAATGCAATCAGGATACTGGAATACCTCAAATGTATTGTGTTTATAGGCCTTGAATAACTCAAATTTCTCAAGTTTTTGAGCACAAACCAGTATAAAACACCCAAAAACCATGAAAGCAAAAAACATTGGTTGAAGGGACCTCTGCCATAGACTTTTAAGTGAACTCGACAGGTTTTAGCTGGAGTATTTTTGGATTCTGAATTTTAGCAGCTTCGGGGCATAATAAAGCTTGAAAAATTTAAAAGATTGAAAATCAAGTTCTTTTGTGAAACTACCCTTGAAAACGTTACATTTTTTGAGAAAACACAACTCGACCTTTGATAAATAACCCCCTAAGTCTACTAAAAAATAATGAAAAACATCAAATACACCCAATAGGATTGTTTCCTCCAATAAGGATTAATTATATCTTAGTTGGGATCCATAACAAGGTACTGTTATTATCACAGAGAAAATAGAAACATTTTGTAAAATTGTAAATTATTTCATTAAAATGGAGTCTATGGGAGATGACCTTCTCAAAATTCAGAATGTTCTGGAGAGCAGGTTTTCGGTTAGTAGATCCCATACCTGTACTAGCAAAACAAAATGTATTCTGCAATAAAATAATAGACTAATTTAAAATACAGCAGTGTTATTAAAAAATAAAGGAAATTGTTTTTGTTTTAATTTTCAGTGATATTCCCTTGTTCTGCTATTTCTTTATAATGATTGAAATGGCATAAATTCTTTTTAGAAATGTGATATGACATATTACTAAGCTCTTTTGGGAGCAATGTGAGTTAGTTCTGAGATAGAGAGAGGCCAAGGAAGATTACGTCTATTCTGAAAAATAAATTTTAGCTTATAACATCGAGTAAATAGCTAAACTTTATTATTTGAAACATCAGTAACAAGCATTACTCATTAAATATGAAATATTAGTTCACTATGATGGCTCTTAGAAACCTATAATTATGCTGTATACTTTTGTTATTAAAGTCTGTTTCAGTAGTTAGTCATGGTTGTAATCTTCTTGATATTGGAATAAGACAGATGATTGTTTCATGTAACTCATTTAGACTTTTGATAAAAAATGTATTTGCTTTTCAAATGAATATTTGGTGAGCATTTATAAAATAGCGAGTGTCATTTTCAGTTTAGTTCCAGTTCCAGAAATTACTTTTTCTTTTGCTGTATATATGGTGCCTTGGTATATGCCTCGGTGTATCAATGTGTGAATAGCTAGGCTTTAGCGCCAGTGTTGGGCTTGTTGCATTAGATGAATAATTTGATAGTAGAAATTTTATTCATCTTAATTTACCCCTAAATCCTATAGGTGTTTTGTACTATGCTATTCTTTAGGGCACTATACATGCTTAGTTTAGTTCTTCTATACATACAGCAGTAACCAAAGACCATCAATAAATGGAAATGTTCTGCTGGTGGATACCCTAAAACACCCACTACTGGTGTAGCCTGAGGCACATTATACTAGCCAACTGTGGATTCAGAATGCAATAAATTCAAACTTGGGGTTTCTTCATAGATCCTTAAAATTGAGAGATTCATGGTTTGGTAGTTTATGCTAGATTATTATGTGCAAGGTTTGCACACAATCTAGCCAATGGAGAGAATTTTTCATTAAAAGACTGTTGATGTGTATGCAGCCAGAGAAATCATGACTACTCCCACTGTAAAAATAAACACAAATGTGCATAGAAATATAGCTCACGGGGCAGATAAACATATCATTTTTACTGAAAATTGCTGAAAAATAAAATTAATTTAAATGCTACTTATAAATATGTTATATTACCCCATTACTATGATAGTACAGACTGTTTTATTCTAACTAAAACAACTTTCTTTGGCTAATGCTTAAAAGATCTATTAAATTAATGATTTTTTTGTCAAGCAGGATGGTGGTAATTAACAAACCCCTTGTAACACAGGACATAAAAATATATTTATATAAGATGTACTTTTTAGGGTATACAAAATAAATGCAAATCACAGCTACAGAATTAGCTCAGGATCAGCCAATCAGTAGGTATCATATAATCATATTTTACATTATTAATGACATTGAAACAGGACATGTCATAAGAGAGAAGACAACAAAGAGGCAAATACATTCACTCTCTAATTTCTTATCCAAAGTAGCTAGTAACACATGTGTGTTGAAAGCAAGTATTTTATTGGTTGCCATAGGTAACTGTAAATGGAACATACTTTGCACCTGTTTTTCAGTCCCTCTGTGTTATATTATATTATTCTCTCTCTTTCAATGGGATGAAGAACAACTAGTACCAAGTGGTAGAAATTTGTAGAAATCCTACACAGTTTATGGTTCATAGACAGATGTTGTTGGAGAGTGTTATATTGATGTAAGTTGTTGGGGAGTCTTATACAGATATGGGACCTATTATCCACAATGCTTATTTCTGTAATTTGGATCTTCATATCTTAAGTATACTAGAAAATCATGTTTCATCATTAAATAAACCCAATAGGCAGGTTTTGCTTCCAATAAGGATTAATTATATCTTCGTTTGGATCAAGTACAAGGTACTGTTTTATTACTACAGAGAAAAAGGAAATCATTTTGAAAGATTTGGATTGTTTGGATAAAATGGAATCTATGGCAGATGGTCTTTCCATAATTTGGAGATTTCTGGATAAAGGGTTTCTGGATAACATATCCCATACCTGTACTAATGCAAGTTGTTGGGGAGTGTTATAGTGAGATGCTGATGGAAGTTTTGGGAGAGTGTTACATTGAATCTGATCTCAGTGGTAGGGTGTTTAGCAAATGTGATTGATCCTGACTCTTCCTTCAGTGCATTACTTCCCAGATGCTAGCTTTGCAATGAGAAGCAATCCAAACCACTAATAAAGTGAATCAATCTCAAAATCGCCACAATAAGTGCATTATTAGAATAACACAGAATTGAGAACAGAACATTGTGTTACATCTCTTAGCACAACTCCTCTCTAGTACATAAAGGGTTGCACTATCCCCTACCCAAAACAACATTTCTGTCTTAAAGCAGTGGATACAAATGAAAAGAAAAAAATCAAGGTTAAAGATCAAAAGACAAATCCAACATCTGCATGTATCATTTATGTGTTATTTCTATACTTCTGTAGCCAGCACCTTTGCCAAGCAGTGGAACACTACTGCAGAAAACATCCGTTTGCTGAAATTGTAAAACATTAATCATTAGGATCATCCATGTTATAAATAAAATAGCCTTTTTACTAATTATGCATACCCAGCCGAATGTGAAGTACTTTCATTCTATCATAGAGAAGAAGTTGTAATTCCTATTTAAATGCTGCCCAGAGTCTATACTGTATACAAAAAGCTTATGTGAGGAAAACGTTTTGTGCTCCGATTCTTACTTACAGTACAAAAATGCAATGTGACCAAATCAAGCCAATTACAGTAATATCTATGAGAAGCAACAGTTCATTTTAAAATAAAGGGGTGCTGTCACGGGATAAAACTAGGGATGTCCAAAACAAGGGGTAACTACTGTAGATGCTGTTATGTTATATGGTAACGTACAAATAGCAACCAATAAGCACTTTTTTTATTTGCGCAATTAGAATAAGGAAACTGGTTGTTCCTGTAACTTTATAGTTATCTACTACCAATATAGGTCTACTACCCCTATGGATATAGGTATGAGATCTGTTATACAGAATGTTCGGGACCTGGGGTTTTCTGGCTAAGGGAACTTACCATAATATGATTTTCATACCATAAGCCTTCTAAAAATTCATTTTAAAAATGTAATAAACCCAACAGGCTTGTTTTGTCTTTAATAATGATTAATTATATCTTAGCTAGGATGAAGTACAAGGTACTGTTTTATTACTACAGAGAAAAAGAAAATCAATATGAAAACTGTGGATTATTTGGATAAAATGGAGTCTTTGGGAGATGGCCTTTCCATAATTTGGAGCTGTCTGGATAAAGGGTTTCCAGATAACCAATCCCATACCTGTAATGATGTAAGTTGTTTGGGAGTGTTATAGTGTTATATAGTGTTGGGTTATTTTAATATAGGACCTGTTATCCATAATGCTTGGGACCTGTGGTTTTCTGGATAAAGGATCTTTTTGTAATTTGGATCTCCATACATTTAGTCTATTAAAAAATGACATTAATTAAACCCAATAGAATGTGTTTGCCTTCCATAAGGTTTATTTATATCTTAGTTTGGATCACGTACAAGGTACTGTTTTATTATTACAGAGAAAAAGGAAATCATTTTTAAAAATTGGAATTATTTGATTAAAATGTAGTGTATAGGAGATAACCTTCCTGTAATTCTGAGCTTGTTGGATAATGGGTTTCAGGATAATAGATCCCATACCTGTAATATGATCAAAATAGAGTCATTGGGGCAGATCTACTAAAGGTGAATTGTCGTCAGTGAATACTTCGCACCACTTCACCAGGCATAGATTTGTTACCACTACGCTAATTCAATAAAATGCGAAGTTGCATCCTGGGTGACGCCGGTGAATTTTCGCTGGTGAATTTTCGCGGTGGTTTCGCGAATTTATTTGCCGCAAATTCGAGCCTGCCGAATAAATTCGCCCATCACTATATAACGAGTTTCAGAATAACAGATTCCATACCAGTTATATATATATATATATATATATATATATGACTTCCCAGTTCCTTTTAAAGAAGTACATGGTGAGTCCTTTCTTCTATATTATTGTATACTATTGAGAGCAGGTGAACAGTTCATACACTTCAAATAAGTTATGAGAAGGTCACTTGTTACACTATACATAGCATTTATTTTATGTATATACTGTAACCTGTGGGGGATGCTACAGTGTGAACATAATTAGCCTCCTGAAAAAAGAGAGAGAGAGAGAGAGAGAGAGAGAGAGAGAGAGAGAGAGAGAGAGAGAGAGAGCAAGAGAGCGGTTTTAAGGATTTAAATAAATTAATATACAGAAGCCTTCTACAGAAATATCTCTGTATACCTGTATGCAAAATGTATATCACTTTCATTCTATCTGGAGGTAAAAAGTAACATTTATATTAAACATGTACAGCCTGCTCTCCTCTACAATAGGTCCAACAGCAGAATCTGCAAGCAAAGCCATTAAGATAATTTTAAATTCTAGGAAGTTACAGGCAACCAGCATATCATTACACATTTATCGATACATATATTCAGGGCCGGGCCAAGGTATTTTGGCACCCTAGGCAAGGGCTTCGATCAGTGCCCTCCACCCGGCCCTGCATTACAATTTCCCACTTTACCATTCATATTGCCCCCTGTGCCAGCAGCCATTGTGTTGCTGCTTGCACCTGTGCCAACACCTATCATATTGCCCCCATTCAGGGGCGATCCTGGCCCCTCCGCCACCTGAGGCAGCAGCAGTTGCTGCTGCCCCCCTCCCCGGGAAATTCGCTCTTAAAGTATCAGGAGCATCACTCGCCTCATTGGCGAAGCACCCCTGCCCCCATTTGTACCTGTGCCAACGGCAGTAAATGCCTCAGATTGCGCCCAAGTCCCCAATCTGTACCTGTGCCAGCATAAGACAAAACATCCATCATATTGTTACCCCCTATCTGTACCTTTGCCAGCAGCAGCCAAAAAATCCATCAAATTGCCCCTAATTTGTACCTGTGCAGGCAGGAGCCAAAAATCCATCATATTGGCCATCTCTGTACCTGTGCCAGCAGCCACCATAATGCCCCATGTACCTGTGTCAGCAGCAGCCAATCTCTCATATTGCCCCCGATCTGTACCTGTCAATTTTTCATCAATTTAAAAAAAAAAAAATGATTTCCTTTTTCACTGTTATTCCTTTTTCACTGTAATAACAAGCTGCAGCCAAACTATCCACAAAATTGCCCCCAAATATGTGCCAGCAGGAGCCAAAAATCCATCATATTGGCCTCAAATATGTATCTGTGCCAGCAACAGACAAAAATCCATCATACTGCCCCATATCATCTGTTTACTTGTGCAAGCAGCAGCCAAGATATTGCCCACAAATATGTACCTGTGCCAGCAGCTGCCAAGAGGGAGGTGGGAAGTGCTTCTGCCCACAGTATGATTCACGGGCAAGAACAGGCAGTTTATAAAATTGACTAAAACTAACTAATAAAACTATTAAGGGTCAAGCAAAAAAAACAGTTCCCCCTAAAAGTACACCCCCCCCATGATGGCGCCCTAGGCAGGTGCCTACACTGCCGAGCCTTAGTTCCGGCCCTGCATATATTCATTAGCAAAATACAAAGGGAAAAAAAGAAGCTGAAGTGTCCCTTTAAATAGAGGTCAGCTCTTTGAATGTCTGGTGTGCTTTGCTGTTTCACATACCTAACAGCTCCAATTCAGCAGCGGCACCACTCACTGTTTTTTATTCATTCTCATATCAAGGTTAAAGCTGCATATTACATTGAGTCTGAACTGTGTCCTTTTTTAAGCCCTTCAAAGATTTCCAGCTGAGCTCAAACTAAAAACATGTTTTTTTTTACAAGAATAGATTACATAGTCTTATTGTACTACTCAGTACAGAGAAATAATTCCCACTGGCTTGACATCACTAATGCAACATTACAATTATATTTTTGTATTATACCGATATACAAGTAGCACCTTACTAATGTTTTTGTTCTGTGCGCTTCTATTGAACTATGAGGGAGAAACTGCATGCCTTTTTTTTCTGTCCGCCAGCTAAAGACTTAAAGCCACTGAATTCACTGAGGTCAGTGAATGGAAAATGAGGAAGACAGATGACTGTGGTTCATCGCTAAATACATGTCAGCTTCCGTCCTGATTGAGTCACCAGTGACCCAAACTAAAGCAAACGTGACTAAACCCCCAATAAGCTTATGATATATCCTTTTTAACCTTCCTTCAAGTATTCACAGTATTCAGTTTTACAGAGAAAAGACTTCTGACTGCTTCTATCTCCAGAGCCAGGGATAAACAATTGAAGGTCATTAGACTGCTTGAGCGTTGCATAGTACAGGTACAGTATCGCATTTGTTATCCAGAGACCTGTTATCCTGACCTGACTCCATTTTATCCAAATAATCCAAATTTTTAAAAATGATTTCCTTTTTCGCTGTAATAATAAGTACCTTGTTCCTGTAATAAACTGTACCTTGTACTTGATCCAAACTAAGATATAATTATTCCTTATTGGAAGCAGCAAAAAACAGCCTATTGGGTTTATTTAATATTTAAATGATTTATAGTAGACTTAAGGTATAGAGATCCAAATTACGGAAAGATCCATAATCCGGAAAACACCAGGTCCCAAGAATTTTGGATAACAGGTCCCATACCTGTAGTATAGAAACCACACACCTTTTCATTGATAAATAGACCATTTGGATTGGGGCTAACTGCTTTGCCTAAAGAAGAGTATAAACTACACTGATTTTGATAAAAACTAAGTTTGTATTTAAAATAACTAGATATAGTTGAATACACACATAATAAATAAATATGTGTGTGGAAAAAAAGACCAATGAAGATCCAAATTACAGAAAGATCCATTATCCGGAAACCACCAGGTCCTGAGCACTCTGGATAACAGATCCCATCCCCTTATATATCTTCCATATGGTTGTAACAGCACTCACGAAAAAATTTAGGTTAACTGCCTGGGTGCAGGTATTGTAACATGATAGAACATGATAGAACAGTCGATTCAGTTGAAAATACCACATTTACAGGATTTAAAAAAGTTTAAGATTTATTACACATAGTAGACTGACGTGAAATTCAACTGAATTATATATATATATATATATATAAATATATAGATATATATATATATCTATATATATATATATATCTATATATATATATATATATATATATATAGATATATATATATATAGATATAGATATATATATATATATATATATATATATATATATATATATATATATATATATGTGTTATAAAAGTTATTTTATATATTTTAAAGTTCAGATAATTGTCAAATGTTAAAAACACCTAGTCAACTCTGGAGGTCTCCTTTCAGCAAAATAATTGACCCTGTAAGTTCTGCAGTAGTTCTTTTACCTGCAGGTTCATTGGCACTTAGTTAAACCAACTAACTTTTCTGCTGAGGGTATTCCTCCAGGTGCTCATGAGATGCTGTGCATCCTTGTCTATTGCAAAGACACTTTTATACTGTACATGTAAATAGCAAATACACAAAAAAAATAAAGTGAGAACTTATTTTTTTATTAAACTGCTTTAAAATATATTTAAATATGAATGTGATACAAACATATTTATATAAAATCAGCACATTGACATATTCCCTTATTCTTTTGGTGCCAGCCACGGCAGACACCAAGCATTGCTAGGCAACAGCTTTTTCCCATAGATTTAAAGGAAATGTAAAGGCAAAAAAATTAACTCTCATTTAATGAAAAAGAAACATATCTCCAATATACTTTAATTAAAAAATGTCTACCATTTTTATATGAAACCTGACCGTATGCAGTGAAATTCCCCCTTCATTTACTTACTCTGACTGCTGTGGATGGAAACTTCAGAAAGCCCCTAACTGCTCTGCAGGGAAACTATCATACTTTCAAACAACAGGGGGTAACCCCTCACCTTACTTCCCAGAACTCAAGCAACGTTGTTTGTTTCCCTGTAGAGCAGTCGGCGACTATGTAGAGATTTGCTTTGAATTTTATTTTTGCCTTTACATCCACTTTAATGTTACATGGAGCCCAATTTAAACAGATAAACTGGGATTCTCATTGTATCAAACAACACAAAATCTATAAAATCCAAGTTAGATTACATGACAACACAGGAACCAGTGCAGTCTGCATATTCTGATTATTAATCAGTCTTGCTGTATCAGCTTCTGGCAGATATTATTTGACTTGTGCTGTTTTGATTTATGACGATCCCTAAGCAACAGCCCGACCACACTGAGCATGTGCATGGTCTTGGTCTTGTAGAAGTGTATAACAAAGTTACAATATGGTGACCCCCTGTTGCCAACTTTGAAAACATACTTTAAATCATTTGTTTAATTAGGCTTCTGGTGCAGTAAGTTCATGTTTATGTTTAGAATACAAAATACAGAATGTCTAGCATTATTCTATTTTAGACTTTAGTTTCCCTTTAAATGGAATTCAGAAACATAGATACACAGTGTGTAGCAGCAAGGAAATTTACAGCCAGTGTAGTAGACTCTTTGTTTAGTGGCAGATAATCAGAGTTTGTATTGCTAGACAAGAGAAAGAGATATTCTGATATTCAAGTATAAAAGTCATGCATTGGTTATCTCTCTTAACAATAGGATTTTTTTCTGAGTGCTCTTGACACTGGCCTCTTGAATTTAAAGACCTTGATGTAGTGGTAATGTACGTACGTACCCAAGCTAATGTTCTAGCTTCCAGAGCCTTAAAGATCATTCATGGAAATTAGCCTCTGAAGAACAATACTCTCATATGCCCTCTCATTGCCCAAGTGATCTGAATCAATAAAAAGTTCTTCTAATATACAGTGATGGGCGAATCTTTCCCATTTCGCTTCAACGAAAAACATTGAAGTCAATGGACGTCAAAATTATTTTGACGTTCATTAAATTTGATGCAAATGAAAATTTTTATATGCGTGACTCTTTTGTCCAAATGCAGCTAATTTTTCCACAGCAAATTTTATCCACGGTTTTGCGAAAACATTCGCAGGCGAATAAATTTGCCCATCACTACTAATATAACTTTTAACTTTTTCTTCTTGCTTTCATGTCACATTTCGATAATTTGCAAGCTAAACATAATGGTTCATAAGGTATGAAAGGGAGACATTATATTCACAGTCTGTGCTTAGTGTGGGTGTGCATTGCCCAGATGACTCTATAAAAACATTTTGTACTCTACTATGCGCCATCAAACGGTATAAACTTTGTGAACAGAAACAGTGCAAGTAATATTCAATGATTACTGCTAAACAAAAAAAAGCTAAAATAGAGGACAATGGATAAAATACAGAAAGCAAAAGGCAGCTAGCTCCATTTAAAACATTCCATTAATGGCTTTGCATTGTAGTGAAATAAATTCCCAGTATTGGTGTATATCAGACAGATTTCCAAATTGCCCTTTCCTTGTGGTAAAGGCGGGGCAATTACCTTGATATTTAGAAATGAAAGCTGGCATTTGCTGTTGCAGATGTACCCAGAACCCAGTATGATTTTTACAGTCATGTTTTCCTTAAAGCTGTGTTATGATCCATGAAAAGACATGCTGATCAAAGGTCCATGTGATTATAGTTACATCGTTAGTTAGTTACATAGTTAAATTGGGTTGAAAAAGGACAAAGTCCATCAAGTCCAACAACTCCAAATGAAAACCCAGCATCCATACATACACCCCTCCCTACTTTTAATTAAATTCTATATACCCATACCTATACTAACTATAGAATTTAGTATCACAATAGCCTTTGATATTATGTCTGTCCAAGAACTCATCCAAGCCACTCTTAAAGGCATTAACTGAATCAGCCATCACAACATCACCCGGCAGTGCATTCCACAACCTCACTGTCCTGACTGTGAAGAACCCCCTACGTTGCTTCAAATGAAAGTTCTTTTCTTCTAGTCTAAAGGGGTGGCCTCTGGTACGGTGATCCTCTTTATGGGTATAAAGGTCCCCTGCTATTTGTCTATAATGTCCTCTAAAAAAAAGTAGTGGTAGTTAAAACATGGGAATGAGGGCACATTTACCAATTTTTTAGGTGAACTCTATGGTGTGGATTTTTTTGTTCCACAACCATGTTTTGCTGTGTTTTTTTGTAATAAATGCTTACGATTCAAGATTCCAAAGAATGTTTTTGAGTGTTTTTGCATTCACATTTTCTCACCTTGTTTTTTCTCTTATTGGTAAATCTGCCTCTTAATATTGATGTTGCCGACAGAACAACCCTTTATGCTTTGTTTTTACTTTTTTTTTTTTAGATTTCAAAAATGGCTCCCTCAAAATGCACTTGCACTACAATAATTTCATATCTCTTATTGTTGGCATTTTGTCTTGCTTGAATTTTCAGCTTTAAATACACCAAATTGAAATGTAATATTAGCAAAAGAATAGATGCACAAACATAACAGCAAACCCAAAGACATTGATAAAATTAGTACTGTAAACAGTTTTAAAACGTTGGATTCAATAGTAAGTAAAGATCAGGAACATGTTTAACCCTAAGTTATGTATATATGTTATGTCAGTGTTTAATTATATTGCAAAATTTATTATGTATTCTGAGGCAAGAAGGAAAATGATCTTGATGGCATATTTCCATAGGCTAGGCTCTGTCAACTTCCAACCAGCTTAGGCAGCATAAACTCTAAATACACACTTCAAAGGCAGTGCAATGTTTGCATATCATTTTCATATTAACTACTGCATACTAACAAGATCAGTCAATTGATTTCCAAAAAAAGAAGTCTTATAGCAAATGTAGGATATGTGTCAACAATAAAGGTGTTGGGTTGGTTGGCTGCCCTTATTTCTTTTACCATAATGTTTTTAAGTATTTCTCTTTTCTTTGTCCTGAGGATCTGAATCAGTGTACAGCCTTAATGCTATCTCATCTGCTCATGCAGGCTGTTACATCAGAAAATATTTGTAGTCCAATCACTAGAATGTATTTGCAATGAAGAATGAGCCATACTGTATACCTGTGCAGCCTGACTTAAAACGTTAAAGTTATTGTGAGATATTTATATTAATTTGCCAATATTACTGGCCCTAAAACTAGGTACATTATTACTAACATGTTATCATATTATACATATACAAATGATGAATTGGAATTGCTTATAACTTCTGGCTAATGTCATTGTAGTGGGATTAGGTAAAATATTATATTATACCCTCTTAATTGGATTATGGTTCTCTGCATGCTTGATGATGATGTCCAGCTAAGATCTAATTGCACTAAGTATCCCCTCCCAATTCCTCTGTATCAAAATAAATGTTCTTTTAATGAGTATGAGAAGTTAGTGCAGCCCAAGTTGTAAATTAATTTATCATCTTTCATTTACTCAGATTTTCATATAATGCATTAAAGATCTATAGACCAAGAACCCTTCTATTGGCTGAAAATACCATTCTTTACATTGCATTCTAACTTATTCTTTACCACAATGTCAAACTCCATTAGGTGCTATGAAAATACCTGGGTACTGCTTGCAAATATGCAGCTGTTTTATGTTTATGTTTTGTAACGTTGTTTTTATAATTTTCTGGGCTGTGAAATTCATATCCCCTTTCTACTCTTCAGAAATGAGGAAATTGAATATGAATTACTTTACATTGAAAGTAAATCACATGTACAGGTATGGGACCTGTTATCAAGAATGCTCAGGACCTGGGGGTTTCCGGATAATGGATCTTTCCGTAATTTGGGTCTTCATGCCTTACGTCTACTATAAATTCATTTAAATATTAAATAAACCCAATAGGCTGTCTATGCTTCCAATAAGTATTAATTATATCTTAGTTTGGATCAAGTACAAGCTATGGTTTTATTATTACAGAGAAAAAGGAAATCATTTTTAAAAATTTGGATTATTTGAACAAAATAGAGTCTATGGGAGACAGCCATTCCGTAATTCGGAGCTTTCTGGATATCGGGTTTCCGGATAAGGGATCCTATACCTGTATTAATATTATGGAATGATGCTGAGCTTGCTTTTACTTAAGAACCTTAGCAATTTTATGGTTTGTAAAAGAGAAAAATGGGTATGGGCATTTACAATGTACTTCGATTACATAACTTTGCTGATACCTCAAATATTCTTTCATTTATGTTAACTTTAAGTCTGCACCCTTAGGGGGTTATTTATCAAGGTACGAATTTATCTCAATATCGACTGCTACAAACTCCGATCTAACCCGCTCGGATTTTTAATGCTTATTTATTATTACATTTTCCCGAAAATTTGCTTTGCAGGAAAAGCTCAGATTTTCAAGATTTTTTTGTCAATTTTCCCCAAAATCTTCAAAAACATTGTGAAATTGCCCGAAACCCCCGACACAACCAAAAATCAATGAGACAGTTCCCATTGACTTTTATGCAACCTCGACAGGTTTGAGATACCGTGTTTTTATGTTCAGGCTTTTTAGCCCTGTGGTTTTAATAAATTCTGAAAAATTCAGATTTTTTTAATAGTCCGATTTTATAAAAAAAATCACGAATTTTTCGGATTTCGGGGAATTTCGGGTATTCGGAGATTAGCAAATAACCCCCTAATAGTATGTTTTGAGCAGCTAAAATGGTCAAGACATTGTACTTGTATTATTTGGGGTCTTTATATACTTAAGACCCATATTTATTATTATTTGAGATTGTGATTTTTAGCAATTCGAGAACATTTTAAAAAAATCATGAATTAGAATTTGAATGTTCATGTTTATTGAAAACTCAAATGCAAAACAGCAACCAAAACCTGGTGAGCATCTTAAGGGATGTTTTTTAGTATTTTTTTGTTGAACAGTCATGATTGTCAAAATTAATGGAACAATGGGATTTTTTGAGGCATTCAAGGCTTTTTTGGTTTAACATGATATGCATGTAAAGTTTATGCAATTAAAATTCAAGAATTTCAAGAAATCACATCTATACAAGTTTTTTTTTCAATTAGAAACTTGAAAACAAATAAACATTCCAATTCGACTTGTTATGTGTTTCAAGTCCTGTTGCGGCATAAATTAGAAATTTAGATTTAAGATATAGAAACTTGAATTATTTAAATTTGTGAAGCATAAACAAAAACTCCAAAACTTGAATATAAAAATGTGCCTTCTAAAGCTTGTGAGGTAATGTAGAAGTCAAAGGGAGTTGTATTGTTAGTTAAAGTTTTTCTCCAATTCGAGTTTAAGATTAATTCAAAGTTTTTTAGTTTTCAAATTATAAATACACGTCTCTTTGATAAATATGCCTCCCCATGTACATAGATGTAATATGGGAGTCACAATCAAAGCATTTATGATTTTTTCCTGTTGTTTATATTTGGTTAATTGATATAGAGATGGAATATAGGATTGTGTTACATGCCAAAAAATGCAAGTGAATTTCTTATCTCACTTGTGTGTTTTTGACATGATAAGTAATTGAAATAATAAACAATAATACATAGCTACAGGCAAAACCCATGACTCTGTATAGCTGGTGCAGAAAAAGTGCTAAGATACAGTGGATTTAAAACAGGTGCACAGTGCTCTTTGCTGCATCTCTGGGGGAACTTCAGAAGCAACAATATTGTGCATTATAGTTAGTAAAGGAAAGCAGACATAGAGGTGCACAACTCTGCTAATTATATATATATATATATATATATATATATATATATATATATATATATATATATATATATATATATATATATATATATATATATAAACAAAAATTGTAGGTTGCCTTCCGCACTCACTTAATTGGGTTAATTGCCCTGGTGCTAACAGAATATGTATATGAAATTCGAATAAAGGCTGTTGCACAACAGGGTCTTGCAAAAAAGTAATTATTTATTCTTTACATAGATCGACGTTTCGACCCTCACTGGGGCCTTTGTCAAGATACTGAACATTACAAACAATGAGCTTTAAATAGACAGACTCACCCAGCCACGCCCAGACACCAATACCCACCAAGTGAAAAAAGTCCAACAGATCAGGCATAGCCTTCCAAGTAAGAACCTAAAAAGTGAAAAGATACACATTTAAAAAGCCATGAGTTACATACCAAGGAACATAGTAAAACCATAAATATGTATCAAACATTTAAAATACTCCTTTAACGGCTATTTAAGAATGATACAAAAGAACAATATTGTTCTTTTGTATCATTCTTAAATAGCCGTTAAAGGAGTATTTTAAATGTTTGATACATATTTATGGTTTTACTATGTTCCTTGGTATGTAACTCATGGCTTTTTAAATGTGTATCTTTTCACTTTTTAGGTTCTTACTTGGGACAAACAAGCATGCTGGGAAGGCTATGCCTGATCTGTTGGACTTTTTTCACTTGGTGGGGGTTGGTGTCTGGGCGTGGCTGGGTGAGTCTGTCTATTTAAAGCTCATTGTTTGTAATGTTCAGTATCTTGACAAAGGCCCCAGTGAGGGTCGAAACGTCGATCTATGTAAAGAATAAATAATTACTTTTTTGCAAGACCCTGTTGTGCAACAGCCTTTATTCGAATTTTATATATATATATATATATATATATATATATATATATATATATATATATATATATATATATATATATATATATATATATATATATATACATATATATATTATGGCTCCAAAAATCAGAAAACTATTTTAGATTTTTACATTTTATTTTTTCATATTAATTTAAAATACACTACAAATCAGATGCATTTTAAAAAACCTGGTTTTAACAATTGGAATCAAAATAACATCCTCTGAATGAACCACCCAGGACTTCAGTAAAACGAAATGATGGGGAGCACAGACAGAAGATTGTTACTAGAAGACAGAAAGTATACAGCTTTTAGTATGTATGTTCTATTGACAATCCAGCTGAAGTAGGTTAAGTATCTCCACAAATACTGCAATGTAATTATACAAAAACAACTGACAAGAAAGAAGTAACGGAAAGAGGAAGCACAGTGGGATATGAAACAATTAATTTTATATGTGTCTTAGCTATGCATTTGAATAAGTCTAAATCACATTTGCGGTTCAAACTATAAAGCAAAAAGCTATATAAATAGACAGATAATACCTAAATTAGTATGTCACTTGTCAAAATAATGCAAGCAATTAAAAGACAAGTACAAAAAGCATTTATTGCACATGTTTCCTGTGTTTATATTTACATTAATCAAAGCCAACTCTGAAAATGAATAAACCCTAGGCATGTCATCATCTACACTGGTTTACTAGAAACATTAAAATATTTACTTTTAGACTAATGTCTCACTTAGCAGAGGCAGGCCAAGCATGGACTTCAATTTAGGTGACTTCAAAATGCTTTGAGTGCAACCTTCAGTAGATGGAGGATGTGAAGAGGTTCATCTGAGTGCCTTTCTTTGTAGTTTATACTAAGGGAGATACAGAGGGATCTTAACAGCAAGGCAAGGACTGAGAATTCAAGGGACCCTGACTTCCCTCTAAATTGTACAAGAGAAAAACTTCAATCAAGTGCAGAGGTCTGCTGCAAACGTTGTGCTGTTTATTGGACAGAAGCCATGGGGATTTAACTGACCATTTGAATCCCCAAACTATACCTATTGAAGTCAATTCCCTCTGAATTGTGTTTTATTCACTGAAAACATCACCCACTGTGGCCATGGGATTGTAGGGCTTTCTGGGGATTTCAGGTTTTTACCTTGCCATTTTTTGGGGCATTGCATTTGTATCTACTATACCATGCTGTTAGTTTCAGGGCCTTCCCTTGAAATTCATTCATGGTATTGTTGCTAGTAACTGTTGCTACCAATGGATGAGCAAGGATGATATTTTGCAATGATTAAATATATCCTTACTGCTTTGCATATATTTATTATTTATCATTTAATAAGCCTTTTATAAATTACATGCCTTAAAGCCTTTTATATCTATCTTTAAAAAATCAAACACAATAGATACCATATTTAGGGGCACATTTACTAAGGGTCGAATATCGAGGGTTAATAAACCCTCGAATTCGACCCTCAAAGTAAAATCGAATTTGAATATTGAATTCGAAGGATTTACCGCAAATCCTACGATCGAACGAGGATCATTAAAAAAGGATTTTAACCGATTTTAAAAAAGGATTTTAATCGATCAATCGATTTTAATCGATCAAAAAAAACTTAGAAAAGTAATGGGGAAGGTCCCCATAGGCTAACATTGTACCTCGGTAGGTTTAAACTACTGAAGTATGTAGTCAAAGTTTTTTTTAAAGAGACAGTACTTCGACTATCGAATGGTCGAATAGTCGAACGATTTTTAGTTCGAATCGTTCGATTCAAAGTCGAAGGTTGTAGTAGCCTATTCAATGGTCAAAGTACCCAAAGAAATACTTCGAAATTCGAAGTTTTTTTTTTATTTATCAGGTGAGGTGCAAATAAGTAATTCTAAGAAGCTGCTCGGATGAGTAGTGAAACCTCTTCAGTGATTACTCAGCAAGTCCAATTCGAAGTTTTTTAACTTCAAATCCTTCACTCGAGCTTAGTAAATGTGCCCCTTATTGTACCCCTTGCAGAAGTCTGACACAGTTTTAAATGCCATTCTTTATCGCATAGTTTTGGTTTATATGCTTTGTTTTTTTATGGTTAGTAAACTCAGGATGACATTCCTCTCCCATTTAACCAATTGTTGTGGCTGAAATGTAGATGTCTAAATTTTCAGTTAATTCTGGAGATGTGTTTTGTTTCTCTACTCTACCAATATAAAGAAAGCTCTGAACTACAGAGTAATTTAAAAAAAAAAAAAAAACACCCAACTTAGGGGCAGATTTACTAAGGGTCGAATATCGAGGGTTAATTAACCCTCGATATTCGACTAGGAACTAAAATCGTTCGACTTCGAATATCGAAGTCGAACGATTTAGCGCTAATCCTACGATCGAACGATTCGAAGGATTTTAATACAACGATCGAAGGAATATCCTTCGATCAAAAAAACGCAGGGAAGCCTATGGGGACCTTCCCCATAGGCTAACATTGACTTCGGTAGCTTTTAGCTGCCGAAGTAGGGGGTCGAAGTTTTTCTTAAAGAGACAGTACTTCGATTATCGAATGGTCGAATAGTCGAACGATTTTTAGTTCGAATCGTTGAAGTCGAAGTAGTAGTCGAAGGTCGAAGTAGCCCATTCGATGGTCGAAGTAGCCAAAAAAACACTTCGAAATTCGAAGTTTTTTTAATTCGAATCCTTCACTCGAGCTTTGTAAATGTGCCCCAACGTGGGTGCACTAACACTCAAATTTAGGTTTTTCACAAATCCCAAATAATATGTGTTTTTTTAAATTTTTTTTAAAAAAACAAAAAAAACACCAATACAAAACCAGGTAAACGTTGTCAAAGTCCTCCAGAAGTCAATGGGAGCTGTGCTGATCTTTTTGGACCACTCTAAATCCTTTTGGACTTTTAGAGGTGTTCATATTTTATTAGCTAGGTTTTTGAGGTATATGTATGTTTTAGTACAGAGTACAGTGTAATTGTCGTACTTTTTTATTTAGATTTTTTAATAAATCTCATGACATTTGTAGTATTAGAGTTTGTGAGTTTATGCGTGGTTTCAAAAACCACTAAAACCAAGAAAATTAGACTGTTGATAAATAGGCCCACACGGGTACCACCAGGCCCGGATTTCTAACTTGGCCACCCCTAGGCCAGAGGGTCCTCATGCCCTCCTGTTCCCCCTTGCCCTTGAAGCACTGGTGATAAGGCACACATGATATTTAGGGGCAGATTTATCAAGGGTCGAATTTTGAAGATAAAAATACTTCAAAATTTGACCATCAAATTAAAATACTTCGACTTCGAATATTGAAGTCAAAGTTTTTCCAGTGAATTTGGGTATAGATTTCAGCGATCGATCAAACGATTTTACTTCGACTTCCAAAAACTTAGAAAAATGCTCTAGAAGGTCCAGATTTATCAAGGGTCGAATTTCGAAGTGAAAAAAACATCCAAATTCAACCATCGAATAGGGTAGTCCGACATTCGAAGTCAAAGGATTTTTGATCGAACGATCATATGATTTTACAAAAAAATCCTTTGACTTCTCAAAACTTAGCCAAATACTGGCTATAGGTTTTAGGAGGTCCCCATAGGCTAACATAGCAATGGACTTTTTGGACTGCTTTAAATCTATTCAGACTTTTAGAGGCTTTCATATTTTTTTTTTCGAAAGGAATTTTTCAAGGTTTTTCTAGGTATTCTTACTTTTTAGTAAATCGTTCAGCACAATATTCTGTTCATACTTTTTTTTTTTATATATTTTAATAAATCTCATGATATTCAAAGTTTTAGAGTTTAGCTGTAGTTTCAAACTCTAAAACCACTAAAATCCAACCTTTGATAAATAGGCCCCTTAATTTTTGCAACCTTAAATATACTGTACATGTTTATATATTTTGACAGAGTGCTGGAAACCATTTCTTTTATTTGTGAAAATATGGTGACTTTGTATTCTATCTAGCAGCATGTCAGCCTTTAAATGCAGGTTACAGTGAAAACAGTTTTGCTTCTAGCAGCTGGTGAAGTTGGCACTATAACTTACACCTGTTGTTTTAAGAAACTATTTTCATCTTGAGTACACTGTTACATCAGAACAAGAAGTTTAGGACTCGGTACTTAATTGGTTCAAAAGCAGAAGAAAAAGAATATTTTTAAAAACGTATTTACACTAAACCATTATAAAATGTTGTAAGCTTTTAAGCATTTATCTGGGCCATGATTTCTTTCAAAAAGAAAAAAATACTGGATTAGACTTAATATGGATCAGCTAGATAAAAATTTGCCTTTTTGTGCAACAGAATTTAATATGCTTAGAATGATCTTGGGCTTTACGTTATCATGGTTGTCAAGGTCAATAAGCTTTGTCATATATGCAAAGAAGTGCATACATGGAATGAGAAACATATTTGTAATTTCTACAGATGCTTAGTAAGACTAAACTTCACCATTAGGCCCCATTTTTTCAAAGAGGGCATTCTGCAGCTTGAAAATACACATGCTACAAAGGTGAAACATATTAGTCATAAAGACAGGTATGATACATATTTATATGTCTAAACAACTTTTAGTGAGATTTACTAAAATGAAGTTCCCAGTATCCTGCTTTATACCAGTCACAATACTTTTATAATCATTGGAATTGGAGTAGGAAAAGGATATTCTACAGAGTAAGTCGTTCTTTGCAATAAAGGCTGTGAAATTATTTTTTTCCATGCTGATACATTTGAAAAATCTTTTTGGCTTCATGATCAACTGTGGTATGTTATTAGAAAGAGTTTATTGATACTGTTGTACAACACTTAAGAATATAATGGCACTTCTAAATAATTGTCAATGAGAATTATTATGGATTTTTTTTATAACTTTGGAAATTGTTTAATTGTTGTGGTATCTTAATACTATAAACTTGCTATATATACTGTTTATAAATAAATATATATATATATTTTTTTTATCTATATACAGCATATATCTGTTATTGCTGTGTTCCAACAATATATACACAAAAAAAAAAGAGAAATCGTGAGCACTCAGCATAACCTACAATATTTTATCAGATTACTTTCTTTATTAGGTGCATTAGGTGATTATTTTTACAAGATCATAGAGTTGTGGAAATCTGCATCCAGAAAACATAAGCAAAATATTTGTTTGCACTGGCTCTGGCTAGATGTTTTATTGCAAAATATAAGCAGCCTACTCAAATAATGCCAATGGATTGTTTAAAGGTAACTCTACAAACATATGCATTGCCTTGGAAGCGGGCTTGCATTTTGCATATTAATATCTGCTTGTGGCCAAACTGTTATTCTTTATACATCAGTGATTTTTTTTCTGCAGCAGCTTCCCTGGCTAAAACAGTATCCATATAAAATAGCTATAAGTCAGTTTTGTAGCTACGAACTTATAGTACCTACAAACTGGCAGCATGCATTGGGAAATTTTGCTTGGCTTAGTTCACAGTTATTTCTGTTTCAGCGAATAACAAAACAATATTAGATTTGAGAGCCATAAACTGTTGGCAGTAGATCTAGCTGACCATTCTGGAACACACAGATTTGTTTTATTACATGCAGAATATTGTGTGAATTGTTAACTGATAAACTGTCCTCTGTGTGCTTGACTAGTGCTACAGAATAATAATATGGGATGCTTAGTATCAGACGAGTAAGTGAGTTGAAGTGATGCATTTCTGAAAATTTACATATTTAATCACAGGTGCAAAATATATAATTCAGAACTGATTGGAAAGTTCCACTAATTGCTCATCAAAGCTCTTATAGGGTTTGGACAAAACAGATACCAGCGGTTGTTAAAATGGGTCTTGGATCATGGTGTTGTCAGTTGGTTAAGCCCACATACCGGAAACATAGTACTTGGTGAAGGTCTGAATAAAGATTCATATACTGTATTTTTGCATCACAGCCATTTGAAAGTATGTTCTCTTTATATGTATCTGCATCTGATTGGCAAAGTGGCCTGCCCAAGTCTCATGTCCTAGGACATTTTTTGCAAATGCATTTGTAAATGTTGTAAACATTTGTATGTTAATTAAGATGTTTAATGCAGGCATCCAAACCCACTCACAGTACTGTAGGTCTCAGTTAATCATACTTCCTAGAATAGTCTAGTTTAACAAGGTTCAAGGTTGATCATAGTTGGGGTTATGTAGAAATAAAGATACACATTTCCCTAGACTGGTAACTTGTATAAACTTCATTAATAATCATCAGTTGGTTTTTAATTGTCTGATAACTATCAGCTTATGATAACAATATGTTTCTGGTTGCTTAGGATAAATGTTATCCTCGTTTATGCATAACCAAGTATCTCTAGTGAAGAGTGGGGGACAATTCATAATAGCTATACTTGTAGAAAGTATTCACAGTGGGAGAAAATGCAAAGGGAGAGGTTAATATAAGGTTGACCAAGTCAGATCTTTTCTCCCCTTCTGGAAGACTTTGCTGTGTACGTACTGTACTGATTTGATTTGGAGACATAGGGGCAAATTTACGAAGGGCAGATTTTCGCCTCAGAAGGCTCCACCACACTTTGCACAACTTTGTCATATGTTAATTTGCAGCGAAAACATAATTATAAAAATGCAAAGTTCCATCTTGGCAGATGAAAGCTGGCAAAGTTTCAGCAGCGAAAATTCATCAGTGCGGAAATTTCTAAGTGAATTTTCACTAGGCGGGAACATACAGGTCAGGTAGTCTTTATTAGTCATAATTAGTCTTTATAAGTAAGTGTTGATGAAATTGCGGGAAGTAGCAACTTATTATAAAAATGTCCAAGGAAGTAAAATAAGGACAAAATAGATTGTCTATTGTCCTAGACATGAGCCCACCGTAAAACAAATGTGGCATGAGTTTTAAATGGTTAAAAACATTTTTTAAGAACATATATTTAACAGTTACAACTTTTAAACATAATCCCACATTAAAATCTAAAACACCAGCATTTTTTATAACTTTTTTTGCATACGGGATATGATGTCACTGACATATTGTTAAGAATGTAGCTTCATCTTATCAATTCGCCAGGTATAACCTTTGCGAAACAGACTCTAGCGGAAAGGGTAACATATTGTAAAGTTCGCACTATATTTGCAAAGTAATGATCATTTGCCTGAGCGAATATTCGCCTGGCAAAACAGAGCGAAACTTCTCTAGCGCTGAGCTTTTTTGCTAGTGAATTGTCCACTTCACCTTTTAGTAAATTGCCGATATCCCTGTGAATTGTCATTGTATTGAATTTTCGAGAGAAAAGCCCACTTCACTTCGTAAATTTGCCCCATAGTTTCTTTCTAGTGCACGATAAACTTCTAAATAAGTTAAAACCTGTTTAGTATAATATATAGCTTTAGCAAACATATGGCAATGGCAGCATCATGCTGTGAGACTACTTTTCATCAGACGGGACTTGTTAAAACGAATAAAAATGAAACTTGCATGAAAGTTAATCTTTGAATAAAACGATGATCCCAAACAGGCAAAATAAACATTGAAATTGTTTAAGACCACAAAAGTTAATGTCCAACTGGGCCCATTCTGATATCAGTGTTATTGAAAATTAGTGGTCTTCAAAATATTACACTGTGAGGACTGAATACATATTACAATATTCTGAGCTTCAGTGCTTTAAAACAAATATTCAAAACAAAGGTAGGATTTGTTGAGAGACCTAAATACTTTTGTATTGACACTGTACATGAATTTAATGATGTCCTCCATGACTACACAGGTGAGGAAGGACAAGGTTTCATGCAACTATTGTTGCAAGATCCACTTTGTGTTAAATGTCAATGAGTAGAGTAACAGCCACTCATGGCACTAGAAAGGACTTCCTTAACCCTTAACCATAATGTATCCACACACACGCACAGTGCAGTGGTCTACAGATGTAGGGGAACTTTCAACCTTAATTATTACCCTTAAATATCAGTATGTACAATTGTCAGCCACAACTGTAATTAAATTCCATCTTCTCTAGCAACATAACTCAACATTTACAAATCTACTTACATTTAAAGGTTGTTTGCCTTTAAATTAATTTTAGTATGATGTAGAGGGTGATATTTTGAGATGATTTGAATTTGGCTTTATTTTTTTATTACTTGTGTTATTTAGCTTTTTATTCAACAGCTCTCCCGTTTGCAATTTCAGGTATCTGATTGCTAGGGCCCGAGTTACCATAGCAACCATGCTTTGATATGAATAAGAAACTGGAATAAGAAAAGGAGAGGGCTTGAATAGAAAGATGAGTAATAAAAAGTAGCAATAACAATACATTTGTAGCTTTACAGAGCATTTGTTTTTAGATGGGGTCAGTGACCCCCTATTTGAAAGCTGGAAAGAGTCAGAAGATGAAGGCATATAATTTAAAAACGATTAAAATAAAAAATGAAAACGAATTGACAAGTTTCTTAGAATTGGCAATAGTTGGAAGCATGACAAGGCGACGCCTCAAATGACCATTCACCTTGAGCCATCCCACTGAACCCTATTGTTACATACCTTAATGAAGCACCAGGTGCCACAAATGGGGTAAAATGGCCACCGCATTTATTCACATTTTATTAACCTTGCCAGCCTAACCCAAGGCAATATTCTAAAGCCAGAATTCAATAAGAGATCGCTACTTCCATCCTCACCAAAGACTTGAGATCAGCACCACTGTATGTCATTATATCCGTCACTGAGTATTAGGCTGCCTCTACCTACAGAGAGGCTGGCCCCAAACTCTGCTACCAGCAGGAGCTGCTTTCCATAATTTAGATCATCATACTTTTAGGAGATTTATTTACTAAAACTCAAATTAATCACAGTTTTTTATGAAAGCAAAGTTGACCAAACACCCTTCCACGAATTGAACTAATTCGTGGAAGATGGGAAAGTCCAATCTTACGATGATTCGTACGATCGGATCTTTGCGTCTAAGGCCAGCTTAAGCCCAACATTCAACTTTTCGGGCAAAAATACAAAATATTCAGACTTTTCAGGAAAAAAGCCCAATTTTTTGTTTTCGTATTTGTCCCCATATTATTAAATCATGCTTTTTTTTTATAAATACATAAGGTCCAGTTGTGGATTCTAGTTTGATGGGCTTTTTTATTTATATAGTCAGAAAAATTCAGATTTTTATAAATAAGGCCCTAAATCTTCTAAAATATAATTGAAATATTATATAAACCCAATAGGATTGTTTTGCCTCCAATAAGGATTAATTATATCTTAGTTAGTATCAAGTACAAGGTAATATCTTATCATAGCATAAAATAAGGAAATCATTTATAAAAAGCAGAATTGTTTGCTTATATGGAGTCTATAGGAGATTGCCTTTCTGTATTTTGAGCTTTATGGCCAAAGGGTTTCCAGATAACAGATCCCAAAGCTGTATTATAATGGGCTAATAAACAACAAAGCAAAAATGATTTACTTATAATTGCTCTTTATTAATCTATCTATACATTAACCAATGGATACAGTTTCCCAACTCATAGGGACAAATTCACTAAGAATCGAAGTTGCGCCAGGCGCAACTTTGCCGCACTTCGCCAGGCGAATTTTCGCCAGCGCTACGCAAATTCACTAAAATGCGAAGTTGCGCACAGGGGTAGCGAAAGGTTGCGGAGTTGCGCTAGCATTGTTTCGCTATATAAAGCGAAGTTGCACTAGCGAAGGCTAATTTGCATACGGCGCGAAATTCAAATTTCAATGGAGGAACACGTATCTGCACTACAAATGCCTAGAAAACCTTCAAATCAGCCAATAAAAATTTTATTTTGCCCTACACATGTGCCCACTGTCTAGGTAAGTTGCCATGAGTCAGGAAATGTAGGGGGGAGGAAGGGGAGCCCCAAAAATTTTCGATCTTTTTCAGCCTATCACCCGTCATGTAGAAAACACGCCAGCGTTTTTTGGGACTTAGAAAAATTTTTGACTTTTTTTGAAACAATCCCTATCTACTCTATTGCGCTTCGCCAGGTCTGAGGTGGCGAAGGAAGTCTAGCGTAAAAGGTAGCGTTCGCTACACTGCGCAAGTTAGTGAATTTGCGTAGTTTCGTCGCTAGCGAAGATTCGCCTGGCGTAAGGTTGCGAAGTAACACTAGCGAATTAACGCTAGCGTTCGGCGCTTCGCACTTTAGTGAATTTGCCCCATAGATTTCATGTTCAGATTCTCATTTGCACCAAGATGGAGGCTTGTGCTTGAAAGTCATAAAATCCCAAACCTTGCATGTTCACATGTGAGCATTTAAATGCATCACATATTGCAAGGGAGCACATATGTTGTATATTTCTTCTGGGCCTGGTAATACTCTGCTTGTTTGTATTAAATAGTGCCCTTTAGTGCACCTTTACATGATATACGCCACTCTCCATTTGTAGGTGCAGTTTTCATTAGAACCTTGTATTGTATACAAAAGGGCACAGCTGCTCACAGAATGCCTGCAGCTATCCATATCCATCTATATTCCATGGATGCTAAGGGAAAACAAAGTGTGGCATTTCAGACCCTTAACCTTTACTGTGTTTTCATTATGATATTAATTCTGGCAGGTTTCCTGTGAAATGGCAGGTAGCATTAACAAACTAAAGAGTGTTTGTCAAGCACACGGAATGCTGGGTGTAAACAACACCCTCATCAACATCTTAAAAGCAGAGGAGTGGAAAACTGCAGTGAACAGCATATTGAATATATCTGATAATAATTCATACTACAGTATTAACACTGCTTTGCTAAAAATAAAATTAATAAAATATAATATAATGTGATTGGTGTGGCCAAAACATGGCTGAATGAGTCACATGACTGGGCAACTAAAAGGTTTGGAACATCTGAGCTATGAGGAAAGACCAAATTGAGGTTGTTCAAGCTGGAGAAGAGGCGCTGAAGGGGTGATATGATAAATATGTATAATAATCTCTCGGTCTTTCCAGCTCTCTAGGTCTTTCCAGTTGACGCAAAGTCACCCATTCCATTTAGAAGATAGGAGGTTCTGTCGAAATATTTGGAAGGGTTTTTTTTTACAGTGAGAGCTGTGAAGATGTAGAATTCTCTCCCTGAATCAGTTGTACAGGCTGATACATTAGATAGCTTTAAGAAGGGGTTGGATGGCTTTTTAGCAAGTGAGGGAATACAGGGTTATGGAAGATAGCTCATAGTACAAGTTGATCCAGGGATCTGATTATGATTTTGTAGTCGTGGGAGGATTTTTCCCCCCTCTGAGGCAAGTTGAAGAGGCTTCAAATGGGTTTTTTTTTTGCCTTCCTCTGTATCAACTGGCAGTTAGGCAGGTTGAAATAGAGTTAAAAGGATGAACTTGATGGACGTGTGTCTTTTTTCAACCTAACTTACTATGTTACTATGTAATGTCCCTGGTATTATTTATAGTATGAAGAATTATTGTTGCAATTTTTAATGCAAATACGATTCTCTTCAATGAAGAGCTGACGATACATTAATGATTAATGCTGCTATTCTTAATATTAATGACAATTCATAGAAAAATACTTAGCATTATTGACCCTGAATATTTATATGACACATGCTATCCCCATGTGAGTGTTGATCTCGATTAACATTATATTCGGTGCACTGAACACGACATTTCTCAGTAAATCTATTTCATAAACTGCAAGTCTCTAGATAAAAAAGCTATTACATTTATTACAATGTTATACAGGTATGGGACCCGTTATCCACAATGCTTGATACATGGGGTTTTCCGGATAAGGGATATTTCTGTAATTTGGGGGCATACATTAGGGGCAGATTTATTAAGGGTCAAAGTGAAAACTCGATTTGAGTTCAAATTCAAATTTCGGTATTTATCATACTCTGGCCCTTTAAGAACCTGAATTTGACTTTTCGCCACCTAAAACCTGCTGAATTACTGTATAAGTCAATGGGAGAGGCCCAGGGATCAATTTGGTGATGTTTGCAGCCTTCCAGACAAGTTTTTTTCAGATAAAAATTTAATGTCAAAATTCGTGTTTTTAAATTCAAATCATGTTTTTATAATTCAAATCAAATTCAATTTGAGTTTTCAAGTAATTTCAATTTGTCCGAGTTGAAAAATTTTGATTTTATTAATACATTTCGAATTTATGGGAGTTTGAAAAAACATGAATTCAAAATTCAACCCTTGATAAATGTGCCTCCAAGTCTACTAAAGTTAAACATTATGTTTTGACTCCAATAAGGATTAATTATATCTTAGTTTGGATCAAGTAAGGTACTGTTTTATTATTACAGTAAAAATGGAACTCATTTTTTTTTTTTTTTTTTTTAATTCATTTAAATAGAGTCTATGGGAGACTGCATTCCTGTAATTTAGAGCTTTCTGGATAACAGTTTTCAGTATAACAGATTCCATACCTGTAATTTTGTTTTGCTATGGATTAAAAGATAATGCTAAATTTTGGATATTAATTTTAATATATAATTTTTTTTAGGGTAAGGCCAATGATTGGTCCCTACCTAGATCCTTTTTCAAGAGAAAAGTGTGGGTATGATACCCCTTTTAATGTACAACATATTAAATAAAAGTTATGTTTTATCATCCTAAAGTTCCCACTGTGCACCTGTTATATGATAGCAGGATTATTTTATAAGAGTTAGCACTGCTGAACTACTTCTTCACAAATGCAAAATGCATTGGGAACCTGAACACAAGTGAACACTTAGCTGACATTGGTTTATATTGCTCTTACATTGCCTACAGTATTTCAATTTGTAAGGAAGTGTGTGTTTTAAATATATTTCCTAAGTTCACAGTAAATGCATTCTCCATGTCTGATTTGTGTTTCAGAATCTGTAGTGCCATTACTACTGAAGGCTGCATTTCCATCTAAATAATTATTAATCTGTACTGATTAATGTTATTGTTTAATGGAGATTGCCTTCAAAACAGAGCAATCCATTAGACTATTAAAATGGGTCAATCCATGAGATCTATGCAATTTCATCATCCATATGTGCCTTATCTGTAACTGAGCAATGTTCCACTGCTATTCTACTCATGTATGGCCAAAGCTATCCTTGAGAAGTTCTTTCAGTTTCTGCCTTTCTGTTTCCAGCATAGCAGTAGAATCATGATAGTATAGACACTTAAAGGGGCCAATTCACCAAGCTCAAGTGAAGGATTCAAAGTAAAAAAACTTCGAATTTCGAAGTGTTTTTTGGGCTACTTCGACCATCGAATGGGCTACTTCGACCTTCGACTTCGAATCGAAGGATTCGAACTAAAAATTGTTCGACTATTCGACCATTCGATAGTCGAAGTACTGTCTCTTTAAGAAAAAACTTGGACCCTCTAGTTCGCCACCTAAAAGCTACCGAACCCAATGTTAGCCTATGGGGAAGGTCCCCATAGGCTTGGTTAATTTTTTTGGTCGAAGGATAATCCTTCGATCATTGGATTAAAATCCTTCGAATCGTTTGATTCGAAGGATTTAATCGTTCGATCGATGGATTATTCCTTCAATCATTCGATCAAACGTTTTGCGCAAAATCATTCGACTTGATATTAGAAGTCGAAGGATTTTCATTCCCCAGTTGAATATCGAGGGTTAATTAACCCTCGATGTTCGACCCTTGATGCATCGGCCCCTTAGGCTTTGCTTTTATAGGGTTTTATGTATGGTATGCTACACTACGGGTATTAAGAGCACTGTAGGAACTAAAGTGTCTGGAGCAATTAATATTTTTCTGTACTATCATCTTTTCATTCTTTTCGGCATTCTGTACTTTCTAAAGCAAATAATGGGACAGGTATATTCATAAAAAGTGCAATAATGGATTTTTAGACAAAATATTCTATTTTTCAGCTCTGGTGTTAATGTGTACATTCTACATGCAAATTACTGACAAGAGGGAAACTCTGTGTACTTTGTACGGCAGATAAACAGGTACCTTAAAACATACATTTACATGTTAAAGTATCTGTCTGTATCAGTCGATGATCATGGATATCACCCACTGATCCAAGATGTTAGTTGAGCTCTTGGAGCAACACTTCTTCAAGCATGTATTTATTCTAGTACTCCCTTGTATTTGTTCTCCCTGTACTTTGCATGCAATCACCTTCAATTACTCAAAGCTGGCTTAACTGGAATATTGGAGTTAGACATATTTATTTCTCCTATTTATTGCCACAGATAACTTTGTCAGTAGAATTTTATACTTTGCACTTGAGCTTGTATTCAGAAATGAGCCATATAAAGTTAATACATACATGTCATAGGTATTTTTCATAAATACACAGTTCAAGAAAAGTACAAGACACACAGAAGGAAATACTTGGGCAAAGTGTTAAATGCAAACAAATCATATTTTTTTAACTACTGCTGTAAGCAAAATGTGAGTGCAAATGGAGTCTTAATTGGTGTACAACTCCAGAAAATGGTATGTGAAGTTCATAAGTTGGTCTGTAGAGGCAACCTACAAAGGAAGTCCTCAATGTAACAGCTCTTCAAGGCAGGTGTTCATTCAAGGGACCCTTGAGTTGCAATAAACATAAGCAGCACATATAGGCATCTTTAAGAACATGTTAAAATGTGCACAATTGCGTGCTTTACACTTATATTTACAGTATGTTTATAATATGCCCTTATGGGCTCCTGCATGAACCAAATATGTTAGTAAGTTGCTAGTTACCATTAGGCAACTTGAAAAACAACTGAATAATTCATTATAACCAGTTAAATGGTCTAGAGCTTGATAAGAAATGTGCATATAATCCATATAAACATTTTTCCAATTAATTACAAAGATTGTAATACCGAGTACAATAAAGTAGCACATGCAGATTTCCTTTTTTGCAATAAAATATTTAAGTAGAGATGAATATGCTTATTGAGAAGTGTGAGCGCATTTAAACAAAACACATTTATGTCAGAGCTATTATCATTATTTGCTGAAAGAATATGAACTTTTAAATAATGTAAGCATATAGTTCAACTTTAAAATAAGTTTCCAGCCAAATATTTGCTTTTTTATCAAAATAATTACTAGGAGATTCATTTTATATTAACCTATAGATATTACAGTGGATAAGGATGAGTCAGTATCCTGTTGTCTGGGATTTTTGTGGCCCTAATTGATTTTGTTTGGGGAGTAGTTGTGTAGTTGTGGGGCTTACAATGTCACATTAATGAACCAATGTCAAATATGGTTCGCAGGTAACAAAGATATAAACAATGTAGGGTTATGTATGTGGCTTTACATTTATATTGTACTTTTAAAGAGAGATTTTTTTGTGAACAGTTGCATGAGTATAATATTTATAAACACAGGGTTGGACTGGAGCCCTCCTAGTAGTAGTTCACGAGGGCCCCCTCCCGACCTCCAAATTTCCATGCGCATGTGCGAGAATATGCAGCGATGCAAGCATGCGTGAAAAATTGATGGCCCGCACATTGCATAGAACACCATAATGAAACAGCTCTCCGGGGAAGCAGATTAACCCTGTATGTCAACTGCAATACCAGCAAAGTTTGATTCAGGCAAAGTACTCCATAAAACGTGTAAGAGAGGGACGGCTAAGAAGGCAATGAAGACAAAATACAGTCCAGGTCAAATCAATCGGGCAATGCAGTACCGAATCAGAAGGAAGAGGCAAGGTTGAGGTCAGGGGCCTAGGAACTACAGAGCAGGTGCGCTGTACCAAATCAGAATCCGAAGAGTAGTCAAAACAGGCAAGAGTCGGTTCAGGCAGCGAGTTGGCAGAGTTATGGACAGACAAGAGTCAAAAACTGAATACTAATAACAAGGAAAAGCACACCCAGGAACCAGGAAAGAACCTTTACAGTGTATGTTGGGCAACTTGAAAAATATTTGAATTTCACATCAACCTGTATGACATCAGTTTCATCGCTTGCGTCCACCCTGGAAGTGGTGGAGGCGAGCATCATTTGCAGTTTGAAGACAAATATCTCATTGGCTCTTAAACAGTAGTTCACTAGAATAACCTCCAGCAGTGATCCTCAACCAGTGGCTCTTGAGCAACATGTTACTCACCAACCCCTTGGATGTTGCTCCAAGTGGCCTCAATGCCTGTGCTTATTTTTAAATTCCTGGCTTGGGGGTAAGTTTTGGTTGCCTAAAAAACAGGTGTACTGCCAAACAGAGCATCCAGAAGCCTGCCAGTCCACATTGGGGCTACCAAATGGCCAATCACAGCCCTTATTTGGTACCCCCAGGAACTTGCATGTTTGTGTTTTCATTTGAATGTGGCTCATGGGTAAAAAAAAGTTGGGGACCCCCCCGACCTACAGTAATTCTAGAAATTTATAAGAGCCAGTAAGATATCTTCAAACAAAAAAAAACTCTGTTCACCTTAGTTTGCCCCTGAATCATGTAGGAGATAATTCTATACTTTGATTATATTTAATCAGTGTAGAAATCTGTGTATTCTTCTTCAACTGAGAAGATTGCAACTGATATTGGTCAACAAACATTTCAAAACTCTTGGATAGTATATGTTTCGAAATTTGTGGAGGGCATGTTATTGGATTGTCCTCAGACAGTAAATCCCCAAACTATATTTAAGTCATAAATTGCACTATAATCTGAACTGGGGTGGGTCAACCATTGTCTGGAGTAGGTGAAAGTGATGGTAATGTAAGGGATAATCCTTGCACTTGTGCTTACCACTCACAGTGCAAAAATAATATACAATGTAGGGGGCAATAGGACAAGATAACAACTTAAAGCTTAACAAACAAGGGGTGTTCAGTGACTCATCCTGTCAGACCCTATACATAAATCCTCAAAAAGGCTTACTGCTTGACTTAAAATGCAATTTAGAATAAAGAAGAGAGCACCAACAGTCAGAATTATTGCTTCAAAGATAAAGCACTGCAAGTTAAAGAAACAACAGTATTAATATTACTTTACTTAAGTGCCCAAAGCAATACTTTTCTTAACTGATCTTATCTCTTAACCTATCAACCCAAAAAGTAGAAATCCTGACCCCTGTTCTGCTTTAGCAACATGCCCTGTATGCAGTAACACAGGCAAGCAACCTTCAGGACAGAGGCTTAATTACAAACACCTATTGATGAATCTTTTTGAAGGCCTCCTGAAAGATTCATCCATCACAATGAGCAATAGATGTCCATGAATCAACCGATAACTTTAAGCCTGCTGGGCATTTAATTAACAAACGGAAGTTACCCAGTATGACATTAGCCTTTGTGTATTGTTTCCTACTTCCCTAATGATTGTAATTAGCAGTCTAAGTAAGTGCTGCATCTACTGTATGTTTTCTTCCACCCTTGCTGCATGTTTAAGTGTTATATATATATATATTCCTAAAAGCATTTATCTACTTCTGCACAAATGTAGGGTTTTAATTAACCATTAAATGAGAAACTGCTGTAGTGAAGTGCAGAGATATGAAGAAATCATTGTACAGAGCTTGGAGCAAAATAAAAGCAGTTTCATTTGAGATATTTCAAGTGGCTACTTGTCCATAATCATCAATACACTCATGGTAAGAGCCTGGCACATGCTAAATTCTTAGAGAGCCATTTCAGCATCTGTACAAGAGTAATATTGATGCTTCATACCAAGCTGTATGATTATTATATTAAACCTATCATGAATGGAATGCAATTGTTACAATATTTACATAGCGGTTAGCTGGTGGGCTCTTCATAATATAATGCACTTTTAAGACAATGCCTTGTAAATAACGATACTATACAAACATGGATTCATGAGAAATATTTGCTGTTTGATTCTGTAGGTAATTGTACAATTAAATTTTATTAAATGGAAATTACATTGATTTGGAGATTGTGCAGATGCCATGTATAAATGTTATAGTCTAAGTATTCTGTTGCTCTTTCCAAATGAAATGTGTGCTCATCTTCCAAAGAAAGGATTCTGCAGTTGAAATATCAGAGGAACGTTAATATACCTAGTGTAACAATGTTTTTTTTATGTTTTTTAATGTTTTATTTCTGATTGTATGTCCTGGCGCTCTAGATTTGAGCTTAGTCATGAAATATATCCAATGAAAGTGGAATGCTTTTTTTTATTAGTAGGCCCTAAGAGCTTAGATTTGAATGGCAAAATAGACAATATTAAGCATCAAACCTTCGCTCATTCACCATGCAGATCTCAATGTTTTCTATTGCACATACTGCAATTAATATGTGTACATTTTTGTTGAAAGGGACAGCGTTACCAATTTAGACAAGAATGCACTTGCACATTGTAGTTTTTCTTTGGCTAATCAGCTTTCTTTGCTTAATCAGCTATTATAAGACCTTTAAATATCAGGCCTTTCAGTAGTCTGTTATGGAACAGTACGTTCATTCTTTCTTTACCATTTAGTTTTCTGATGAAAGAAAATGTACATCTATCAGTTGTAAGCATGGAACAGCTGTAGAATATCCCCCCCCCCTTGTTTTAGCAACATTCAAAATCAAGAGCAATACCAGCCTCTATATTGTCCCTCTAAACATTTCTATGATCTATGTCATTTGATCTGTAGCATTGCCAGGAAATCATTAACAATACAGGACCAGCAGTTTAAAGCAGATACAATTATATCAAAATATGTAAATATATTACAGAGCTTTGTGTTTGTATTATAGCAGTCTATAAAACAACAGAAAAGCTTAAAAAAGCATTTTGTAAGGATAACGTGTGCATATATACGGTAATTATTTTAAGAGACAGGTTTTTGCCTGATCGATCATAACAGCAGACATTAGGCAAGATTCTGGAAATAAAGGGACTAATTATATGTCAATGATAGCTACCATAATAAACCCAAAAATTGTATTTATATATGATATCGCACCCCTTTGGGAAATTCTCTATTGTCTGTACTTGAAGACACGGCTTCAATTATTAAAGTGTATGGGTGCAAAACTACAAATATCAAATTCTTTGTGAATGGGCCTTAAGCTTTGCAATTTTCTCTTTAGGGCTACAGCACTTGTGCCTGTGGGCTTGGTAAATTAACCTCAGTGCTTACTCACACCCAACCAGAAGAATTATATTTACAGACACTGCCTGATGTGTTTTGAATATCCATTCACAGATGCCGCAGTTGAGGAGTAGGTAATTGTGTTCAAAGTTGTCTCTACACAAAGCTTTCCTAGAGGAACCAAAGTAACCAATACTAAGGCTTTAACTAGTCAAGAGTTTGAAAAGAAATTCATCTGATTGGCTGCTTTGGGTTATTAGACCTGGTCAAAACACTGCAGCTTTTACAGCTTTCCCCATCTTTTTCATCAATCGCTTATTCAATATGATCTTTTCCTTTTAAAGGAGAACTTAACCTTAAAAATGAACATATCTAAGAATGTCATATTTTATATAATAAACTTATTGCACCAGCCTAAAGTTTCAGCTTGTCAATAGCAGCAATGATCTAGGACTTCAAACTTGTCACAGGGGGTCACCATCTTGGAAAGTATCTGCGACACTCACATGCTCAGTGGGCTCTGAGCAGCTGTTGAGAAGCTAAGCTTAGGGGTTGTCACTAATTATTAAGCACAAAATGAGGTTGGTCTGTAATATACAGTAAGTTGATGCTACAAGGCTGATTATTAAAATCTGATGCTAGTTGCACTTGTTTCTGAGCTGCCATGTCATAATTATTCATATTAATTACTAATCAGCCTTATATTGTGACATTTATATTCTATATGTACTGTATATTGTGAGTCGGTCCCTAAGCTCAGTAAGTGACAGCAGCACAGAGCATGTGCAGTGAATCATCAGGAAAGAAGACATGGAGCTACTGGGGCATTTTGGAGACACAGATCTTTACTGCTATAGGGCTGTGGTTGCCTTGGGCTCGTACAGAAGCCCAAAACATAATGTACAACATTTCTAGCCTACTTTTTAAGTTTAACTTTCCTTGTCCTTTAACTGAGTTTAAAAACGTAATGCTTGGGGGCCTAATTACCATATTGTGTAAAACAATGAATGCAAGAAAACGATGTAAAATGTTGTGTAAAATAAATGGTGAATTTATAAAGAATAGAAAAAAAGACCAACCAAAACAGCACTTATGTCACTGTCCATTAAATCCCCCCCTAAATAAAAGGGCCTGGGTGTTATGAACTACGCGTCCATTCCACAATTGCAGTGCACTAGTCATTTAAGCACAATATATTAAATATGTACAACTGTATATGGAAATACTACTTGCCATATTATAGAAAATAAAAAAGTATATGTATTCCCCATTTAACTAGTGGTATGGATGAAAACAGTTCAATATTTCTGTGCATTATTGGATATAATAATCTATTGCCTAGACAGTCACTTGCAAAACGATAACCTGTGAAGCTGGGCACTAAGTATGAAATCTGTGAATGTATTGCAACTCTATTATCCTGTTACAATTCATGCCCTGCACTTAAGGGACAGTAAATCGCATTTCCAACATTTGTGCAATGAATAGGACTGGGGAAATAGAATAGGCTGCTAACACGCGGGTCTTACATTCTCACCACTCCTGTTGTATGGTGAATTGCATTGTGCATCCTTGGAAAAGTATCCCCACCGTCTTGGGTTGACTGCAAAGATCACGTGTTTGTAGACAAATAATGGCCACCCTCATCTGCAGCGGTAAACATGGGGTAGTGATAGACATAGTATATATAATATATAGTATAGTAATATATAATATATAGAAATGGCTATATAAATACATGTTAATAATAATAATAATAATAGTAACATACAGTAGTAAGTTAGGTTGAAAAAAGACACACGTCCATCAAGTTCAACCTTTTAACTTTGTTTAACCTGCCAGTTGATCCAGAGGAAGGCTAAAAAAACATCTGAATACTCTCCAATTTGCCTCAGAGGGGGAAAGAAATCCTTCCTGACTCCAAAATGGCAATTGTGGGAATGGTGGCCATGCTCTATCTCCAACTGATCATACAGTTGAAGATAGAGCATGGCCACCAGCAGGAGGACATGCTCTATACACATTTCACTCCATTCTCAGAGCTTTATCAAGGCTGAAGTTAGTCTCCATTAGTGAAATAAAGAATGCCAGACTCCTGCTGATCATAAAAATCCATCATACTGTGCATCATGCTATTAATGCTAGTCCACACCCCTTACCAAATCCACAAATCCAGCATTACAAATGTAGGTGGTTTATACCTAAATAGAAACATTGTAAGTGTACTGCATTTTATCTAAATACAATGTCTGTAACGGTCGGCACCCAACACCAGAACAAATGGCAAGCACCCTGGTCTCGGCTCGTGCTTCACCTGTAGTGTGACCACCTTTGGCCTCAGGAGGAGCCCTCAGCTACTTGGATGCCACCAGTTCTTAAATGAGAGATGAAAGGCAATAGGTTCTGGATAGGCAGAGGGGCACGACTGTAAAGCAAAGTCTTTGGGCAGAAGGTCATAGTACAAGGTGTTTAGGCAATAGATTAGTCAGATCAGGCCGGGTTGGGGCAGGCAGAGAATAAACTTAGTCAGGCAGGCAAGGGTCAAACCAGGAAGTCAATCAGAGGGTTAATCAGAAGAGGTAGTCAGTAATCAGGCAGGGGTCAGGATCCAGAAGTCAGAATAGTCAAAAGCCAGGCAGGGGTCACAACAGGAATCAAAAACAGGTTCAAGAAACAGAATAGCAAATGCTAAGAAGCACCAGGAACAAACTCCTATCACGGGTACTGAAAACACACTGAAGTCCCTTTAAATACTTTTTGAATTTCATGCGCTACAAATCAGGATGCCGTGCTCACGTGCGCCCCTAATGGAACTGGCGCCTGCAGAGGAGCAGCGGCGCGGCGGGCGTCCCCGCCGAGGGGGCGACAGGTGTCCCTGCTGTCCCCCCACTAGACTACCAGGGTGAGATTTTATTACAATGTCCTTTTGGAAAGTCAGCTATCATTCTGTGTAATGATGCATTATTTGTGTTTGTGAATCAACTTTTACATATAAAATAACATGATTGTCTCTAACAGGAACACACCTGTGAGTACACCTGTTTTAGTTGGCAGGTCCTTGCATACTCTTTTATAACCTAATGGGCTAATTTATGAACATGGGTGCTCAATTACACAAGTGCAGTTGACATTCTGGTCTTTGTTCTCATTATCTTACTTGTACACTATAGTAGACTGGTAAAAACAAAATGCTGATTGGTTGCTATTGGCAACTGCAATTACTCAGCAACTCACAGCATGAGTTGGTGCTTTTAGATAAATCATTACACGTATGAACAGCAAGAAAAATAATAATAAAGGCAATTGTTAAAAGGGGATTTGCTAAACATGGTAGGCTCTATCATAAGACCAATATATAGGGATCATGATGGGAATGTATTCTGTATAAGGTTGCATTTTTTTTTCTACATAGTGCAGATTTCTTTTTTTGTGCTTTAATCTCTAGAATGATCATCAACAAAAAATTGTCTGTCTAGAAAGATACATAATTAAAACATGAAAAATGTGTAAAAACATATATAATATAAATATAAATATTTAATAATATATATATATATATATATATATATATATATATATATATATATATATATATATATATATATATATATAAATATAGCCCTAATCTTTAAATACTGAATCATTTAACATTTAAACAACAGGAAATTGCATTTTTAAGGGTATTATTTTAAATATTACATTTTAAATATTACATTGTTAACAAAGTGCAATAACTCTATCATTTCCCTATTTGATTTAAATTCTTCAGCCTTTTTATGGTTACCTTATTACTTTTAATTTTTTGATTTAAAGCTATGAAAATGAATAAAATTGCCTTAGTATCAATGTGCCTTTTCCAATGCACAGCTACATTTAAATTTGAAGTTTTTACATTTAACTCACCTTAAACCTTTCTGATTGTAGTTATCTATATAAAATTTCCATATTCTAATGCGTACATGAATAAGAAGAAAGTTGCTTAAAAGGTTACTTAGGGCTAATAGTCAAGATATCAGTTACAGCTTTATTGATACAACGATCCCTTTAGTTCCTTTTACAGTACGAAATTTCAATGTTCGCACATTTGTAATACTTTGTAGGTCTGTTAGCAAATTTGATCTGAGAACACAATAGTCCCCCAGCTCATTTTGTTATCTAGTTTTTAAGTGTGTTACAATTGCGATCAGGAGATGCTCTAAGGGATTCTACACTCATTCTGGAAAGAATACTGATCACCAACACTCATTGATATTAAATGTGAATCATTTTCATAACACCTTCAGTAAGTTACAGTGTTTCTTTGCTCTTCAAGTTACTTCTGCATATGGAATAAAGTTGTCTTAATGCAGTACACAGGGGTGTTTGAATACTGGATGAATTTATAATAACATCCTATGAGAACACAACTTTAATATTGCCCTACATTTGACCTTATTATGACAACTTATTATTACTACAGAAATTTTCATTGACGTGCAAGGTGTGCTTAGTAAAATAATTTGACATGGATAACACAGAGCCCATAACATTTAGGGACCATTTTGAGTTAATAATTAATAGATAAATATTATTCATAATTTTAAAAATGTATACAGCCCTCCTAGTTGTGCTTAATTATTATGGTAAAAACAAACTTTTTTTGTCCTACTTGTTAGTGTGTTTGTCCAAATTGGACCAATTTACTTTAAGTGATAAAATCTTACAAAACCTAAGGGACAGGTATAGATGAGCAATTACCAGCAGTTCAAAGGTCACTACTGTACATTTGTATAATATTATGTGTTTTCACTCATTCAAATATATCTGCCAGGTGCCTATGAGTTGGCAGCAATACACACTAGTTTCAAATATTTACACATAGAAACTCCAGGACAACCCGTCTACTGTATTTACTTTATAGTCAGGAAGATGTTTCAACAAAGGGCCATATTCACAAAGCTTTAACAAATCTGTCAGTGCATCAAAAATATAAACTGACTGCTTTAAGCAGTCAAATTCAATTTAATTTATAGCGTTATAGTTACAGTGATACATAATAAACCCTAGCAAATTAAAATGTTGCCAGAAAAGATAATCAAGTCTATTCAAGTCTATGGGCAAGTCTTCTCTTGTATATCATGGAACATAACTAATCAAATGAATCAGCGGGGGAAGGTTCAACTCTATTGAAGTCAATCAATATTGAGTGAATGAAAAAATGTATCAAATTGTCCAATCAAAACAATCATAAGCGGTGTCGGACACCTGGAAAAAACCCGCTGGGTCTCGACCCTAGTGGGCCCCTGCTGGGCCAGACTCCCTCTCGCAAAAGTTATTCAAAAGAAAAAAAAGGTTTTTTTGGGCGCATCGAAGCGCCATTTGCGTGTGCGCGCCTAGCGCCATTTGCGCATGCAAGCCTAATGATCTTTGTGCATGCGCGATGCGCAGCCTGGGCAAGTATGCCAAGCGGAGCTTTGCCTCACAGTAGGGGGGGGCGGAGAGGGGCCCTGGACAGCAGTCCCGGTGGGCAGCCCAGTCCGACCCTGATCATAACTATAGACAAGCTGGATCAATTGATAGACAGATCAAAGAGTTTGATCTTTGATAAATGTGCCCAATATTGGCTGCTGCATTTTTATAGTAAAATGTCCCATTTCATTTCCTAAGATCAGCATCATGGCATAATATTATCCATTATTATATCTACAGTTAGTCCTTAAAGGTATGTTTTATCTTACCCAGTGTTCTCTCAAATTTCCCAAGTATACAAAAATGATCTTTGTGAGCATTTTTAAAGAGCTGTTTTTGAAACAGCTACTGTAAGTACATAAACATATTTGTATTCAACTCAATCTGCACTAGTGCATGGCTTAGAGGGATCGTAACCCTAACTGTACTGTTTTCCCTGCATCCCTTAAGTATGCAGAATAAAGAAAAAAGCTTTTAAAAAGTTTAATAGAGAAGGAAGGAAAGGTCAAAAAGATTAGGGTAGACTAAGTAAGAAGAATCCAAAAGCCTAGCAGTGTACATTAAGAGGCATATTTATAAGCATTGTAGACGAACATTTTGCTTTGCGGGAAAAAAACTGATTTTCATGTTTTTTTTGGATTTTTCACCCGACAACTTTGGGGTATTGCACATAACCCAGCACACATCAGAAAATCATTCTCCTATTGACTTACAGTATTTGCAGCCAGCCTCGACAGGTCTGAGATGCTGGATTTTCTAATTCAGACTTTTCCATCCTCAGGGTTTAATAAATTTTCTAATTCAGACTTTTCCATCCTCAGGGTTTAATAAATTCCGAAAAATATTCGTGATTTTTTAAAAGTCCGGTTTTGTAAAAAAAAAAATCACAAATTTTTCGGATTTTTCCATTCGGAGTTTAGTAAATAACCCGTTATGGTGATAAAAATTGCACCAGTGCAGTTTCCCATAGTAATTAATTTTTTTCAAAGTATAGACTGATTAAAACCAATTACTGATTTGCACAGTAACTATGTATAATGTATCTGCAATGGAGTAATTTTGCACTCACATATGTCAATAAAATAACCCAATTCTCTAGTTTCTAACTGGCTGTAAATACTGTATACTTTAATAGTAGTGTGTGGCATAATGTAGCTTTGTAAATAGTAAACTGATTACTGCTTTGTACATTTTATATTAAAGTTTTACAATATGGGGCCCTTGTTTTTATTGGCTGTCCCACAATGCAGTGCCAGCCGGGCAGCTCACGATGATTACAGGAGGCTGAGCACCATAGACGCCATCTAAACTATAAACAAATGAGAGTTAATGACTTCTTAATAGCTGTGGGAGTTGTCTTGGATCAGCAGCAATAGTCTCTTAGATAGTTTGTAGCATTTGCAGTTTAATTAACTTAATAAACACCAGTTGAAATGGCATTCTTAAGTGATTTGTTCTTGGAGAAACAAACAAAACCTTCAAAAGATAACTTCACATTATAGCTTGTAACTGAAGCTATAAAATGGAATTAAAAACAATACAACTCCTATAACATTTCAACATTAATGATAGTTTGCCCTGCATAAAGAATAAAGTTTATATAGGCATCCAAGCTTCTTTTATTGTCCAGATACATGTAAAACATTCTATGTCTGGACCCCTGTGTTCATCTAGGATATACAGTAGGCTTGGGAAAATCCAAGAATACATACAATGGAAAGAGTATATTTTCGTTCTTTGAATTAATAATATGACTCCCTAAGAAATCATTAACAATTCAACTTATTTGATAATTAGAGGAATAGAAATGACTGGCCGCAATAAACAGTGTATTATGGGAACTATTTTCCACTATAAATCATATTGGGGTCGTAACACAAAGCAAAATCTATACCTTCCTCTTGAATGAACAGTAGACAGGATTGATTCTTAAGATCCCAGACTGACTGATGAGGTATAATGTGTACTCTCCTCAGAAAATTGAATTTTTCTCTGCATATTAATCCTTTATTCCATAGAGCTAAAAATCTATTTTATGACTTTAAGCAAAGGTAGATAGATGGGACCTGTCCAGAGGTACATAGCCCTGAGCTCCACTGGCACACACCAAATAAATGTTGTGACATAGCTCATAAAGCAACACTGTATTTATAGGCTTGTACAGAACTTTATTATCTTTGGTCAGAGGTCAGCCTGGAGACATAGAGAATGACTACCCATTCTGGTTCATTTGTCAGTCTACTTATGGACTAAGTAACCATCCAATATTGTGCAGAAACCCCTAATACTGGGTTAAACATCAACTAGAAAAACCTGGGGTAAGACAAAAGAAAAATATTTCCATATATGTAAGTAGTATCCTTTACTTTTTATTATATAAACATGAAATATATGGGCAAACAGTATTTTATTCTGAATAGAGAATCTTGATTCTATTTTTGCAATAATAAGCTTAAATATATCAACAAGAGAAAAATATTTTAAATAGTAATATGTATGACTGTTCTGGTATTTTGGCTCCTAACAATTATACATCCTTAGTGGTCAATTGACTGTGGGGGAGACCAAGGATTACTATAATAGGGAATTGTTACTACAGGTATGGGACCTGTTATCCAGAATGCTCGGGACCTGGGGTTTTCTGGATAACGGATCTTTCCGTAATTTGGGTCTTCATGCCTTAAGTCTACTAGAAATTCATTTAAACCTTAAATTACCCCAATAGGCTGGTTTTGCTTCCAATAAGGATTAATTATATCTTAGTTGGGATCAAGTACAAACTACTGTTTTATTATTACAAAGAAAAAGGAAATCATTTTTAAAAATTTGGATTATTTGGATAAAATGGAGCCTATGGGAGACCGCCATTCCGTAATTCGGAGCTTTCTGGATGTCGGGTTTCCGGATAAGGGATCCTATACCTGTATTGGAAAACTAACACTCTGTATTAATTAATTCATCACACACAATCTGTGCCCATCTCTCACTTTCTTATATGCAGCATTATAACTAATAGATAGTTATGGTATGCTGTCAAAGACTTCTCCACCCTCATGCCTACCAGGTTCAGTTCAGATGACTCAACAAGTCACCAGATCTCACTGTTGGGAAACACTAGAGTTATTAAACATATCAAAAAGCAAATCAAAACAATATGCAGCATACAGAAAGTAGAAAATGAGACAATTTGTTAGAGAATATGAAAAATGAATACAGGAATAAATAATTAGTTGTTTTTGCAGTGAGAATTAATAAGGAATATACTGAGTTATCTTTCTATGATTCCAAAAACAAATAGAAGTGCTAAAATTAAGGTAAATTCATGACCAGATCCTAGCTTATCTTGGGCTTTGAGAATATATTTTACAGCAAAAAAGCAATTACGCCAAATATTACCCTAACTAAACTTCAAGCTGAAGAACAGAGCACCATATGTATGTTTTGTGTTGCATGAATATTATAGGGGCTGTTGAATGCTTTAAAGTTCTGTGAAAAGGTGTTAGCACTATATAAATGAAATAAAAAAATAACCCAGTGGGCTAGATATATACAGTACTTGCTCTGGCACTTGAGGAAAGCATGTGAAGAATGCACCTGGAAAGAGGGCAGGCATTAAAGGTGGTGGAAATTCGGGACAGTTGCCTGATAGAATGAAGAATATTCTTTTCTAAAGCCAAAAGTGCAAATAAACCACTTCCTATATCAAATCGCTTTAATATATATACAGTGCCTCCTTTAATATAGAATAATATCTTGCTGGTCCTTATAGTTACTGGCTGTCACTAAGTGGTACTCCTAAGTTAATTATTCACAAGTCCTTTTCTAACTTATCTTTTAACAGTATTTAAATGTCCAAGCATCAAGTCATTCTCTTCAAAATTGCTACAATATTGTCCAGGTGCAGCCTACCACTTCAAAAGAGCCTGCATCTGACAAAAAAAAGAGTTCTCTACAATCTGTATTTCCTAAATCATTAATATTTCATATTCAACTTTTTTTTAAAAAAAAAAAAAATAATTCTTAAAGGAGAATTCAACCTTTTACCAAAAAAAACCCTACCCCCTTTTCCATTTTGGTAAAGTGTTGAATTCTCCTTTAAGGACATCCATACTTTATCTATAATTGTCACTACATACATTACATACATTACAAATACTGTATATACTATGCTGGGTCTTCTCCAACCCCCATAAACTGTCCACTTATTCCACCACATACCGAACCCATAGAAACACCTTTCCCTTGTGCTGTTTGCACTGAAATTAGAAGCATTATTCATGTCTCATCCCAAATCAACAGAGATGCATGTGAAGACTATTTTTTTGTCACATTAGAGAGTGCACATTTGAACTGGTTACTAAAGTAGCTGTTGAAATAGTTGTGCGTGGCCAGTTTTAAATCTATTTGCTCAAAATAACTTCATAGACATAGAATAATTTGATACAACATAATCTGAAGTGGTTTCAGTTACACAAAATATTGCCTAAGGTTTAGCAACTCTAATTACTCTGAAATAGCATTGTTCCATGCCAGTATGCACATTTCCCCAAATACCAGACAAAACCTCAAGCTCACACACTTAAAACAAATTCTTATTGACTAAAATGCTAAATTTGTATACCTTCAAGCTTGCCCTCTGCTAATGTTTATATCTTTTCCACCCATTGATTTCAGCTTGTTTGCAGCAGAAACTTTTATACTGAGTTACACAAAAACAAGCATATGCTATAATAAATGAACACTGGAGCATTTTATTTCGATATCCAAATGATATCTTGGACTGAATTCAATTTGCCCATAATATAATAGCAAAAAAGATAACAAATTAGTGCCGCTTTATTAAAGGAGATACTGAAATTGTTGCAATTACAGTGACCATTAAATAATTTCCTGCAGAGAAAACATTTGAATCTTTATCTTGGATCTTAATATAAAAAGTGTTTTCCCCACAAAAAGGTATATGTTTTTTCATATGCCTTCTTAATCTTTTACAGTCATAACTGGTCATTTGCTTACTGCTATGCCACCAAGCTTACAGAGAAAAATACCATTAATATAACATATTTGCATCAACATGTGCTCCTTGCATTCCTGCATAGTTTTGCTTGGCACGGCTGCCATACTCCTACCTCCTGTTCCATGTCAAGCACTTCTCTGCCTGTTGATGTGGGGAATCCTGGGGAACCCATCCAACCAGATGGTAGCTTCAGGGTTCACACAGTGACCCACATCAATAGGTGAGCTGACATGCCAAAAGAATTGGGCTCACCTATCAAAGTCATGCCAAACAGATAGTCAGTGTGATGTCGGTGGTTAATAGTAGTGTAATTACAGTTACACACAGATTTTTACGTGGCATAAACAGGCAAAGTATATTACAGGAGGATACAACAATGATGTGAAAACAGGTTAACTACCCATACTGAAGTCTTCCTCTTTATTGATGCTTGACCTGTATAAATGCACAAGTAGTACATTTAGGCTTTTTTTGATATTTGACTTTTAATCTTGCACAGGCTCTCAAACAAGGTGCAGTTACATTTAGGAGTTATTTATTAAAGGTTGAATTGTGTTTACTAAAAAAGTCAAGCTTTTCTAGGGTAGCTTCAGTAAAAAAATCCCAAATCCAAAAATAATCCAGCTAAAACCTGTCAAGGTCATGTAGAAGTCAGTGGCAAAGGTCCCTTTAACCATTTGAAGATGTTTTTTGCCTTCATGAGTTTTGGGGGTTTTACACTGGTTTGCTCTGGAAAACTCGATAATTTCGAGGTATTTAAGGTATTTTTTTTTTTAAAAAAAATCAAGGTATTCTGTTTTTTTCCCGATTGCTTTGAATTGAGTTTTTTACATTCGTATTTTTTAATAAACAAGCAAACATTCAAGTTGTGAGTTTATTAGAGGTAGGAAAAAAAACCTCACAAGAAAAGTAAACTTGAAGGTGAACCACACCTTTGTGCAGTCATAAATGATGCATTCTCCATCTGATCCAAAGGTAAGATTTTGTAGCTTTCAGAAAATTTTGTTGGATAGACGTTTAGAATATTAGCAAGTAGAAATATTAGTCTTAGCCAAGGATGGGCTGCTCGTGTCCATCAACTTGTGCAGTTACATGAGCTCTCAGTATGCAGCAGCATCGGTTCTTCTGGTGTGAAGAAAACAACTATATTGAAACAGGTTAGATGTTAGATATATCCCTGGTTTCATCAAGGTCATAATATGGATTTATACAAAATGTAAAGAATATACTTTGTATTTAACCAGCATGTAATTGGGGATCATTGCAGCTTGAGATAAATACAGTGGATTTATTATCTATTGGCCCATCCACTAGCTTGTTTGATGCATACCATGGCCAACAATAGATCCCACCACCGGTCCATGCACAAGAATTTCAGAAGTGCCCATTAGGAAGAAAGGTATTTGGTAATTAACTGTAGGCATGTAATAAAAAATATGCATAGGCAGTTAATTTAATTGGAAATAAATAGATTCTGTCCGATATTCTGCCTTTTTCAGCAGGATCCAGATGAAGCCTACTGCCTGGCCAAACCAAATCTGAATCCTTAAATTCGTGTGACTTTTCGTCACAAAACAAGGAAGTAAAACATTTTTAAAACATTTTTATTTTTCTAAGGACATTTTATGCCACCATTTTGGTTCTCATTCCCAGGCATCCGCAGGATCATAAAAAATGTAATATAGTGCACATGTGCAAGACCAAGTCTACACAAGTCATTCCTGGGAATAACACTTCCTTAGAAACTTGCCCTGGCCAGTGCATTTTTTTCCAAAAAAGGAGCAATATAATTCACTGGGGGAGTGAAATAGCTTTTTCTTTTCCTTTAAAGCTTCACAGCTAGCATCTCAGGATGTACATAAGAATTTGGTGCAATGTGAGTTCAAATGTTAATTTATGCAGAGGTGCATGAGCAAGTGTCTCTTCTGGCACTCCTTTAGAATTCTAATTTCAAATGGATTTTCTTGTTGCTTTATAGTACCCTGGATGGGTGAATTTAAATATTTAGAAATTACGACTATATGAGACCTGAATATATCATATTTTATATCAGCATTGAGAATGGAAACAAAACTGAATAAGACAGAAAATAAATATTAGAGACTGAAAATATGACTGTGAAAGAGCAATTTGTGTGAAAAGGTGAAATAAGTCAACAGTATATTTGAGAATAATTAGAATAGTAGATGCCATCTGGACTAGGGAAAATGCTCAAAATGTTTAATTATGACTTTTTAAAAAAAAAAAAAAAATTAAAACATATCCATAAGAGTCTTGAAGAGTCTTGCATTTGATATGTATATGATCTATGAGTATATATCAATTGAGCCCCACTTAAGGTTTTTTTATACCAATATTATCCAATTTTTAGGGGGTTATTATTAAAGTCCGAATTTATATTAATATTTTCTGCTACAAACTCTGATCAAATCCACTGGGCTTTTTACAGTTATTTATTCTTGCATTTTCCCGAAAATTTACTCTGTGGGAAAAAATCAGAAAATCCGATTTTCACGACGTTCACGATTTCTCCCATGCCATCAGGTATATATATATATAGTCAAAAAACAAAAAAACAAAAATAGGCTGTTCGCACACCAATAGATCGCCATACACCAGGTGCTGCCACAGTGTCGAATATTTAACAGTCCATGGATAGTTAGCAGCGCACACTGGAACTTTTTAAAAAACTTAATTTATTTATTAAATTTTAAAAGAGCATAATATATGCATCGTCGTTTCGGTCCTGGTCTTGGACCGTTATCATAGGAGAGTATAAAGTTTTTGTTTTAACTACATGTTGTATCTTGATAACGGTCCAAGACCAGGACCGAAACGTCGATGCATGTATTATGCTCTTTTAAAATGTAATAAATAAATTAAGTTTTTTAAAAAAGTTCCAGTGTGCGCTGCTAACTATCCATGGACTGTTATACATATATATATATATATATACACTATTCCAATGACCAGCAACTCCAGGGGTTTCAGTCAGTGAAAAAATTGTATTTAAATATGTGCAGTTACAGCCAACGTGACGTTTCGGTCCACTCAGGGACCTTTCTCAAGGTGAAAATAAAGTAATTTTATTTGCTTCAACGTTTCGACTTCCAACTTAAGCCGTCCTAAGGGATTCACTTCCTGAGCCCGGCTTAAGTTGGAAGCCAAAATTACTTTATTTTCACGATTACACCTGTGAGTGTGGTTTGTTGGTTCTGTTGGATATTTATCTATGTTCTAACCAGCACCCAGGCAGTGACCTTTTTTTGAGTGCACCGGCTCATCGTTTGAGATATATATATATATATATATATATATATATATATATATATATATATATATATATATATATATACTGTATATATATAGATATATACACACACACACACACACACACACTGCATTCTGAATTGCTTTTCCATCAGGCATAGTTATTGTTTTATAAAAATCCTGAGGGAATAGTGTCCAGTAAAATTTTACATAATTGCTTCTCATTCTTGTAAGAGTTTATTAAATATATAAAGATTCTCTAAGTGCCATTCTGAACCAAAAAAATGCCACATTTTTGTCTACAATTAAATGTAAACCTTTAGTCCACCTGCTTTAATGAACTGTAACTGAGTAGTTTATGTGACTAATCCCCCCTGAGACCACCAGCTTTCACTCTAGTTTCAATGACAGTAGTGCCTTCTGACTAAATGCAAATATAGAGAGGGACATAACAGAGAAGATTATTTAAGGACGTGGATTAAATAAAGAATAGTAAGCATGAAGCCCAGAAGAAACAGAACACTATTATTATTATTATATGAGAAAGCTGCACACGCCAAAACATCAGGATGCAAAATACAATGCCATCTTTAAAAAAAGGGTGATAAAAATTTGAGTTGATACTGCAAGAAAAAAAAAAGTTTTTTTATTCAAAATAACAATGAAATATAGCCATACATTTTAATAAAGTTTAAGTTCCAAAATAAACATTATGTTATGGCACAAGCACTGAAATTCTGGCCAAATTGAATAGCATTGTAACATGTATATACAGTATACTGGACTGTTTCCTGGTTTCCATGAAAACTGAATTGATGCCTCTATCTGTATTAGTCACACCGGTTGCATGTTAACTTTTATTTCTCATGACATATATATATATATGTGCAGGCAGCAAGGAACTGTAATGTTCACTAAAGGGACGGGGTCTAAAAAATGTTCCAGTGTTCTGCTAGGCCCAAATAAACAGAGGTCTTTCAGTGGAGATGTCAGTTATTCTTCTTGTCTCCTCACGTCGAAGACCAATTTTACACTGACAAAAACCACTACTTTTCTTATTCCTGATATATATGACCATTCTGCTTATTTCCTTACCTATCTTGCACAGCAGGAAGCTAATGCCCCTTTCCCTAACTTAATAACCAGCCTTACGGCTGAATTAAAAGTAAAATAGCCTTCTTTGATGTTCTGATATCTCTTCCCATACAGAGGAGGCTGAGTTTCTCCAACTGTGCGAGATCAAAATGTTACACTTGCCCTATCTACCAAAATAGATTAGCTTTATTTGCTTTCAAAGTGAAACATGTAAGAACTGCGACGTTCTATTGAAGGGTGCCATCAGTGGGTCATACGCCCTATACTTTAATTGAAATAAATTCCTTTGCATTAAAACATTTATTACCAGTATAAAAGTGAAGCTATATTTCCTAGCATACTGTACATGAAGTACAAAACGGTACTACAGCTGCCACCAGCTCAAGGGTTGCTTTTTTTTTTAATGCTTTAAGTAACCATTTACTAATACATCTCTGCCAACACTATCAGTGCTGACATTTTGGATTCTGACTGGGAAATGCTTACAGAGTAATATTTTGGTATCTACATCATGGGGAGATTAAGAGAGTTGCCCAAGGTAATAGACAGATTATTCATATTTCATGTCTACAACTGACAATTGTGGGATGTTGTTATATTTGATAAAATTCATTGGATCATCACACTGCACTGAAATGTGTTTAGTATAAAGGAAAAATCAGCTATCTTTATAGTGTGTCTGAAAGGGAAAAAAGCATGCCAAGAAAAAAAAGACTCACTCTCCCTCTCTCTCCAAAGCCCTCATTCAAAATGACATTTGTGGGTAGCAGTAACATTTTCAGCATAGGTCTCAGTTTTAATAACGTAGTGCAATGTGTGGAGGCCGGATGTATAACTGTAATCTGTCCGACAATAATGCATACAAAATACCGCTAGCTTGAACTGTGTCAGGGTCAATTAAAAACCGCAATACTTGTGGCCTTGGTGTTTTACACAATTAATACCAATAAAAACGCACCATCTAAAGCTTTTAGTTAGAACAATTTGTTATTCAAACAAATGCTAAAAGATAGCTTGGGTCATGCTCCAATCTCCCAGGAATGTTAATTTGTGTTTGTACAATATGATTTGCAGATCCGAGACAAAAAAAATGAAGTAGGGTTTATCGTCATTGTCTTTTCTTGTTTTTTTCCCCGAGTTCTTGCGAAATTTACAGGAAATGTGCTTTGCTGTGGTTCACACTGTGTTGTATTGTGCTCATCTTGAACATCTCTAGATTGGTGTTTTAGTAAACATCTGGTTTTAAAAGCAATCTAAAGAAATGCACAGTCGACATACAGTACATATTCACACGGTATTTTCTCCTGTGGCGCCCTGCTACCCAACACTAAAGAGAAGGATAATTGGTTTTGGTGCAGAACAAATAACATTTTCCCTAAGAAAACATGGTTAGGTAATTTAGTTTTCTCCTATGTTATGGTTCTAAAATTTACATTTCACAAAATCACATGATGAGCAACATAACGACTTTAATGATTTTAGGAAATATAAAAATAACTAACAATATTCAGGAACCATGGTTAGACTGTAACAAATGGAGTTATTTTGGGAATAAAACTGTGTAACGTGAACAAAAATTCAGCAAACGTTTATGAAGGTGTTTGCACTTAATTTACATTCATTTTTGTAAAATGTGCATTATGTATTGATAACATTGTAATGTGCTGCTTTTAGCAAATTCTGAATTGTGTTGCAGATGAGTTTTTAAAAATACATATTTGTACTAAATGAGTATACACCTAAAACATCTTTGCTAAAAAATAACCCAATAAATCAATAAGGGAGTTATTTATCAAAGGTTGCGTTTTAGAGGTATGTGAGATTTTTCATACCTCGAATGAACTCAATTTGAATGTTTTCTAATTCATGAAAAAACTTGAATGCAAAAAACTCAAATCAGTGAATTTGGGGTGAAGAACCTGAAAACTCAAATTAATTGAGTTTTCGGCAAAAAAAAAAAAACTCGAATTGCTTGTGGGTTTTCAAATGAAACCCACTGAAAAAAACAGAACATCATGAAGGCTACAAACATCTTGTGAAGGGATGAAGGGACCTCTGCCATTGACTTCCACGTGACCTCAACAGGTTCTAGCTTTTCATATTCAAGCTATTTCCAGATTTGGGGTATAATAAAAAAATTTTGACTGAAAATACCCTCAAAAACTAAATTTTTTCAGGTAAAAATCAACTCGACCTTTGATAAATAACCTCCTTAGGTCTTTTGTTGAAATTACATTCTGCCCATTGTTTCCGTTTTTTTTTTAAATCAATATTTTCCTATTGTGTTGCTATAGTTATTCTCACTGAACTTACCCCACTTTCTTTTTAAATATAGCAAATTTGCTCAGAGCTCCTCGTATACCTTTCAACAAACAAACCTCTCCCTTATCTAGGAAGCAAACTTTGAGCAGCTCATTATCAGAGACTTCTTAGTGAACTGGTAATTTGTTTTATAAGATCCTCTGAAGTTCTGTGGGACAGGAAGTGATAAAGTGAAACTTAATATTCATGTTTAGTGCCCAACATAACAGAAAACATAGATATTTCTTAATTATAACAATAGGCAAAATGATTTACAGCACAACCCCTATTTATTGAGCTCTTATTAAAATGTAGCCCTTTAATGTAACACATACAGGTATGAGTACTTTACTATATTACTATGATATTAATAAAAAGAACTATGCACTTACTTCAATTACTTCGCTGAATTCAGAGATCAGTAACAGAAAGTGAGGATCAGAGATAAGCAGGGGCCTCTTAATGTTTTGTTATTACTTTCAAGAAAATACACTGTTTGAAAAAAAAAATTAATTTTACAAAGTACTACCATATTTTTACCACTTATAAATATGATTGTTATGGGATAAATGAGAAGGAAAGTTGAATCAATTGGGGGGTTGGGTGTATGTTAGGCATAGGCACCCGTGCCAAGGCATGGAGACATTGGAGATAAATATCTGGGGAGTAGTGATGGGCAAATTTATTCGCCAGGTGCGAATTCGTGGCGAATAAATTCGCAAAAATGCCCACAAAAATTCACCCGAAAAAATTTGCCGGAGTCAAAAAACGGGTGCCGGCGTCAAAAACAAGATGCCGTTTCGCAGGAAATTTGCGAATTTTCCGGCGAAGCGAAACGGCGCAAATTCGCCCATCACTACTGGGGAGATCTCTACAGATGTTGCCCATAGCAACCAATCAGCAATTGGATTTAAAAAGCCAACTATAAGTTAGTCAACACAAGCAAAGATCTGATCTGGTTACTATGGGCAATCTCTCCAGATATGTATCTCCAATGTTAGCAAAGCCCCTTAGTCTGCTACACTTTTTATTTTAAATAAGCCAAATAGGGATACTTTCCAGTGGAGCACTGTACCCCCATGTTTACATTATTCCTAGGTATCCCTTTCTCCAATTTCAGCTAGGTGTACTGTACATATGCCCCACCCAAGGTTGTGCAAGGGATCCCTAGGAGAACTGAGAGAAGTGAGAGCATGGTGGTTTGTAAAAGAAAAATTATTGGAACATGTCTTCATAATGCTAACAATTATTGTATTGTATCAGTGGCGTAACTAGATGTTGCTGGGCCCCACATCAAATTCATTTTAGGGCCCCCAACATATCCAGTGTTTGTCCTGTTTTACCAATATATGTTCAAATTGCTCATCAATGAGAGCCTCATGGGGCCCCCTGTACCTCCTGGGCCCCCCTGCAGCCACAGGGTCTGCTTCCTCTGTAGTTACGCCCCTGTATTGTATTATTGTATTTTTTCCTGTGTTATGATATACATACTGTTATCAGTCTTCATATTCTATAGGAAATCCTGCATCTCTGTAATATATCTAAAATGGAGTGAGAGCTGTTCTCATGTATCAAAACGTTTAGATGGAGAAAGATTTAATGGTGCTTCACTTGTTGAAACAAATCCAGTGATTTATTTCCAAAATATTGCATGGAATTCATAACCACAAAACAAAAATCCAAGATATCAATATTCTATAATGTTATTTCTGACTGTAATGCAGATATATGCATTGTAGTCTTAATTTTACAGAGCTTTACATGTCCATTTGCTTTATGAGTTGTTCTTTCAGCCTTAGGTTTATTTGCCACTCAGATCTACATCCTTGTTAGGAATTAATGACTGCAAGAAAAAAAATCATGGCATTGAGTTCAAAAATCAAACATGGATGATATGTATTTAAGGATTGAAACTACAACAGTGTTTTCACTTGAATTTTTCCCAACAGGAAAAGTGATTACCCACCTGGATTATATTTATTACTGATTTTACTACTATTTATTCATAAATTATTCATTGTGTTTCCTGGCCGGCCAGTGTTTCAGTGAAGACAAAAACATAAAAGCAGGTTTAGGAAACACTTATTAGTTCAAATCCAAATGCAAAATAGCAGTGGATATAGAGACCCCCCCCCCCCAACATCATAGTGATGAGATGAGGCAACCTGCTACACAATACAGGTATACGACCTGTTATCCAGAATGCACCTATACTTCATAGTACACTAGAAAATCATGTAAACATTAAATAAACTCAATAGGATAGTTTTTTTTGTCTCCAATAAGGATTAATTATATGTTAGTTTGGATTAAGTACAAGGTACTGTTTTATTATTACAGAGAAAAAGGAAATAATTTTTAAAAATTATTTGGATAAAATGGAGTCTATGGGAGATGGGTATTTAGTAGTTTGGAGCTTTCTGGATAATGGGTTTCCGGATAACAAATCCTCAAAACAAAAGGGTCACAGGCACATGGTGCCCCTTTAAGAAATATAATGATAATTCTCAACAATAAGGTATGGTAAGGTAAAGTATGGAATGGGTAAATAAAAGGTACTATTTACTATCTAAATTGTATCTGCACTTAAGTTACATAGCACTACCTTCTCAAAGCACATGTTTGTAGAAAGGCTGCCATGCTCACTTAGCAGGCACTAAACCTAGACCTGGCCCCTTAATATCTACAATATGGGGTGATGAGATTATTTTTAACGCATTGTTAATTATCTACCACATTACTTAAACACATTACCAAGTGCCACTAAGAAGACACTGAGTTCTTAGGTTTCAATGGGGCATTGGGTGGGTCAGACTATTTGCCAAGTGGGTCAGTGCACAGAGGGACATATATTTTAAAAATGAACAAAGGCTTACATTCTCCACTGGTCTCTTTGTAATAATCATTCACTGCCTCAATCACTGATTCATATACATTATATTTTTCTGTATGTCAGACTGCACAAAGGTGCCCTAGGGCAGCAAGAACACCTTACTTTCTCCTTTTCCTTTGTTATAATTGCATTTTCTATCATTTCAGTGACGTGGAATTTATGATATTACCAATGCTACACAACCAAACAAAAACAGTGTGAATATATACTAGAGCCATCAAATCCAATAGATTACATAAAATCATTGGGTTATGTAAAGAAAAGTAAATGGCAAAGCATATATGCGGTCACTGGCAAGACATTAAAAGACACAATCAATGCAAGTAAACCCTCATGTTCCAACCCCTCAAGCACCATCTGACAAATGAAGGTTTTCCACTGCTAATGTTAGCTTCTAAACCACTCACTGAGCAAAGCCATATATTTATATTCAGTAGCAATGTTTGGCTCTGCTAAAGGTTATTCCATTGAATTGTGGGCATCTCATGGTACTATCTGGTGTAGACACCACCAATGGCACATTATGAGGATATATGAGGATATATGAGGATATATTGATAAATTGTTCAATATCTCTTCAATAGTCTCTGCACTGGAAAAATGTTCTAGTTCTTCCCCCTGGTTTTGTCTTGACTTTATGACATTTCATATAAACTAAGACACAAAAGTTCTGGCCCACGTAATTAATAATTAAGACTTTCCCTGCTACTACAGAAAAACCAGGGCAGGGCAAGTGAATAAAATCTGGTTAAGGTGTGTCACATTAGTGATTTAATTGGTTAACTCAAACTATATGTACAAAGTGCATTAAACTAAATGCAGTAAAATGGGGCCATTACATTTTATCTCAATATATGAAAAATGGAACTTATAAATAGTCAAATATAGTCTTGACTATATTAAATAACTTTAGGATAACATTTATTTAAAAAGATAAACAAGTCTCAGTTTGGGGCAAGTTAAAGACATGTAGTGCAGCTCATTAACAAAATAACAGAGCTTTACAAGCTCTATGAAGAAATTAAATAAACAAATTGAGTAGATGATAATTTCTTCCTTAATACCTTGTTCAAGGTCACACTTATTTATTAAAGCTTGCATGTTTCACAGTTTATAGTCTTGTTCATGCTGAAGTAATTCTGAAACAAATAAACGGAATACTTATCTTCTTTATTGTATCTTCGGTCATGCACAAAATACAAAATTTGTTCTGAGAGGTTGCAGGGAATTTACATATATTTTCTTCCATCCTCCGCAACACTAAAATGGAACTGAATAAACAAATAGTACTTAAGCATTACACCCTACAGAAATGCCCAGACAAATAGTGCTGTAAGAAAAACAATTCTCAGTATGTTAGGAGAGTTCTTTAAAATATATGAGTTGCTTTTTATTTTATAGCTGCTACAATCAGGTGTTGAATTTCTATTTGCTGACCAGAAATGATAAAAGCATATTAAGGCCACTTAGATAATGGAATATCCTCATCTACATGAGTTGTCTGCACAAGCACATATAATGTTTAGGCTTGGATTGTCTTCTACCCTTCAGCGGTGTTGTGATCCATCACCTATCGCACAGTAGGTGAACCTTATGGGTAACAACTTACTAAGTGATTGAACTAGTATCCCCTTGGAGGTACTGTAGGTGTTTATTTTGAAACCATTGAAATTGTTCTGATATGGACATGGTTTAGTAACCTCTAGTTAGCATTGTACCTGTATTCATTTATAACCTTGTTAGTGGTTGGAGGAAATGACCAACTTGTTATTGAGTTAGGACTGCAAAGATTTGTCCTAATTTGCCAAATAATATATATGGGGGAGGGGAGCTCTCTAAAGGGAAACAGAAAGTCTGTCTCAGAGTAGAATGAAGACGTTTTAATGCTACTATTGTGTCTTCTTATTGGCGCCAACATATTTATCCCCCTCAATATATCTATCATATCATTCTCCTTTAGTACCCCACCATAGTGCCATAAACAATGGCAACCAAATGTTGATTAGGAGTTGAAGTGTAGCACTTCATGTCTGCATCAGAATGGCGTCTAGTGAAATGACCAACGGATTTTTAGAGGTTTTTTTTTCATTTTTTGTCCCCCCCCATGCCTGTCTATCTGAGGAGTTGTCCAGGCACGAGTTTGCCAACATGGTAGACCTTTTGCCTTCTTCAAATGAATAACATCTATAGTATAGGAAAAAAAGAAGCTTCTCTAACAAGGTAGGGCAATGTATATGCGATTGCAGAGCTAAAAATGGTCTTTTGGTCTTCCCATTGACTCTAAGAAATTTGATTGAATTTTGTCTGGTTTGATTACATTTTATAAGTTTTTTCCCAATTTTTAGAGAAGTGAAATGCTGCAACTTTGCTCATCACTAGTGATGGGCGAATTTATTCGCCAGGCGCGAATTTGCGCGATTCGCCGCCAGCGAATAAATTCGCAAAACTCCCGCGAAAATTCACCGTTTCGCGAATTTTTCGCCGTTTCGCGAATTTCGCGAATTTTTCGGCGAAACTGCGCAAATTCGCCCATCACTACTCATCACTATTGCTGATATCTGTATAAAAAACAAAAGGCTGCTCATACATTTCTGAATGTATATTTCTAATTTTCTCAGATTCACTTTCATCTGGTATGGTGCCTATGGATTGGAGAAAAGCTGATGTTATTCCAATATTTAAAAAGGGATAACAATCTCAGCCTGGCAATTATAGGCCAGTAAGCTTGACATCTGTGGTGGGCAAATTATTTGAAGGCTTGTTAAGGGATCACATTCAAAATTTTGTCCTAGTGAATGGCATTATGAGCGGCAATTATCATGGCTTTATGAAGGATAGGTCATGTCAGACAAATTTGATTTCATTTTTTTATGATGAGGTAAGTAAGATGCTGGACAGTGGGAAGGCAGTAGATGTGATCTATTTGGATTTTGCCAAAGTGTTTGATACTGTGCCCCACAAACAACTGCTTTCTAAACTAAGGTCTGTTGGGCTTAATGAAGTTGTTTGCACATGGATAGGAAACTGGCTACAGGATCGGGTACAGAGGGTGGTTGTTAATTGGACATTATCTACTTGGAGTAAGGTTCTTAGTGGGGTCCCCCAGGGCTCAGTATTAGGTCCAATTTTATTTAACTTGTTCATTAATGACGTAGAGGAGGGTGTTGTAAGTAATGTATCAGTGTTTGCAGATGACACAAAACTATCCAGCCCAATTAATTCCATCCAGGATGTGGCATCCTTGCAACATGATCTTGACAAACTGACAATCTGGGCAGCTAAGTGGCAAATGAGATTCAATGTTGATAAATGTAAAGTCATGCACCTGGGATGTAAAAATATCCAAGCCACTTATACCCTTAATGGGACTGCACTAGGTAAATCCATTAAGGAAAAGGACCTTGGAGTCCTTGTAGATGATAAACTTGGCTGTAGCAAGCAATGCCAGTCAGCAGCATCGAGGGCAAATAAGGTCTTGAGCTGTATTAAAAGGGGCATAGAGTCACGGGAGGAGGGGGTCATTCTTCCACTGTATAGAGCACTTGTAAGGCCCCATCTAGAATATGCTGTACAGTTTTGGTCTCCATCACTCAAACAGGACATTATTGTATTAGAGAGGGTACAGAGAAGGGCAACTAAGCTGGTGAAAGTTATGGAAAATCTTACCTATGAGGAAAGACTGGCCAAATTGGGGATGTTCAGGCTGGAGAAGAGGCGCTTAAGGGGTGATATGATAACTATGTATAAATATATAAGGGGATCATATAATAATCTCTCTAATGCTTTATTTACCAGCAGGTCTTTCCAACTGACACAAGGTCACCCATTCGGAAGGGTTTTTTTACAGTGAGAGCTGTGAAGATGTGGAATTCTCTCCCTGAATCAGTTGTACAGGCTGATACATTAGATAGCTTTATGAAGGGGTTGGATAGCTTTTTAGCAAGTGAGGGAATACAGGTTTATGGAAGATAGCTCATAGTAAGTTGATCCAGGGACTAGTCCGATTGCCATTTTGGAGTCAGGAAGGAATTTTTCCCCTCTGAGGCAAATTGGTGAGGCTTCAGATGGGTTTTTTTTTTTGCCTTCCTCTGGATCAACTGGCAGGCAGATATAAAAAAAAAATATAGGTTGAACTTGATGGACGAGTTTTTTTTTCAACCTTACTTACTATGTTACTATATGTGTATATATATATATATAATATAATATATAATAATATATATATATATAATGTATGAATTTACATTAGCCATCTCTTTTGCATTTAGCATGCCTCATATTTTTTTTTATATACATCAACTATTTTCTTTCTTCAACAGTAAACTCGTAATTGTTGCAGTATTGCTTAGAACAGTGAATGCCGGTCTTCAACTGAGCTAGCTCCAAAAGACACAAAATTCTGTCTTTACGGGTACTAAAATGCATTGAGCTTTCTTTACAAAGAGTATTTCATTTCGGGAAGAAACAAAATATATTGCACAATATTGTTTTTAATTAAATTGATGCATTTATGTTACTGTAGCTATTTTACAAATGACCCACTGTTTCTGTATCTTCACCTCTGTAAAGGGATCATAGAAAGAAATCAAGGGAATAAAACACTAGGTTTTTATTACTTTTGTAATGGTTAATATTTTGTACAACTGGAACTTGTACAAATAATATAGAGCATAAAATCCAACAACTACTGGAAAATAAGTTACTGCTGGTGATTTAGGGAATGCCCAGTTTCAAAGAAATGTATTTAAAGTGTAGGGCATTGATTTCCAAAGACAGATGCTTTATTCTTGAAGTATTTAGACTTGGATGAAACAACGTGTCTCTTTGTCACTGCAATTGTGACTCAAAGTACAATTGTCTAATAAAACATGTGAAGTGTAAGAAAATGAAGAGAAGGCTCTTCATCCTGTAAATTTTATAGCCGCAATTTTAGTTCACTGCACAGGCCAAAACCGACATCATTCAAAACCAAGGTTTACAGAAATTATTCCACTCACATAACTTCTAATTTCACTTTGGAACTGAAATATGGAAATCAAGAGTAATTCAAATGACTGAAAAGGAAAGGTTTGCAGGTGTCCAATACTGGAACTCAAAAAATTGTAAAATCATCTTTACCTTTTCTGTTTTTCTCATCTTCTTTTTAAAGTAAAGAAATGCAAATTAAATACAGATAAAGTGAAACCTAAATTTTACATCCCCTGATTTTAAGTTCCCCCTCATTTTACATTGTTGTTTTGTGGTCCCGCCTATATATTATGCATACATTTTCCTGATTTTAGATTTTGCTGGATTTTACACCATTTTTTTGGTCCCCTACAAAATGTAAAATGGGGGTTCTACTGTATTGCATTGATGTTTGAAATACCTAGTACACCAACACGTATAGAGATATGTACAATGTAGCCCTATTATAGAATGCTTATGGTCTTTCTTAAAATCCACTTGTCATTGTGTATCCCAGGAATGCATTCAACTTTACAATATTGTTTTTGTCTTTTTAATAGCAGTTTAATGCAATTTTGAAGAATAATTAAGCTGGTTATAACATGCATTTACAAATGTTTAATCCATAAACCATATTTTTCACAACATGATGGGGCACATTTACTATGGGTCGAATATCGAGGGTTATTCGACCCATAGTAAATGTGCCCTGAAGGAAAAATCATTCGATCGAACGATTAAATCCTTCAAATGGAACGGTTTGAAGGATTTTAATTCATCGATCGAACGATTTTCCTTCGATCCCAAATTGCTAGGAAAGCCTATGTGGACTTTCCCCATAGACTAACATTGGTGCTCGGTAGGTTTTAGGTGGCGAAGTAGGTGGTCGAAGTTTTTTTAAAGAGACAGTACTATCGAATGGTCAAATAGTCGAACAATTTTTAGTTTGAACCGTTCAATTCAAAGTCAAAGTCGTAGTCGAAGGTCGAAGTAGCCAATTGGATGGTCGAAGTAGCCAATTGGATGGTCGAAGTAGCCAAAAATAAACTTCGAAATTCGAAGTATTTTTCCTTCTAATCCTTCACTCAAGCTAAGAAAATTTGCCCCAATGTGTTCATAAATCTGGTAAACAAAATCCTGGCAGAAATGGCCCACAAAGAACTGCAAATGTGGGAACCACAGGCTGTATAATGCTAAGTAAGTATTTCATGTGACTAATAGTGGGTGGAGAAAATAACTACTAACTATCTAAATACTTTTCTAACATTTCTCTATAAATCTAGAATTACAACAAACCAGAATAAGGATAAACAAATGTTTTATCATTGGTCAAGCACCTACTACATTCAACATACCCTGCCATTTTGTATTTGTTGGAGCCAGCATAATCCCCATAGATGACACAGTCAATATACATCAATCAAGGCCAGAGACAGAATGAAATGGGATAACAAATTTACCAGCAAGTACATTGCCAATAAAAATTTGCAATAAGCCTTGATGGTGTTTTACCAGCCATCAGGAAGCAACGCTACTGGTCATATGCCCAGTGAATTCATACCAGTCCTCGGCCACAACGGAAAAAATATTTATACATACATTTCCTTATATTGACCACTAAAGGAAAAAAAAAACACGAGTGGAGGTATATTAGTCCATTAAATACACTGCTTAGAATAAACTTGAATGGAAATATATGAATTCTTCTGGTTAAGTACTGTCAACAGTAATTGTATGACTGAGATCTCAAATGACAGTTCCTGTGGGAGTCCTGAGGTGCCAAATTTAAACCTGTAATTAGCAAAAATCTTTCTTTGATACATACAGTATATACAGTATGGTGCAACTTTTCTTTCACATTTCCACACTGGGAAGTAGTAAGACTTGACATTTCCTAGTCTCAGCTAGCTTTCGTTGTTTTTGATAGGTAACATTTTATTCTATTTGTTAAATTCTTCACCTTTAAAGGTCTGGCACCTTTGTGCAATGATTAGCAATTATTTTTTATCTATCATCTATCTATCTATCTATCCTTCCAAAATAAAAATACCTCCTATATACAGTACACCCAATAAGCTGGTTTTGCTTCCAATAATGATTAATTATATCTTAGTTTTGATTAATACTGTTTTATTATTACAGATAAAAAGAAATTTAAAAATTTGGAACATTTCAATATAATGGCTTCTATTGGAGACGACAAAGGGGCGTGACCCCAAAACGTTGCTCACTTCCGCAATAAACCAGCAAGGTGTTCCTTGCTTGCAGCAGCCTGTGTGCCTTTGGATATTTTTTGCTTTCTACATGAGACAGTCTTTCTGTAATTCTGAGCTTTCTGGATAATGGGTTTCCGGATAATGGATCCCATAGCTGTACTACAATTCCTACTATACAAATACCACCAACCAATATATTTATACATTATATAATATATAGTTCATTGGAAAAGACCCTTCAGATCATGACCAGTTGTTTTACTGATTAACTAATCCTAGATTACATTTTTGGAGTTTATGTTTTTTTCCAAACCACTGAAACTTAAAATAAGTATTCAATCTGCACTCTTTAATTTTTTGTAATAGCAGCTTTAGATCTTTTGCAGCAATAGCATCTATCGAGTGAATTGGTGTAGTCTGAGCCCATTTGCACCTGGCGAAGTGTTGCGATGGGTGCATAACTGAAGCTGGCGAAAATTCATCACTTAGTAAATCTGACCCATATTATGTAGCTCAAGGAATGAAACATCGATAGTTAGCTAACAAGGAAAGTATTTATGGGGTATATTTATCAAAGAGTGAAGTTATAGATCACCACAGTCCTCTGGAGTGAAATTCCGCCACTCTCCATTCCTTTCTATGGGATTTTTGAAAGGCGAATTTATCAAAGGATGAACTTTTACTTTCATCCATTGATAAATACTCTTTTAAAAATCCCATAGAAATGAATGGAGAGTGGCGGAATTTATCTCTAGAGGACTGTGGCGATCTCTAACTTCACTTTTTGATAAATATACCCCTATGCCTCTAGGAATGCATATGTAAACTGTGCACAGTTAAAAAAAGAGAATTTCTCGTGAACCCTGGTTTCCTCTAATACTGGAAAAAAACACACAAATTGACTATAGTGCGTGTAAATGTGATAGGAACCCAACAAGATAAACTCTACAAGGGTAGGTACTTGAGCAGGAGATGTAGTGCTATATAAATAAAATATTAATGTAAAGCTTTATTTTAGGCCAAACAGCATAAAAAAGTCCACCAGAATTTTAGGTAGGTGAGAGACATTTACATTTCAGATTGGAGAGCAGCAGAACAAAAAGTAATTGAAAAAAAAAAACACAAGGCATACAAAAACAAGACACTGCAAATCTAAATTGGAATAATAATACGTTTACACAAGTTTCATGGAACTTCTCAGGTGGCACGTTCTACTGCAGCATTGTAAACAGAAAGAATAGGAAACCTGGCCAAAACAGCATCAAACTTGAATTGATCTGAGTGCATAAATCCTTCCAGTGATAACAGGGCCATTTACAGATGCATCCTGGCTGGAAAACGAATTTTAATCCCCCAGCAGTTTGCATTTCTGTCAGTCTGACAAAGAAAGCCATCCATTCTGTAACAAGCAAAATGTGTTCCTCACAGTGTCTTTGTGAGATACGACCCATAAGGGTAGAGCTTTGATATCATTAGCCATGCTTCATTCATTAAACTGCACAGCAAGAGTTTTGCCTTCTTCAATTTAAAGCAAATACACATGTATGAAAATGAACACAACTGCATTATTTTAAATTTCTTTTTTTTTTAAAGACTGAAATGGCAAAACTGGAGAAAAAACGTGAAATAAATCAACAGCAATGCTGAACCATTATACTTTGGGCTTGTTTCTAGTGCCAAATGAATTATTATTTAGCAGAACAGTCAAGGGGATGGGCAAGGGTCAAGGGTAACAGGATGATGTGGTTGGGTCATAATGGGGTATGGTCCCTGCATGGTGTGTCACTTGTCAAAGGAGCATGTTGCAATTTCAGGTAGGGGATCTACAAGTATTTCATGTAACGGATATATTAGTGTAAACTCAGCATACAAATATTAATATGCAATAACAACCAGCAACCTCTTTTGTCTATTTCATAAGATGGTCTGCAGATACTGCTCCATACTTTCCTATTTTAACTTGTCTTTTTGGGCTCCATCTATAGTTGCTATAGTACTTCAAGGAGGGCTTAATTATATACTTACTTTCTCTATCCCACCCTAGCTAAAGTAGGATGTAGAGGTTGTAGAAACCAACCATTCTGTATTTACACTGTTTAGACATTTACAGAGGTGGTAAGAAGGTGACATTATCATATACAGAACACAGTAGTAAGGCTACAATATATTTCTGGGAAGAGAGTATGAGAGGATTTTGGGAGTTGTAGTTCAGCAATAGGTATCAAGCCAAGTGTGATCATGCCAATTTTAGCTCAACAGGAGATAATATAGCACATAATTAAAGCACAGTGCAGCCTCGAGCACTTCAGCTTTGACATATTAAAGAAGACAAACAGTTGTAACTTGAAATTCTTTTTGTTTTGTGAATCTGAAGAGAGAAATGGTGCTGCTTGTATTTATCTGTATAATAAATGTCCTCTAAGCTAATAAATACTTTGGCCTTTGGATAGGACACGGCTCTAACTCATTTTCTTGAGCAGTTCATGTCTGGATTGTGCATTGCACCGCATTAACATGACTTCTTCCCTTCCAAGCTTTGGCACTTTCACTTAAATTAAACCCTCCAGCATCACAGAAGCTTACAGAGATGGGCTCCCTGTAGGCAATAACAAAATCTTTATAACAATGAATTCCCAGTCATTCCTCATATTTTGTACAACATATCTTCCAAATAAACCTATATGTTTTATTATATTGAATTTCTTAATAAATAAAGGGATTCTAGGATGAATAACTGTAGTTATAACCATAGTTAAGTATCTATGTATCTAAGTTTGGGACCTGTTATCCAGAAAGCTCGCAACCTGGGGTTTGCAGGATAAGGGGTCTTTATGTAATTTGGAACACCAGGCTGTTAGATTTATCAAAATGTGATTTTAGAGCTTAATTGGGACCTTTCACCCAAACAAAATATTCCAAATCCTATTTTATCATGTTAATCAAGCAAAATGAACTTTAATTACTCTGTATAACTTATTTGAATTTTGTTTCCATCAGTCTGGGAACCCATAATTATAGTAAGCAGGCACTGTGGACACTGTTATTAAGGCAAGTCTTGCATCATCTCAGATTTTGTTTGTGCACCAGAATGGGGGACCCAGTGTCTATCCCCATGTCCTGGCTACACAATTAAATGGTTAAGAAAACTGGGGGAATGTGGGAAGAGCAGTTACATCTAGTAACTACTGAATGGAAAGTGAAAGTAATTACTTAAACATTATTTAATTAATTATTTAAACATTTAATTAAACCCTATAGGATTGTTTTGCCTGCAATAAGTACTAATGATGTCTTAGTTGGGATCAAGTACAATGTACTGTTTTATTATTGCAGAGAAAAGGGAAATCATTTTTTAAAAGTGAATTATTTGATTAAAATAGAGTCTATGGGGCAAATTCACTAAGCACCGAAGCGCCAAACGCTAGCGTTACTTCGCTAGCGTTTGTCATTTTCGTTACTGCGCAAATTCACTAACGAACGCTGGCGTAGTTTTGCTAGTGTTACTTCGCACCCTTACGCCTGGCGAAGTTTCGCTAGCGACGTAACTACGCAAATTCACTAACTTGCGCAGTGTACTGAACGCTACCTTTTACGCTAGACTTCCTTCGCCACCTCAGACCTGGCGAAGCGCAATAGAGTAGATAGGGATTGTTTCAAAAAAAGTCAAAATTTTTTCTAAGTCCCAAAAAACGCTGGCGTGTTTTCTACATTATGGGTGATAGGCTGAAAAAGATCGAAAATTTTTTGGGGCTCCCCTCCTTCCCCCCCTACATTTCCTGACTCATGGCAACTTACCTAGACAGTGGGCACATGTGTAGGGCAAAATAAAAATTTTATTTGATGATTTGAAGGTTTTCTAGGCATTTGTAGTGCTGATACGTATTCCTCCATTGAAATTTGAATTTGACGCCGTATGCAAATTAGCCTTCTCTAGCGTAACTTCGCTTTACATAGCGAATCAACGCTAGCGCAACTTCGCAACCTTACGCTACCCCTGTGCGCAACTTCGGATTTTAGTGAATTTGCGGATCGCTGGCGAAACTACACCTGGCGAAGTGTGGCGAAGTGCGGCGAAGTTGCGCCTAGCGCAACTACGAATGTTAGTGAATTTGCCCCTATGAGAGATGGCCTTCAGATAATTTGGAGCTTTCTGGATATACATAACAGATCCAATACCTGTATTTGTTTTCTGTCCTTTAAGATACTCGGTGATCTATTGACGAGTGCTGAAAATATTTTTTACCATCACCCTGGGACAGACATGCTGTACCCATTTTAAAGTCTATACTGAGTTAAAAAAAATAAAAATGATAACATTTAAGCCTTAAAGACTGTTTTTTTTTCCGTTTTTGGGGGTTCAGTAACTTTGATAATCAGATAATCAGCTAATAAAATAAAAGTAACATGTATAAACGATCATTTACAAAAACAATGTGCAGATTGTAATTCACAAATGCAATTTGCTGTCTTCCCCCACAATTCAGCATTTTTTTTTTTACCTAATTCCAGAATTATTGTAGTAAACACTGACTTGCATCTTCTACAGTTGTGACCAATGCCAGAAAAAAAATACAGTTGTCCATCCACAAATTGGGTGCAAGTTACAATTATGGTTAACAGAGTGGAGATTGCATATCTGGATTAACAAAAGCTATATTAACTCGCGCACTTTCACATTGCAAATATTTTAAGGGGGAACTAGACTATTTTTTTTTAAACATATGTTATAGATTGCATACTATAATGATTAAATCATTAACTAGAATTCATTACAAAGCATGCACCGTTGTCAGGATATACCTCATACATTTCATTAAAGTCTGGTAAAAAATATATATATTATATATGCATCATCTCAGATCTTGTTTTTGCACCAGAATGGGGGACCCAGTGTCCAACCCAACGCCCTGGCATGGAAAACTGGGGGGAATGTGGGAAGAGCAGTTACATCTAGTAACTACTGAATGGAAAGTGAAAGTACTTACTTGCCCCATCTCACATTTTGATATGTCTGTAAAAAAATTATTTAAACATTTAATTAAACCCAATAGGATTGTTTTGCCTGCAATAAGTACTAATGATTACTTAGTTGGGGTCAAGTACAAGGTACTGTTTTATTATTGCAGAGAAAAAGGAAATCTGCCCTACTCTGTTTCTAATTGTTGTGGTTGATTTTACTATGAGTAGAAAGCACTTGTCTCCTGTTGAATAACCTATGTGCTTTAATAATGCAGAGCTTGTGAAACCACTGTATAACAGCAAGTAGGATGAGAGCAGAGGCAGTACATACTGTATATTGTTAATTTGGGTTAAAAAAAAAGACAGAAGTCCATCATGTGCAACCCCTCCAAATGATACCTCAGTGTAGATTTACATATATTTATACCTATACATATTCAAAACTAATTGTAGTTGTTGAGATTACTGCAGCCTTGTATATAACTGTGCAAGAAGTAATCAAAGACACTCTTAAAGGGACAGTATACTCTTTGTTCAATATGTGCCATGAGTGCAATGACAATTGCAATGTGCAGTGTGCATAGCTTGTGCTGATTGGGAAAAAGATTGGCTCATGCAGGGCATGCAAAGAAGATACAGAAAACAGTCAGGACTGACTAGATAAGCAAAGCTGGCAAGTCCAAAAGTGATAGACAAAGAATGATGTAAAGTTTGTGGTCAACACCCACATAGACGTGAAGGATGGCAATGTTCAAGAATAGTCAAAAGCCATTAGAAACAGTCAGGAACAAACCCAGAAGCACCTACATTCAGGTGCCACAAATTCATCATGATTTCCTAAACCAAATGTAATCCTTAATTTAATCCTAACCAAATTTAGAGCAACCTTTATAGACGTGTTGACGTAAAGGGATTTACACCCCCGGGAGACCTGTAAACAAAAAGAATGAAGAAAGGTTTGTATTTAAAGCTCAACCACAGATCAAGGAAGGCAATGTTCAGGAGTAGTCAAGATAAAAGTCAAACATAAAAGGCCATTAGAACAGAAACCACAGCATACTGTATGTAAGCAAAATATTTCCATTTTATTTAACCACTCACTTTCTAATACTCTTCTATTTATAATTACATTCTCTCTTCTACATTCCCTTCTTAAATTTTATTTCTCTTTTATATTTCCTCTACATTTTTGTATGTTTCATCTTGTTTTCCTTGAATTTCTCTTTTCCCTACTATGTTTAGTCTACCCTATCTAGCCATGTTTCTCTCACCCTTCATCACTTTCTCTTTTGTATTCTGTCACTTTTTCGGCTGTTTCCTGTTGTACTTTGTCCACTCCACTGGTTGATTCTTCATATTTTGATGCCCTGTTTGCATATCCCGTCTGACTCATTTTCCATCTGTCAATTCCTTCTCAAAGAGAAGTGTGCTCTTCTCCCAGTGAGCCTTGCCATGCTGTTGTTAGGCAGTCAGAGTTCAAACTCCAGGTCCCATCTCAATAATCATTGTATAATGGGATTTTTATGAGACCAGGAATGTGCCTTGATGTAGAAAAAAACAGACCAAAAGGGCTGTTAGGGGTGGGGAGCCAAAGGTTGATGACTAAAGTGGGGATATAAAAGAAGGCAACAAGATCTTAGAGGGAAAATTTTAAAATATAGTGTCAAGTAATAAAAAGGTTTCACAATTTACATAACGTGATAGAGTATGTGCAAATACAAACTGTCTGTGTCAAAAAGCACATTTTATATCTTAAGCTCTATCATGTTATGTAAATTGTAACAAATATATATTGTGAATGTTACTACATGCTCTTTCATCAAAGTGCTGCTGTGAATTTCACTGCCTGTTTCACTGCTTATAAAACCTCGAGTGAAACCTCCTGGGTACACAGTGTTCTAACAACCAGTTTTATTTTCTTATAAATCTCTCAATATTCTGCCGCTTCTTCAGCATTTCACGTTACAGAAACATGTTTTACAAGTCTTCCCCCAAGTTTCAGTTTTCATAGTTTTCCTGCAACCAGCATTATAACAGTTCTGTAGCCAAGATACAAGTTGCTGGCTCCCTCTAGCGTCTTCTACAGTGGCAATCTATTATTTTCTATGGCCTGAAACACATCTTTAACCATGATCTTAATAAGGGCAAATAATAAATTATACTAATTAGTCATTCATTAGTAACATGCATACAATAATACAGTTCCCTGCTTCATTAGTATAATCCTATTTTTTCTATTAGATTGGGAAAAGGTTATTAGTCTGCTGTAATATTGCCTACAGCCTAAACTGTAGGAACTATTGTGTATTCATTACAATCTTTTATGTAGCAAACCCTTAATATATGGAATGCTAGAATGCTAGGCATTTTATAACCCTTAATATGGAATGTTAGACTATATGGAATGCTAGAACGCTAGGCATTTTATAACCCTTAATATAGAATGCTAGAATACATGAAATGCTATACTATATGGAATGCTATAACGCTAGGCATTTTATAAGACAAATAGTATGCAATCTAGAAAGAAAGAATCAAGATAAAATTAAATATTCCTTTAAGTGCCATCATAATTATCCTTATAAATAAGGGATAATGAAACTCCAAATGTTGATGGGTTTGAAGAGGATATTGTAGTACTACATTGACATTGAAATCCTAAGAAATTTGTTGTTAGCCTTCTTTACCTAATTTAGAGTTTTTTGCTCCAACAAAAGAACAGACAATCCCTGTGTTTACTGAAAGTAAGGTTACAGTATGAGCATTTAAATTAAGAGTTCTTTACGCTTAGTAATTGTGAGCTGCACTTTCATTTTAAGTGGTCATCAATACAAAAGATATTAGGGCTGATTTACTATCATAATTGCTAAATTATACTAGTGAAGTTGTTAATACCAATTAACAGCAATTTGTTTTGATTGGTCTACAAGTAAGTAAATGAAGCAAAGAAAGAATGTTGCACATTTTCTAAGTTGTGACAATGTATAGACTAACATGATAATAAAACCTCTTAAAGAAAATTGTGCCGTGACACCTGAACTTAATATTGTGAATAATGAAAAATAACAGTGCAACGTTCTTTTTTTCATTCACAATTCCCTAACTGGACTTTTAAAGGACTATTAGCTCCTTGGTGCGGCACAGAATTATAGAGGATAATATAGTAAAAAATGCCATTGTCATTTCTAACAATCTACAGCAGATGGTTGTCTTTAAAAAGGTGATCATTAAATAATACCTATTTGTTGGTTGATGACTTAACAGAACTAGAGCATACTAAGGTGCACATAAGGACCCATACTTTGCCATGGCTGATTATATCAGGGGCCACCATTGGTCCTTCATGGACTGGAATAATTAGGACAGAGGTACAGTTCATTTCTTTTTAAGGAAGATCATATGGCATATAAATATGCTTAGTAACTATGTCTGTCTATGTAGCATTATTTGTAATAATATATTATAAATATAATATATATTATAAATAGATAAATATTAGCTTTTGTGGTACCATACCATACATGTTGAACTGTGATCCAATCACAGTTCAGTTAGTGCATATCCTAATAGTAAGGTGAGGGAAATATCCAAAAGGTAGGAAGGACCGTCCGTTAATAACTTGTTACAGACTTCTAGTGACAGCTTATCCTTTTTAGCCAACATAACATCACCATATTTCATATTGTTTTACAAATACTATAATTTTTTCACATCAGTCTTTGCCCCATGCAGGTAAGAGCATATGTGCTGTGTAATGCTGGTAATACAAAAATCGAACCTGATGACAGGCAGAAGTCATATGAACCTAACTATGAAGGCAGCAAGATTTTGAGAAAGTGCACAAGTCCATATACCAGGCCAGTGGTCAGAGGCAGGCAACTAACAAGGAGAGTCTGATGATAAACTGTCAGAAAGGCCTAGGCAGGCAGCTGCCTGGAGAGTGCAATAGGCATGTCAAGGTCAGGGGCAGGCTAAAGACAGAGGAAAGTCCAATAAACAGTCCAAACTCAAAACCAGGAGATAAATAAGTAATTAGGCAGAATGGAAACTGGAGCACAGGAACCAGGGAACAGAACAATGAATCAGGCAGGGATTCAGGAACAAAGGCAGGAATCAGGCACAGGAATCACAGGAACAAGAATATTGCTGGATATGATTATGAGGCTTCAATGATGAAGCAAAGTTGCATGATGCAGGCTTATAAAGGCCCTTAATTGACAGATTGTGAAAAATTGACGTTAATAAGGTGGGCGGAGGAAGATAGTTGTAGGGTGAGATTACATGTTGAATTGGATAGCTGACCCACATCAAACCCCAGTGTCTGAGAAGGATAATAAAGGCAAAGTTCAGCAAACAGTCCAGGTTTGATTCCAGGCAGTTCCTGTTGATTGTGCCTTAACTGAAATGGAGCCTAGGATTCCGGCATTAATAAAGACCATCTCTGATCAGTAAAACCAATTTAAGGACCAAAAAATAAAACAGAAACATGTGTTTACCATAGAATAAATGTAAGGGGATAGGTGAGCTCAAACACTCTAGTTGTTGTGCAAGTAGAATTTATTCTCTTTTTAGTGGGATTGGTTATTATTATGCTATACATATAACACGACTATAAATTAACAATCTTCACTAGTATACCGCTAGCAAAATAATTTGCAAATATTAAATAAAATGCTGAAGAGCTTCAAATGGCTAATAATAATAATATTCAGTAGACATATTAATTATGTAACTATTATTAAGAAAGGTGTAAATATAGCATCTTTCAGACAAGGTTGTAGTAGTTATTGTACTAGTTACTGTATATATGCCCAGTGAAAGGCTCCTGTTGTATTTGTACTTGTATCCTAGTTTGTTGCTGTGTGAATTGGCCACTGAGTGTGTAGCACTGATCCTAGAGTTGATCTTTTTTTCTAAGCATGCAGGGTAATAGTTTTTTTTTCTAAGCATACAGGGTCATAGTTTATTCTTTGGGATATATTATATGGTCTTACACAAATACTTCCCCTCTTGGTCACTTGACATAAATGTTAGTGAATGACACAGAGGCTAATGCCTGATTCTCAATGTTTTAGAACAATCGGTTGATATACAAGGACAAAAAAAGAGGGCGGGAGTGAGGGATAAATGAAAGTGACAGGGTGGGAAGGGTTACTCTGTCTTTTCAACCTTGATTTCACCTGCAGAAACAAACAGAGATTGGTAGTCATAGTCCAGAAATTGCTATAGTAATTGCTCATTTCACCATGTGCCACCAAGCAACTGGCATTTTAAAAGATTCCCTAATAATGGTTCAACAGGCACATTTTCTCTGAACACATTTTGAATAAGCAGAACACTTTTAAATACCCAACTGAACGTTCCAACAAAATAAATCTTCATCAGTTTAATTATCTCTACAAGTGACCTTGTTTAGACCATGGGGGTCTAGGGAAAAGCTGCTTCATAAAACACCAGCTGATAGAAGTAAAGTGTAAATGCAGTGGAGAATAATTTCAACAAACAATTTAAGAAGAGAGATAAAAACACAAGACAAAAAATAAATGTTACCAAAATGTCTGAGAAATGATTTGTTCAGAAATTAGGTCTTCCTAAAGCAAATGTGACAATGTTTTATATAAATGCGGAACAGGTCACTATTTCATTAGGTTTTGAATGAGGTATCTTCATCGGCACAATCCTGGCTGCTCTCATTTATATCATGCAGAAGACAAATAACCCATGCCAAAGTTTTACTGAATATTTTTTCTTTAGAAACAAAGTGAATGTTGCAGGCTTGTTAAAGGGGACCTGTCACCCAAATGTAAAACACTGTATATTAAAATTCCTTTTAAAATTAAACAGGAAACCCAAATTCTATACCGGTTATAAACGTATTTATTGCCTGCCCCATCTCTATGTCTTAGGCATAGAGGAAGGGCTGGAAATTACTTTCACTTTCCATTCTGCACTTCCTAGATGTCACTGCACTCCTTGCATTCACCCTCCATCTTCAACACCCAGTTGTGTAGCCAGTGCATGGGCATTAGGTGCCCCATTTTGGCACACAAACAAGAGTTTGGCATAATTTAATAGCAGTGCCCACAAAATGGCTGATGCTTGCTTGATGGGATTGTGATTTTCAAGACTTAAAGAAACAGGATTTAAATAATTTATAGTTTAAGTGATGTATATTTTGCTTTCTAACATCATGAAATAGGATTTGGGATTATTTCTTAGGGTGACAGGTCCCCTTTAAACGTGTTGTTCACCCTAAAAGTAGCTAGCTTTAGTTTAATATAGACAGCACTATTCTGAGGCAATGTATAAAAAATAGTGATGAGTGCCAAGTTTCGCCGCAAAAATGATGCCCATATACTTCAATGGGTGTAAAAATTTATCGCCCATAGACTTCAATACATTTTGGCAAGTTTTCGGCAACATGAGTCAGATTCACCAATCACTAAAAAATTATTATTACTAACATGTATTTATATAGCGCCAACATATTGCATCATTGACATAGTTTGCCAGTGTGACACATTTAAGTGGGATGATTTGGGTGAGTTTAAATTGTTATTCATCTGTTTAGCGTATATACAGGGGAATGTAATAAAAGTCGCAAAGAGCAAAACAATTCGCACCAATAAGACTAAAAATCCACATCTCGCAATGTAATATTGTTCCTTAAACTGCTAATGCATTGGGAATTTTAATTGCGCATTGCGAATTTTAATTGCGCACTCATAAGAAGTGCTTGAAGGTGTCGTAATCTTTTGGAGCACACATAACGACTTTTTCATTAAGAAGTTTTATTACAATGACTGCGCATTGGCGCAAACTATAAAATTCGCAAACGGTCTTTCACTGTCGGAAGTGGTCGCTAAACAGTTTCCGGGCTCGCAAAAGCTATATTAAATTCGCACAAAGCAAAATTTGTTTGCGCAAAGGCATAACTTTTCGAATTGCGAATAGTTTTTCCATTAGCGATTTTTATTACATTCCCCCCGTTAGTTTACTTTTCACTTGGCCAATTCAGAAAATACAATGAAGTGAACAAAAATTAACAGATTTGAAATGTTGTCCACGGAAAAACATAATTTACTGTAAATGTACTTGTGAAGTTCAAATTTGGGCCAATACTCTAAGCCGATGTAGTTGTTTCTACTAACAGAACACTAGTCCATTTGCGAAACTAAGTACAAATTTTATAAGGATCAAACTGATCTTGATCAGACACGATGGAAAATCATTTCAGCCAATGATCAGAGGGTGAGATGTAGATCATTCACTGGTCCACTTGTTTTAAAGTCAGTAAAACACTGACTCAGAGGCCAGTTTGTTCCTCTCCATATTGTCCATGCATCTGATTGAGGAAAATGTATCCGTCTATATGAAAGAAAATGTAATTCTAAGCAACTTTGCATTCATTAAAAATGTTGATTGAGTTCAAAGTTATTCTTAAATTTAATTCACTGCTTGCTCAACTAAGAAAGACAATTTCTCATAAATTTGCTTCCTTCTAGTCAAGTCAATTCCCACAATACCTTGCACATCTCTGTAATTCTCCTTCTCAGAACTACTAATTACAGAATATTCAAGGCATAGTGGGAAGTGAAGCCTAGGCTGGAGGAGAGCTGGAGATTTTTCAGTAGTAAAAGTAGGACAGGACAAGCAGTGAAGTCAATAGTGAGACAGACAGATACGGCTTTCAATAGAGATTTAAAGTCAGTGAGCAATTTAAATGAATGCATATTGGAAATTTGCTCAGAATTACATTTTCCTTTCTTTAGCAAAATGTCATTTTTTTAGTTCATTATTTAGGTAATGCAGATTTTTTTTAAAAAATCTTGTGGAATTGGATTACAATCTTTAGAAGAAATATTTTTCACCTAACATTTTGTGCCATGCATAAATATAATTCTACCATCAAATATATCTGGCATTTGAGTTCTATTTTAGAACATTCTCTGTTTTAGAATATGAATTCCTCTTTAAAAAATCTTCAGCTAATAAAAAGCTCATTAAAATTCAGTGACCTTCCATTTGCACTAGTAGACTGATTTATCATTTTAAGCAAGGATCTTTGGATTATTCAAGTGTATTTGACATTTCCCTGTTAGAGAAAACAGATTTTACTGTATGGAGTACTGACAGAATACAAATTACAGAATTCAGAAATATCAGTATCGTTGTTATCCAGAAATGATTGACTCATGCTATGGCTTCAGTTTTGTGCCTTTATTGCTTATGTATCATGTATCCTGCTTATTAGTTCTGTAACTATTTTTGCTAATGCATAAATTATATTTCACTCCCAGGCAGATTTGTGGATATAAAAAAATCCTTGTTTTTCAGCAGTGCTTGTTAAAGGTACAGTGAACCTGTAGCTTGACCTATTAGGTTGACCAGTTATCAGATATTGTAGCTAATAATCCATCGTAACAGTGGTTTCTATGCATTAAAGGAACAGTTCAGTGTGAAATTTAAAACTGGGTAAAAAGATAGGCTATGCAAAATAAAAAATGTTTCTAATATAGTTAGTTAGTCAAAAATGTTATGTAAAAAGGCTGGAGTGACTGGATGTCTAACATAACAGAACAGAACACTACTTCCTGCTTTTCAGCTCTATAACTCTGAGTTAGTCAGCGACTTGAAGGGGGGCCACATGGTACATTTCTGTTCAGTGAGTTTGTAATTGATCCTCAGCATTCAGCTCAGATTCAAAAGCAACAGATATGACCCATATGCCCCCCCCCAAGTCTCTAATTGGTTACTTCCTGGTAACCAGGGTAACCAGTCAGTGTAAACCAAGAGAGCTGAAAATCAGGAAGTAGTGTTCTGGCTATTATGTTAGACATCCAGTTTATATCTCAGCAACTTGTAGGGACAGTGACCCTGCATCTGAAAGCTTGAAAAAGTCAGAAGAAGAAGAAGATTATAATCAAAAAACAAAAAAAAGCACGTTTGAAAAGTTTCTGAGATATACAGTAGTCATTCCGTCACATTAAAAGTTATTTTAAAGGTGAACCGCTGTATAACAGAATAAATCTTCTCGGCACATGACATCTATTGTCATAGATAAATATAAACTAAACAATCCACTATATGATGTTATTGATTATTTAATGGCTTGTATATAAAAACCAAAAGCTTTCGTTCCCTGTATTGTATGTCCAACAAGGTCTCTTTTTGAAAGGTGTATATAACTGTAGCTCCACCCACCTCATCATTAATCCAGGGATGCAAATAAATCATCCCAGTTACGTGAGAAGCACTATAAGGAGACAAAGAGACCTTCATACAGTGAAAGCCTTCAAGTTCACGTTTAGTATGTTATAGGATGGACAATTTTAAGCAACCTTATTTTTAATAGTTTGATTATTATTTGATAACCAAAAAACTATTATTCTTTGAGCCTAATATAGTATTGTTACATTGTATTACTTATTTTTTATTTATATATTACTTATCCTATTCATATAACATATAACATAACATATCCATATCCTATTCATATAACATATAACATAACATATCTCATTCAAACCACCCCCTGGTTGCTAAGGAAATTTCAACCCTAGCAAAATATTATTTATACATACACACCATACTAAAAGCAACCCATTTAAAACAGAAGGTGTTCCCAACTCTCCTTCTACAATTATAGCTTTACTTTTATGGATGATGATTTGCAAATAACTCCTTAAACTTTGCATCCATAGCCACTAGTTTAATAGCACAAATACTGGCTAATAATTCATAGCCATATATCCCCTTGCAGATAGTCTGTTTTGTTCTCCCTACAGTAGGTCTCATCAGTGTAAGATTTTGGAACATAGCTTGTAAGGACAGTAGGAGAGCAAAAAAACAACAAAACCATCACAGTTAGGGTGTGTGAATAGCCACATGTTAGAATGTATTGACTTGTTTTCTAACCATACACAGTTATTATTTTTCTATAATCATTGGGTTTCTGAGGTTTTCTCCATCTGTCATTGCATTCTGACTCCAAATCTGTTGCTTTCACAGCAAAGCTTGCGACACTGAGACAAAAGAAGATGAGACAAGACAAGAACCAAGATGAAACCAAGACTTTAAAGGAGAAGGAAAGCTACCAAAGCAGTTTATTAGCCACAATAGTGCAAGCTATAAGACTATATTTATTTTGCAGAATGCTTTACCATACCTGAGTAATCAGCTCTAGAAGCTGTCTCTGGAGAGCAGCTGCCATATTAGCTTGGTGTGACATCACTTCCTGCCTGAGTCTCTCCCTGCTCACTCATAACTCTGGGCTCATATTACAGCAGAGAGGGGAGGAGGGAGGGGGTAAAGGGGAAGGGGAGAGGGAGAAAGGAGCAAACTGAGCATGCTCAAGCCCTAGTCCTGGAGGTTTGAGATGAAAACAGGAAGTCTGATACAGAAGCCCATGTGTACACAATAGAAGGAAAGAAATGCTTTGTTTATTTTTACAGAGGAGCATTACTTTGAGGGTTTACTAGTATATTTATAAAGACCTTTCTGATAAAGCTTTTCCTTCTCCTTTAAGTCAAAATCCAATGCATTATAGTGGAAATGTCAGTGGACAAACTGCAATTTTTTTTTTCACTCAGCCAAAACTATGAAATTAGGTGAAAAGTATTTTCAGCTGGTCAGAAATCCAGTGCACTGGGACAAAGGTTCATTTGAGTACCCAACTTTAAGAAAAAATTAAATATTCTTGAGGGATACATTTGACTCCAATTTTTTCATAAGATTTTTATTTTACCATGTGCCGCCATCACATGTTAATACAAGGGGACATGAAGACATATTTATGTAATCAGAAAATTAGGTTAGCTTGAGTTTATTTACTACTTACCTATTAATATAAGGTACTGTATATAAAACAAGACCAATGGTTTAAACAACAGGATATGTCGAAATTGATGTACAAAGATTTTCCCTTATCTAGAGGCTTTGTGCTTTTGCTACCAGCCAGCAATGTACAATTCATCTACATTTTGTGAATAATGTGATTGTTTTAGCCTCTTATGCACAGTGTTCTTGGGGTACTTACTGACAGCACTGCACTCAGTTATGTGCCTCTTGGAGAAGGGGCATGCTCCCAAATCTTACTAGTACTAATAGTGCAAAAAATATTTCATATTTCAACACCAACATCTCATAGCTTCATAACTGATTCCAGAAAATATTACAAAGCACACTGCCTATAAAGCAGAAGCTAGGGATGTCTAGTTGATGGGCCAACAGTTACACCCACTTGGGGCATTATTATGGCATCCAGCCAATTCATGTTATTTGCAGATGTCTTTCTTTTACCATCAGAAACTGCAGGACTGTGCCATAAGTGGAGTCCCCAGATCATCATGTTATGGATGGGTAGGGGATGTCTAAATGTCCCCCACCAACCCCTCATGAATACAATGTTGCAGAACACAGGCAGCACTGCATTCCTAAGTCTGATCACAGGTCCTTGCACTTCAGAAAAGTGCCAAAAAAACATGGTGGGTCTGTCTACAAACACACTGCATAAACAGTAGTGCTGCTTCAGTTATCATCTTTCAAGGAAATTTGCAGTTCAGTTGCATGCTGTATATAAAAGAAGCTATAGGAGTTTTCTAGCACAATGACATTGCCATTCCTAAAAGGCATATTCTAATTGCAAGATAGCTGAATTTTGTAAATCAATAAATGAAAATGCAATAAAACAGTGAAAATGTAATAAATATTCTATTCAAGTAACAGCAAGGAGCAAATCTGAACAAAGCTACAAGCTCTATAGCAAATACATTACTAATTGTTATTATCCCAATAAATCAGATCCTGTTAGGCAAGGGTCAAATGTCTGACTTTCCTGCGCAGTTTAATCATCTAAGCCAAGATCAATAACCCTCTAGGGGGCCATACACACAAGAGTGTTTTAACAGAGACACTTGCTCGTGAATCTTGTTACCTACAATGCCCCAGCTACACTTGCCTGCTGTTTAGAGATCTCTGAGATCTCTGTTTAGTGTGGGGGATACAGGCTCACTTGCAGGCATTCAAAGGAGTGATTGACTGCAAAGCATGTGGTTCACAAGTAGCCAATAATTAGCCTTCTAAGGTGACAGCAGTGATGTGCCAGGTCTTTGTGTGCCTACTCGACCCTGCTCACTTACACAACACACTTCACTGTTGAAACTGCATAATTTCTTAGAACAACAACCAAAACCTGGCAAGTCATTCCTGTTAACTTTAAAGTGCTGTCAATGAGATCACAAAATTTGTAAGCCCCCTGTTAAAACAGTCCCACTTTCCTTTGTACCTGGTAATGGAATGTCATTTTTTCTGCATTTATTGTTATGTAGGGGGGGGGGGGGTTAAGTGAATGGGACTCAAAAACAGGTCACTTTTATAGTAACCAGTAGAGTCCTTTATTGTGGGTGGGTGGGTGGCGGGTCAGTTTGTCCAGGTTGGGCAAAACCCAGACCGAACCTATGCAGGTCTCTAGTTTCCAGTAGGGATGTCGCGGACTGTTCGCCGGCGAACTTGTTCGCGCGAACATCGACCGTTCGCGTCCGCCGAATGTTCGCGAACGTAACGCAACGTTCGCCAATTTGGGTTCGCCTTAGCTGGCGCTTTTTTTTGCCATTTCTCCCCCAGACCAGCAGATACATGGCAGCCAATCAGGAAGCTCTCCCTCCTGGACCACCCCCACACCCCCTGGACCACTCCCCTTCCATATATAAACTGAAGCCCTGCAGCGTTTTTTCATTCTGCCTGTGTGTGCTTGGAAGAGCTAGTGTAGGGAGAGAGCTGTTAGTGATTTGAGGGACAGTTGATAGTAACTTTGCTGGCTAGTAATCTACTTGATACTGCTCTGTATTGTAGGGACAAAACTCTGCAGGGATTTGAGGGACATTTTAGGTTAGGTAGCTTTGCTGGCTAGTAATCTACCTTCTACTGCAGTGCTCTGTATGTAGCTGCTGTGGGCAGCTGTCTGTCCTGCTGCTGATCTCTCATCTGTTCTTCAAACCACTGCCACCTAGCTGTGTGAGCTTTTTCACATTCTGTCTAAATATAAATAATAATACCGTCTCCAGAAACACCACCTGAGTGACGTTTTCCAAGCAGCAATAATATATTCCGTATCCACTGCTGTAGTGTATACATTGACCTTGCAGGCATTATTTGCCCAGTGTGTTCTTCAAACCACTGCCACCTAGCTGTGTGAGCTTTTTCACATTCTGTCTAAATATCAATAATAATACCGTCTCCAGAAACACCACCTGAGTGACGTAGTGTGATTTCTGCCCTTTACAGCACAAAACGCAGCGCTGTGTCAACAATGGATTTTTTTAGAAACATATTTGCCCTTGATCCCCCTCTGGCATGCCACTGTCCAGGTCGTTGCACCCTTTAAACAACTTTAAAATCATTTTTCTGGCCAGAAATGTCTTTTCTAGCTTTTAAAATTCGCCTTCCCATTGAAGTCTATGGGGTTCGCAACGTTCGCGAACCGTTCGCATTTTTGTCCGGACGTTCGCGATCATGTTCGCGAACATTTTTTCCGACGTTCGCTACATCCCTAGTTTCCAGGTCACTGCCTTCTTAATGTGATATCAGGAGGGGAGGTCTAAATGTGTCACTGTCATGAAAAAATGCATTACACTTGTGTTGTACAGCTACAGAATTATTTCTTATTCTCTCAAACTATGCAACCATAGCACTTCCACCACCGGTATTTAAAGTGAGTTGGAAGACAAAGGGGTCAGTGCCTCAGTTCATGTGAAAGTATTCAACAGTCCCAATCACTTAATGATAGCACAGCACAAGTTTTAGAAGAACGCAGGTTGTCCTTTAATATTAGTTACTTTTAGAGAATGTCTATATGGCAATCTCTTTCAATCTGCGTTTAAGTGTATTTAATGAATACTAAGTGCTGTAAATTAAAGTCATGGGTTTGAGCCATTACAAATGAAAGGCTATGAGACAGGTACATGATTTAGTATTGCATATTTCATAAAATTCTATTAATTTTTGATGATGTTATAAGGTATACTTCAAGTCATGCATCCAAATGTCTCACTATACATGCCACCAATAATCATTTATTAATAACACTATTTTTCATTTATTCCAGTACTATGTGCAATGCTGATTTTTATTTTTAATCTTAATGGAATATATATATAAGAGAGAAAGATATTTCAAGTAAAAATATTTGTTATATATGAATTATTTGACATTTACCGACCTTTTTTCACATCAGATAAAGAATGGAAGGGAAGATCTGACCTTGAATGTTATTTGCAAACACATTCTTTTTTTACCTTTAATAGATGGTTATCTAGCCTGGACAAAGTATGTTCAATAATCATTTGTGACCTTCAGCATACAGTAATCAGGCATTACATAGAGCCCATAGTAATAAAAAAAAGGTTACAACCAATTATATCATTCCTAGCTGCATAAAGAAGTCATACGAGGCCTATATTGGCCTCCATACAGCTCTCCAAATTCAAAGGGAACATATATCGAGAGCAAGCAGTAACTATCATTATTACCAGTATACAGCAACAGTTTCTATTATCAATTTATCAAGCCAGGACACAATTTAGCAGTCTTTAGCAAAACTGGGACAAGATGCTAAACAAACCCACCTTCATCACCACTTCTCTTACCAAGCGGAAATGAAAAAAAGTCACTTTTAGAGGCTAACACTCAAATTAAAACCTTTGTCTTAGGTAGCCTTGGTTGCCTAGGGTGCCCAGTTGGCCACTTCCCCCCCCCCCCTGTGACAAAAGTTTGGTTCAGGACGAAGATTGCAAAGTGATGAGTGGTGCTGGAGGGATGAGAGCCCAGACCAGGGGTGGACAGAAAAGACACATTTCTAGCGCCCCAACCCAATTGTTGACCCCAATTGTTGCCCCCGATGTACATGCCTTTTATGTCTACCCCTTTGTATACCTCTAGTTCCAGCCCTGCTTTACCTGTGTGCAGCATGCACCACTGATTCAGTATTTTTTGTTAGAACAGGGTAGACGGAATGGTCTAACCTATAACTGTGAGCTCCTCTTTACCACATAGCACTTAAGCTCTTTGTCCTGATATGATTTCTGTGTCATCCTGCCTTTTTTGAAAGTTTTTTGTATTTATGTGACCCCTACCTCACTTCCAATTGATCCTTGATAAAGGCCCCAATGTGGGCCAAAACGTTGGATGCACAAGTGTTATTGAAATAAAGGAAATTTGAACACTTGAAAACCTGGTGTGCTGGTCCATTTTGAAGGTTATATATATATATATATATATATATATATATATATATATATATATATATATATATATATTGTACTTTTATACACTGTACAGCATTGTGGCTCCTTAACAGCGCTTTACAAATAAAGTTATACATATATACATAACTCTGATTGTGTTCAAAGTGCTTTGTTAGACAGGCAACAGCCTTGGACCATTCAACCTCACTTTGGCCATGTTCAATTTGAAGAGTAAAACATATCTCATTCAATTCCAAATTTGCGCCAAGAATTTTACAAAGTTTTCATGAGATACATTATTAGATATGTTATCCTCATCTTATTGAATCTGGCCCATTATATTAAAAAGGGCATCCCACCACTGCTTGCTATCTGCCACCCATAACAATGGCAGATATATGCTTATTGTGATTGATATAATTTATACAGATCTGATCTAGTAGCCCCCTGTAGCATTGTTTCTCTAATCATTTTAATTTCAGGCTATTTGGCTTGTGTTCAGTCTTGGCAATTCCTTGTATGTTACACCTTATCAACTTCAGTGATTGGCAGCAGTGTAGGCCTTAGATTTCAAATCCTCAACATTAATGCTGCTATATAATCACTAAAGAAGACAAATGCCCTTGTCCTACCAATTTCTTGTATAGGTATCGATGCAATGAAAAACCCTGCTAAAGATGATAGCAAACAATTTCAGCCTGAGCTGAGAGCAACAAATGTATATTATGCCAATATGATCCTTATTTTATGAGCAAACAGCATTTATGAAGAGGCCTTCGAGGACCAAATTGATCCTGGACCAGACACTCCAAAAAATTCCATTAAAATCAAATTAACCATTTAAAAAAGTGGAATTTAATTTTTGCTTAATTTTTTGGCACAGTGGTCATTTTGCTTCATAAAAGGTGCTATAATGAGGTTGCAATAATTGCTTACCTATACAACAGCAGATTTCATTTATTCAATATTTATTTTTAGTGACATAATTGACTGGATTTGCAGAAAGTCTAGAATTTATGTATCTAAACATTTCTAAATAACTTTGCTTACTACCAGCTGTCATTTTTGGAAGGGCTAAATAAGATACTCATTTGAGACACAATATCATTTTACTTTATGCCAATTGGTAAAAGCGAGCTGATTATTCTAATTATGCGGAGTTGTTAAACTGCAATGTCATGGGCTAGTTCTAAGCAGCTAATTATAGCCTCACTTGTCATTTTATCCTAAATTGTTTGAAGTATTATTTAAATTCTGTCTGTTGGTCTAATTGTATAAAGATAATTTATACATTATGTTTATTCATATCAACAACATTAATTTGACTTTTTTTTTTCAAAAAAAAAGGGCTGATGAAAAAATATTAAACACCAGTTAGGCAATACTGTGTTTTAAATGTATGATGTGAGATGTATATTTGTATATATTGTATGCACTTATTGATTAAAATCCCCCGCACAGATCTTCAGTAAATAACAGGAAACAGGACTATAAAGGGGGAATGTAAGTAGCAGTTGAAAAATGTACTAAACTATGATTTTTATCCTTTATTTTTTTTTACTTATTTTATGCCCATGTAGAGTAAAAACACCATCTATGAATAATGAGTGTATGATATTATAAATAACTGCAGCCAAATACTCCTATCATCTGTTGATTTGCCACAATATAGTAAGTTATATACACAATATAAGACAGTTATGTTTTGCAGAAACACTTATCATATTTATGAATCACATCTTCCCTTAACTATGCTAAACCAAGAAATTGGCCCAATTTCTTTTAAAATTTATCAAGGCAGATATGGAGGACTTGGGAAAAAAATGTTGCTCCATATTTATCACATTTTTGTGGATTTTTTTCAGATAATACATACATAAGGAGCAGTCACATTTCCTCAGTATTGCTCCAGTTAATCCTTTAGAATTAATTCACATAGGGTTAACATTCTGCCTTAACCCATCAACGTAATTTGCAAATGATTCACAAAATGTATATTGGAATTATTCTAAAATACAATAATTTTGTACAGAATTAAGTGTTCATTTAGGAGTTCCCACTTCTACTTGTATCATCATTTGTGTGTTAAGTATTGTTTGCATAGTAGATAGAAGGGAACAGTGGGAGGCTTTGATTTATAGATGCCAATATGAGGATCTCCTTATTGGTGAACTCTACAGAGGATTTAGTAGGGCCTTTAACCTTTACTATAATTTAATGATGCTCAAGAGAACATTCAGCAATCCCAGGAAAGTTCTGTTGTTTTCAGCATAGAGTCTAAATGCCACAAAGAGAAGCTGATTCAGCACATTTATATATGGGAATTAGGGATTCCCATGGCTCCAGTAGGATCATTCTGAAGCACTGCTGATATTCACTCATCTTGGTATTGCATTTGCTAGAAACCTTTTCATAAATCAACCAAATGATGTCAATGCCATCATATCCTAGAGTTCTCAACTATTTAGTCATGCTGTTCTCTTTGCCTTTTCTGTGGGGGCTATTTATCAAACATACTCTTACTATTTTAAGTTGATTTTTTGCCCATTATATATTGTTTTTTTTAATTAGTTTTTTTTTAAATAATGTAGAGAGTATAAACAGATATATAATCATTTTAAATCCTAAAAATTCATGCTTAATTTATCATGGCACGAATGACAGGATTTTATTTTCAACCCACTGAGTCGAAAACAAAATAACATACCATTACAAGAATTGTACAATACTATCAAAACTGAGAATCTCATATCTTATATATTTTCTAGCCCTAGAAGAATCGATCAGGCTCCAATTCTAAACCTGAAATTAAATTTCCCTGTTAATGTAAAATAATTGTTTGTCTTTGAAACTGACTTCAAAAGACTCTGACATTCACTTCAAAGTGTTCATTTGTAACAGTGACGAGCTATTCATTTACTTAGCATGACATAATTTCTTTTCCCTCTATGTCCTATTTAAATTGCCCCTTTCCCCGTCTTCTTTGTGTGTCAGTGATATTTACATTAATATGCACTATGTCAACACTGTAGGAACCCAATCATGGTAGTTTAGGGCTGAAAGCCTTTTACTCAATGCTAGAAGGCTGTTGAAGAAGGCATTTCCATGAAAAACAAGCTTCTACCAATCTTTTCTGCTTTAAAGACTCGCCCTCCCTTTTAACTAATCCTAAAATTGTCATTCATAATTAACAGGCATTTAGTGAAGACTGATGCAAGGACGTGACAGTGCACTTAGGCATACTTTGTACAAATCATGTAACTAAATGTTTCAAGCTGTATAGTGAAGTGCTGGGGTAATGTGACTCGGATATAATACAAGCCATATCTAAGTGCACCCAATTGGTTTCAAATGAATGGAATGAGCAGCATTCATTTAATAGAAGAAATGGGGAATATTCCAAAATTGCCCATGTTTGCCTCCCTTGACTTAAAAAAATTTGTAGTGAACATTTTGAGGCTGAAAAGAACCAATACAAATGGTGATAGGAATTTATTATCCAAAAAATGGTCAGGCGTGATTTCATATACTTTTCAACTGGTTAAATAAAGTGCTCCCAAAATGTGTAAAAAGACATTATTCAGGAAATATTACCTATGATTACATGTGGAAACATACACAACGCGTAAGGTGTTACATGATGTGAAATAAAGCTTTTTCTATGATCTTACACCGCGTTCGAGAAGTTCCTGTGGTGCGTGTCCAAAGTGCAGTGATGAAGTCAGGAAATATTTCAACTTGCTTAATGAGAAGGCTAGGAAGCAGACGTTCATAAAGTACTGCTTATGAAATGATTTCCAAGTCCTTATACAAATGTATATGGGGTATGTTAATCACTGCAGCTGCTTTCTCCAAAGGTACTACTGATGACTCTTGGAGTTCTAAATGCTTATTAGACCTGTAATATTGATACATTAAAAAAACCATTAGGTTAGATGATACTGTGCAAATAAGCTCTACCCTTTCCTCTTGTTATTGTATTTGATAATGATGAGTATGATTATATTATAATCATGAATTTAAGCTGTAAATATAGAATTCATTTACTTTTACCCAGGGCACAAGTGCTAGAGTGCTAAAGGGCACAAGAGCACACCCCTTGCTGTTGATTTAACAAGCATTTGTGCCCTTGGGAATGCTGCACTTTGCAGCTGGTGCCAGATTCAAAATTCAATGTAAGGGCCAGAGTGCAGACCAACAATCTGTCAGGGCCACACTACAGCCTGCACCATTTGCCCCACTCCTTAACTTGCATGGCTATTTGGCATGAGCATTCCTGTCTGTACAGTTTGACAATTATATGTTGCTGCATATGTAAACATAGGGTCTACCACCATTATTTTTTTAGCAAGGACCTCCATAAGGATGAATTAAGCATAATAAACTTTTCTTTGTTACACATGAGAAAACAACAAGACACTGTAGGAAATATCACCATCAAAGCAGTGTGTGCGTCACTTTCATACAAAATCCCTACAGATGCAAGAAATTTCGGGCCAAAAGCATATCAACAATGAGTCAACAAAGATCTATCTAACTTCATACAGTTCACTGTCAGTTCAATGTGTAAAATTAAAGATTTAACCAAGCAGTTCTTGAAGCTCTGGCCTGGTATAAGCCATATGTTCCCAAAGCTTGCCTCAGGCTTTGCACAGGTGGATCACTAAGTGGATGGACAAATTTGACAGATCTGCCTGTGTTCCCGATTGATCCCCCTGTGCAGCTGTAAGTATACAAAAAAGGTTTTGTTGCTGAGGCTCGAGTTAAGTCTTAAGAACTTTTGGTATAAACAAACTTAAACAACAGCACCACATGAACTGAATTTAAAAGGGGGGATGGTAGCTCTATGCGTCCGGATGTAATTTTTGGAATTACTGTATGTAACCTAAATTGTTCAGTTTTTTAAAAATATATGCTGGGTTAGTCCATACTTGAGGTGGACATCTTAGCAGATATATAATTACAACGCAGTCTTCTACATCTGCGCAAAATGCACTTAAAGGTTAAATAAATATATTTTTGAGCAGATCCGTTACAGTAAAAATGTATTTCCAGTAGGAACAAATTATAGTCTACAATGGAAAGTGTTCATCTCTTTTCAAGAGTGGCTATATGGGCTTTTTATTTTGACCTTTGACAAACAAAAATGTGAAGAGGAGACTTTTATTTTACCTTGGATTTTTCGGCTTCTATAAATTTCACCGAGAGCACAAAGCCTTGGGGCAAAGAGTTGGGATATCATATCATAGAACCCCTTCCCACTCTGCTTTCTAATTGTCTAATAACCTAATGCAACGTAATTACAATATCAAGCCAAATGTCGGTTGTTGAACAAAAATAAAAATGTCTGTACAGAAAATGTAAACAATCCCATTTGAACATCAAAGCAAATACAGTAGATATAGCATATAAAGTATTGAATGTGTTTCATGTGAGCCATTGCATCTATAACAAAAGGATATGTTTTGATATTAAGTATGGACGTTTTTTTATTTATCATTCAACAGTGGGTAGATGATGGAAGCATGAACATTTCTGCGGGCAAGCAGAACAGAGGGTAATGGCATGCTGAGTGATTTTATGGATGTGGTTTCTAAAAAGGCCATTCTACAAATCAACTAGTAAATGGAGAAAACATATAAAGGTATTACCAGTAGAAAAAAAACAGTAAACTGTAGTTTACATACATTAATACCCACAAATGCTATACCACTATACATCACCTCTAATTACACAATAAATCCCTAGACATAGCCTTTGGTCTGCACATGCCCACCTTCTCTACTCTTTACCTGTTAACTTCTGCATCCAGGACTTTTCATGTGCTGCACCCATCCTTTGCCCCATCCCATTAGAAACTCACAGAGCCTCCATTAGAAACTCACAGAGCCTCCATTAGAAACTCACAGAGCCTCCATTAGAAACTCGCAGAGCCTCCATTAGAAACTCACAGAGCCTCCATTAGAAACTCACAGAGCCTTCATTAGAAACTCACAGAGCCTCCATTACAAACTCACAGAGCCGCCATTAGAAACTCACAGAGCCTCCATTACAAACTCACAGAGCCTCCATTACAAACTCACCAAGCCTCCATTACAAACTCACAGAGCCTCCATTACAAACTCACAGAGCCTCCACTAGAAACTCACAGAGCCTCCACTAGAAACTCACTGAGTCTCCATTAGAAACTCACAGATCCTCCATTAGAAACTCACAGAACCTACATTAGAAACTCACAGAGCCTCCAGTCAAATGGTCACTTAAAACCCACCTTTTCATTCTTCACTATAACCTAAGCACTTAGCAACTTGACCTCTCACTCAACTCCCTTAATCATTAAGGTTTTCCATCTTTCACTATGCACTTACCATAAGGGTTTAAGCACATGGGCAGATTCGGGGAGATTTAGTCACCTGGCGACTAATCGCCTCTTCTTCGGGGCAACAATATCCCCGAACTGCCTTCCCTTGCCTTCCGCCTGCTAAAATGAAAAAACGCCTGCGGCAATGCCCTCGCGGTGCATCGATTTCCGAAGTCGCTGAAGTTTCCACGTAAGGCAACTTCGGATGACTTCGGAAATAGAAGCACCACGAGTGCATTGCCATGGGCATTTTTTCATGTTAATTGTCCCTGTTCCATTGACTTGAATCTGGTCAGTCTCTCTGCGGTCACACACAGGCTGAGGTCAGCCCAAAAAACGCAGGCTAAAAACAGCTACTGACAACAGCCTGTGTGTCCATAGCCTTAGGTCTTGTAGTCTTCTATCCCTTTACTTTGTAAGGTACTGCCAGAAATGATGGTTCTATATAAACAAAAATAATAAAAATGGTGCCAAACAACAGTAATGCTAATCCTGTTAAGAAAATCTGGATGCTGTGACATCTGTGCCATGGACAGGCTGGGGAATGTTCACAAAATATATTTTCTCTATATAATTTGATGCTCTTAAATATTAGAGGAGCATCCAATCTATGCATGCTAACACATGACTTGCAACTGTATAGAGTGTAATTTTGAATGTAATAGTATGCATGGAGGTGTTGCTGAGAACACCCTATGTAACGGTCGGCACCCAACACCAGAACAAACACCAAGCACCCTGGTCTCGGCTCGTGCTTCACCAGTAGTGTGACCGCCTTTGGGCCTCGGGAGGAGCCTTCGGCTTACTTGGATGCCACCTGGACTTAAACGAGAGGTGCAAGATGAGATAGGCAGAGGGGCACGACTGTAGAGCAAAGTCTTTGGACAGAAGGTCGTAGTACAAGGCATGAGGCAATAGAGTAGTCAGATCAGGCTGGGTCGAGACAGGCAGAAAATCAGCGTAACAATTCAGGCCGGGTCTGGGCAGGCAGTGTTCAAAGCGAGGTCAGGCAGGCAAGGGTCAAAACCGAGAGATCAATCAGAAGGGATGAGGCTGAATCGGAGTCAAATAACAGGCAAGGGTCAGGTTCCAGAGTTCAGAGTAGTAAAACAGCCAGACAGGGTCAAATACAGGAATCAACAGACAAGAAGCTAAATAGCACAAAGTACAAGGCACCAGGAACAAAACCTATCACGGGCAACATTAGATTAACAATACCTCTTTAAATATTTGAATTTGGTGCCATTGCGCACTGATATCATACGTCAGCGCGCCTGCGCCTTTAAATGGCGAGAATGCGCCAGGAAGGAAGGCGGCAGGAGGAGCGGCGCGGCGCGGCGGGACGCCATGTCTTCAGGAAAACACAGGTTTATTTAGGTAAACTATTCCCAACATAAAAGTAACAGGAACACAGTTCATTAGCGTTTGCCACACTCTGGAACATTCAGGCTTCTCACTTAGCCCTGCTGACTCTCCCTTCCAGGAACACAAATTAACCAGCCTTTGGCCTGGCTCACTTTTTAGAAGCACTAGACCTCACTCCAGCATAGGGAGGTGTCCACAGGGCCTCATGCCCTCCACCAGAAGGTCTCCAGGGCACGGAGGTGTAATCCCACAATTCTTTTATTTGTGTCACGACCGGCTCCCAAAATCCAAAACAGTTGCTAGGCTCCCTAGTCTCAGCTCTGCTTCTGCCTATAGCAGCCGCCTTTCACTTCGGGAGGAGCCCTCCACTAATTGGATGTCGCCAGGTCTTAATAAGAGAGGAGTCAAGCAAAAGCTCTGGACAAGCAAAGGGCCACGGTCATCATAAAGTCTTTGGACGGAAGGCACAATTCTTGAAATAGACAAAGCATAGTCAGACAGGCTGGGTCGGTGCAGGCAGAGTTCAAGCAAGGTCAGACAGGCCGGGTCAGTGCAGGCAGTGTTCATGGATAGTCAGACAGGCAAGGGTCAATACCAGTAGAATCAGAATAGTCAGGCAGGCAAGGGTCAAAACAGAAATCAAACAGGACTAGAAATGCACCCAGATACTAACAAGTTAGACCTAACAACAGGCAATCATTTTGTATACAAAGTCCATTTAAATATTCAAAAGTTCGCGCCAAAACACGATGACGGCATGATGACGGCGATGCTGGAAAACCCGGAAGTGTGCGCAGCGCACTCCATAGGAGAACCGGTGTCTGAAAGAGAAGGATCACTAAAGCGAGCATCCCCGCCGGTCCATTTAATCATGGATATGGGAGATTTTATATGCAAACCATTTCCTATAATTCTCAATAAATAGCACTACCAGTTATTTATACTTGACTGATGCCTTTTAATTGTATTCCTGCAGATCATATACATAATAATCAGGGTTGTGGAAAATAGCTCATAGTGCAAGTTGATCTAGATATTAATCCGATTGCTATCTTGGAGTCAGGAAGGATTTTTTCCACCTCTGAGGAAAATTGGCTTCAAATGGGGTGTTTTGCCTTCCTCTGGATCAACTAGCAGTTAGGCAGGTTAAAATAGAGTTAAAAGCTTGAACTTTATGGGCCTGTTTCTTTTTTCAATCTAACTTACTATGTTACTGTCACGGGTGGGTTGGGTTTCTGGCTCTGTGCCTTAACCATTGGGCCAGGTGAGCAGCCTGAAGGGCCTTTACAGCCTTATCACAGCAGCAACCTGATTGGTGGGTTGAGGTAAGCCAATCAGGGTTGACTCTGCCCTATATAAGGTCAACCCTTCTCAACCTCCTTGATGAGCATTAACCTATACTAGCACTGTGGCATCGCCCCTAGCTAAAGGTTCCTGCTCTAGCCTCCTTTTCTTGTCCGTTCCTTGTCTTGCTTCTACTGCCTTACTTTGAACCTTACCTGGTTACCTTGCCTTGTTCTGATCCTATCTTACCATATCCTTATTCTGCCTTGTCCTTACTTGACCTTCATCTGACCTTGCCTTGCCTGTTCCTGCTTTCCAGTCCTCTCCTGCTTCCAGCTCTGTGCTGCCTTATACCTTGAACCTTGTCTTATATCTTCCCTTGTCTTGCTCTGTATCTTGCTCTACCCTCCCGTTTCTGCTCCAGTCCTTCTGCTCTAGTCCTTATGCTCCAGTCATTCTTTCTGGTTCTCCTGCTCCAGTCCCTGCTACCCTGATTCTACCTCTGCTCCATCCTGTTCTGCCCTGTCCTAGCCATTCCAGCCTGTCCCAATCTACACCCTCTCCATCCTGTCCCATCTAAACTGTTCCTGTTTTACACCTGCTCCATCCTGCTCTTACCTTACCTCTCACTGTTAAGGGCCTTTACTGTAAGTGTGAGTAGTTTGAATTTGATTCTAGAGGAGATACCTGCCATCCAAAATATATCCCCTCTGACTTGTACAATGTATGTATGGGTCAAAGATAGTTTAAAATTCATCAATGGCCCAGAGAATGAAGGGCAGATTTATTATGTGGTGCAAAAACAATGGTGGAATAATGCACCAGGCATCACCATGTAAAAAACAGTGTAAAAATGGCTTAATTTTTTTTACACAATATTCTTTGAGCAACTTCCGCCGGAACTTACTTACAAAGGTCTGAAGCAGTGTAAAATAATGTTGGAAAGTCTGGCATTTGCATGGCAAAATATAACTCACCTTGATAAACTCACCATTTACACTTGTTTTTTTTACACGGTTTTGCACAGCATAATAAATGGGCCACTAGTACAATGTTTTACATTGACTGCTTTTAGCACTGATGAAGTGTGTTGGGGGAGTGATGATTCTAAATTATTTATGTATATTGATTTGTAACTGATAGAATAAGGTGGGAATTGAGTAGAACACGGTGGGATTTGAGGCCCTGTGACACCTTACCAATTTAGTGGGTCATCATCACCAACTGGGCCCTGGGTAACATAACATTTCAAACCCAGCTCTGCTATAAAACAATGAAGAACTAATCACTGCACATTATTCCTAACAACACACTAAAATTCTAAACTTACTGTGCACATACTTCAGTGGGCAAAATAAAGTGGGTCTGTAATTCAGAATGCAATTTTTTTTAATTAGAATGTTCTTAATTAATAATAATTCATACAACTGATGATGAATGCTGTCTGGAGCGGGAAGGACCTTTCTCAACAATAAATGATTTATCTCCGTCATGAAATGTTGCTGCAATTAGCTCTGAGTGGTAGGACTGAATGGAATAAAATAAAATATACACAATAGCATTTGTTTTTGAACTCCAGCTAACAAATAATCTGCAGACTGTTTGAACATAATTTTGGAAACAATGATGCAATGGTCTGAAAAGTGCTGAAAAAATCTAAACAAATGAAATCAAAAGCTGAACAATGTTAGCAAAGAGCAAAGAATATACCCAACAAGATATATGGCAGCAATACATTATCATGCTTTCTACAGCAGATGGAGCCAACTATTACATTAGTATATAATTATATTATATAATATTAGTTGATCTAAATCCTTATGAGCTTTCCAGGTTTAACTTCTAGGCAGGCACTGCCCATATGTACTATTACTCTTTTTTAAATAAACTACACTTACATAGTTGTCCATTTAAGCCTTGAGAAATGACTCTGTGTTTAAGTCTCTGGGAGGCTTGCTTTAAAGCCACATGGTAACACTTGTGGAAATTTCTTGTGACCTTATGTTCTTTGGGTAGGAGATATTTAACAGTATTATGACAAACTTGGGGAGGGTTAAATATACACAATGCTTGAGATTTTTTTTCTCTGTGTTTTGCGTATTGGACAATCATGGGAATTTCTACCAAGAGGCAGAACGTAATCTTGCCTTAGGTGGCACTCTTCCAGGGGCAATAAATGGCAGCTACAAGGTAAATTGTATAATTTAAGAGCCAAAATTCCAGTTATTCTAAAAGAATGCTTATCACTTATAGGTAAGGAGATTTCTCCCTTCCAGTTTGCACAAAAATCTATTTAAGCTTTGTAGTACAGGTATGGAACCTGTTATTCAGAATGCTTGTGTAGGGATCTGGTAAATTAGCCACCCTTAAGAATATTGGCAGGCAGCATTTATAGACACCTAAATGGGTCCTAATGGGGGAACTATTTCGTTACTCTGCCTTAAGCTATGACCCTTGGTGTTCTCACAGTGTACAGTAGATGGCACTGTGCTATAGTAAAAAGGTCTAGGTAACCATGTGCTCTGGGTCCATTGCTTAAGCCCTTACCAAGCAGACAGAAAGGGAATCGGTAGTGGCACCTAGGTACATTAGGTCTAGTTAAAGATAAGCTATACTTTGTTACAGTTCCACTACACCCTGCCTCCACACCATTGCGAAGGCGTCACCCCTGAGAGAAAGCTCTCGTCTGGAGCACAAATATGAAAGTAAGCTCTTAGTAGAGACTATATTTTACTATAGTGCTACACGTGTTACCTGGGTTTTCTGGATAACAGATCTTTCCATAATTTGGATCTTCATACCTTAGGTCTACTAGAAAATCATTTAAACATTAAATAAACCGAATAGGCTTGTTTTGATTCCACTGAGGATGAATTATATCTTAGTTTGGATCAAGTCCAAGGTACTGTTTTATTATTAAAGGAAATCGTTTTTCAAAATTTAGATAAAATGGAGTCTATGGGAGATGCCTTTCCATATTTCAGAGCTTTCTGGATAACGGATCCTATACCGGTATAGGAAGTCACTTTTGCATGTATCATTGGACATGTGGCATCCATATTATAGATTTAGATACAGAATTTACATCACAAAACAAATCTAAAAAGTTAACATGTTGCCTTATACAGCAAATTACTAGTCTGCCATTTTGATTTACTAATATTTTAAGCTTATAAATATGTATACAACATAAAAAATTATAATAAATTAATCTAATGTCCAAAAGTGTAGAATATAAATAGAACTGTATTTTGAAATGGTGCATATTTCAAGGCTCTGTTAAATATTATTGATTAGTATTTTGATGAAGTCCTGAATTGGCAGTGGTCCCCTGCTCTTTACAGTGTGCCCATCCGATATAATAGCTCGGCCATGTACAAAATTAATTATACTCCAATCCATGGATTTTGTGAATTAACTGTTTCAGATGTGCCTTTTCCAAGAGCTTTATCAAAAGGAATACATAACATTGCAAGCAAAATGCATTTTGGCATTCAGCTAAATAAGTCAAGGAGCTGCAAAAAGCACTGAGATAAATTAATTAAAGATAATTGAAACATAAATGCAATAGCACCCAACTGCTTCACTTAATATGGCTACACTAGGCAGTTTAGTAGAAAGACACTGCTTGAATACAACGTGTGTGCTGACATTGAATTCTATTCATGCCATTTTGCTGATGTTTTCCCCCCTCCTAACAGAAACATTTCCTCTAGTCCTAATTATGCTTTTCTTTTTATAACTGCTACATCTGGCAATCCCTTTCTCACTCTATTTCACTTCTGCCTGAGCCCCTGATGCTCGCACACTACATTCCTCCTTCAGCTGAAAATGGGTAATAAACATCTCACTGCAACCTAGAAATGCAACTCATTCTCCTCCAAATGAGATATTCCCTCTGCTTGTTAATGTAAAACATACACACAGGCATAAGCACACTCCTTCTTTTGCCCTTTCATAATTAAAGGTGAAACCTACCATATTTAAAGAGTATTTGTACCCTGTAAGACACTAAGGATAAGGACACAACCTACTGTGTAGCACAATGCATTTAATTAGTTACAATTTATTACCACAGAGAAAAAGTTAACCATTTTCAAAAATTTTATTTTTTTGTTTAAAATTGAGTCTATGTGAGATGGCCATCCTGTAATTCTGAGCTTCCTTGATAATGGGTTTCTGGATCCCATCCCTATAACAGCATCATGTGCATCAACTTGAACACACCTGGCCTTTTGGCTGGTTGACCCGTGTGGTCACACACTGTGCAATATAGAAGGGATTGCAACATTGACCTTTATCTTGGCCCTTAATAAATCATACTTCATAAAACGTCAGAAACATCAACACAATGGGACTTTTTGGGAGCATACTAGCCATGCCTCTGGAAACACCCCCAGTCATGCTCCCAGGCAGCGTTGGACTGGCCCACTGGGATACCAGGAAAAGTCCCGGTGGGCCCAGGTGTCAGTGGGCCCTCATGCTGCTAAAGGTTTTGCCTATTTCATGGCAATTCCCTATTTCTATGAGAAAAAGAGGCTAAATAGATGGAATAATTGATTATAGTATGTAAAGAAAAGAGACAAGGGGAATAGAGGTTGAGTGAGGAGAGGAAGAATAATAGTGGGTCCTGGCTTAGGTTTTTTGATGGGCCCCTGGTCTAAGGTTTTTGGGTGGGCCCCTGGTGTCCCAGTCCGACACTGCTCCCAGGTCTGCCTAGTGCACCTTTAACTTTGGGTAAGTTATATACCTTTTTCCATTGCAGGGTTAAAATTAAAGTGGATGAGGAGCGGGAGACTGGGCTGTTATTGAAGGTGGATGCATGGTGGAGCAAATCAGGTGAGTTGATATGTCTGAACATGTCTAATCACGTTTCCCAGTTTTTGCAGGCTGCCAACTGCATACACTGCAGAGAGTTCATACAAGAGCACTGTGGTACAAGCAGTATGGTAGCTGTTAGTTTGACTGGATCTGTCAAATAGGAAAATGAGGAATGTTCTGTGCATTCAGTAAGCTACACCTTTCTACATTAGTCACCCTCCGATACCTCATTAGTGATGGCCCAAATGATTAGCCTGGGCTGTCAAATTCCCAGCTGCCCCAGAAAAGTGCTGGGTGGTTAAGGATTTTCATTTAACAACACCTAATCTGCACCACTACCAGTCTGGTATTCCTGTATTAATCCATTTGTTTCATTACAATTCCACAAGGTATGTTTATGCAATGCATGTCCTTCATAGAGTGACAGAGTTTTAGCCCAACTGTAATGAGGAAAACAATATAGCACACTGAATAATTCATAGAGGTGCTGCCTTAAAAAAAGCACTGGGGAATTGTATGTTAGAGTAGCACAAAAGAAAAAGGCTGAATATAAAACACTGACTGCTCAAAGACTAAAAAAATATATTCTACGACATAAGAAGGCACTGGAAGAGAGGGAATAGTAATATGTCCAGGCCTACTGGGAACTGCCACATGCCCCAGGCCCCAGAGCAGTATGTGGCAAATGGTAAACACAGTGGTGGTTTATTAAGGCACATCCAGATGCTGAAAGAGAAACATTAAGCATTATTAGAAATCTTTTTATAGCACCCGTCTTTACTGTAAATGGTACAATTACACATAGGGTTAGAGTATATGAAGAGGTGAGATGACCGAGATGTCTGGAAGTTCCAGAATGGGATACAATAAATGAAATCATACAGTAAGTCAGGTAGGTCCATTCCCAGATTCAACTGGATCACTGCTGGGAATTCTAGTTTTGCAACAGCTGAAGAAATGAAAGCTGTAAATACTGATAACAATATCACATACTGTATCTAACAAGCATTATACAATGTACAATCAGGGTCAAGTTAGAGAAGAGGGAGCCCTGGCAACACAGGCAGTTTGAGAAGGAAATTAGATAAATAAGAGATGCTCACCCTTAGTACAACAGTTTTAGAACTACCTAAATGCCTATAAACAGTAAATATGTTTCCTATGTGCTTCTAACTACATTTTACCCTAAAACGGATGATTCCCTCAAATGCACATGTAGATGTCCTTCATAGCTAATGATTTAATGCACAGGGTGATATCAGATATCATGCCAGCACTGAAAGGACTCTGTTTATATGAGATACAAAGGTGAGAGCAGATTTACTGTCACCAAGAAAACAAAACATGAATGATTTGCAAATTCTTTTTTATGATGTCTTAAGACAGATTTGTACCCAGAAAACTTTGATAAATGAGTGCACATGCTGTGGAATGGGCTTCCCAAACAGCTGCATCCTGTTAGAATATCAGCAAATGAATGGGAAAAGATGTTCTGTAGAAAGAAGGGAAAGGGCTGCCATTCAGCTGTGAATGTAGGTTTCTCCATCTAAATGAGCAGGCTCAAACCTCACAAGAATGTTTCAGTCTAGACCAAGTGCAATTTTTTTTATGAAGCAGTGAACCTAAGATTTGAGAAATGATGACGTATACTAGGAATGAATTCGGAGTAACTGAATCATTTCCATGTAATTAACTCTATTTAAACCTGGGAAGCAGCAACCCATAACAACAGTATTTCACAACAAGACAACCTGGTTAATTGCTGATTAGGGATGGGTGAATTTTTCGCCGAAAAAAATGACGCCCATAGACTTGTATGGCGTTGTGCGTCAAAAATTTTTTCGCCGCGAGACAAAATTTTTGGCAAAACGAAACGGGTCAAATTCACCCTTCCCTATTGCTGATCGGTTGAAATAGGGTTCGATTCAAGAATTATATATTGCAATTTTCAAAATGTGAAATCTGTGACCCTAGAGATCTTGTAGAACTGCAAATCCCACATTGCCATGAAAACAAAGGCTGGCAGTGGGCTGCTGGGAGTTTTACAGTCAAATGACTTCAGGTTGCTTATCCTTTACCAATATGTCCAAATTGCGTTGAAAAGCTAGCTGCCATTAGCCACATGAGAGCAACAGGTTTTTTTGTGGTTCCGTGAGCTTTTACTTCAACAGCACCTGGAGGACTGGGATGGGCATCACAAGGCTCAGTTCCCTAATACAGTATATGTGCTGAAATATTTCAAATAATAATTCTGCTCAACATAAAAGTAAATTTGTCCCCATTTTCCATTAGGCAGTAAAATACAGTATATGAAAGAAATGAATCCCCTAGTAGAATTGGATGCCTTAGTCATTCATATGTTTAATTTATAGCCATTAAAGTAAAGTTCTCTGCAAACACAGAAATTAAATGTTGAGAAGTTGGTGAATTTCCTTGTAATCTTAGCAAAGGTTTGCTAGATGTGGATTATTTTATCACCTAGCTGTGTGCCCTGTACCACAAGGACATCTTGCAAAGATTTAGAGATTTTCTCTCCTCCAAAAATCTGAGTTTATTTGCGGCCGGGTTGCTTTGTGTTAAAGCACAGCTGACACCTTTGGGTCCATCTCTGCATTACATCACTTTAATAATCTTTACACACCAGTGTTCCCTAACATAAGTAACATTTACATGGATCTGTCATCCCACATTCTGAATCCTGATTACTCTATCCTGCTATAATGCATACACTTTTTAATGAATCAACATTATATAGAATGCTCATTATATATGTGCTCTGTTTAAAGATACAATGGAAAAATCAAGAAGGAATTATAGGCTGTTGAACTGCTGTGACATTACTGTATGACCAGCTCAAAGATTCTTTGTCTAAGGTGGGTGCTCCTCTATAAAAAAATATCCATCCGTTTGCATAACTTAACCTTAGTTGATTTCCTGCCACAGAAATGTATTGCCTTTTGCCTCTATTTAAATATACTATACCCATATTGATAGCTGATTATATTGTCTGTTTGCCTTCCAAGATCAAGGGGCAGATCAGATGTAGTTTATCATTTATGTAAAGGGCAGCAATTAAATGGCCAGGATCTACTGCTGCAGGTAAATGAGCCGTCAAGCAAATTAGCATGATCAAGATTTACTTTAGCTTCTCCATAGGAAACCTCTTGGGCTGGGGACTGGGATATATTAAAAGTTCCGGATTTTAGCTCACAAGTATAACAATGCTCCTGTGCCCAATTAGTTCAGATTTAAGTAGCTGTTCAGTGGGAAGATGTTACCACTGTGCTTTGAAACAAAATACAGAAATTGTTGTAGTTGTAAATAGAGATGCATTGATTGAGTATTTATGTGTCTCTTGGTAAGTGTTTGAATGAATAAAACAATGAAATTAGTGGCCATACACAGACCCAGACAAAATGTATTTATAGCCAGCAGGGAATTGTAGAAATTCAGCACTGAACCTTAGATTCCTCTTACCTTGTCCAAATCGGAGCTCTGCAATCGTGCATATGGTTAGCCTGACAAGAGGCTAGAGGAATGCTGAACTGAAGACATTTGCACCACTTTCACTTAATGAATAAAGGCTTTGTTGTTATTGAATCAGCTGTGAGCAGCTCCAACAAGACTCCAGTTTCACAAATAGCCAGTAAAAAGGTATATCCAGCAGTCTTACTACCACTCTGGAAAATCTATCACATCTGAAAAAACATAACTCCAGAATCCACAGATAGTAAAATCCCATGGAGTGAAACGTAGGGCTGATGAGGGGAAGAATATGCCTGGAAAGAGCTATAAGGCTGAGCAGGTCCTTCCACTGTCTCGTGTCTGTATATCCAGGATCAGACTCCTGTTGTGCTGCAGTTTACTTGTCTCTGTGCAGAGACACATGAGGGGAAATGGGATGATGGCATAGCTTAGTATAGATACATAGCACTGCTGCAACTGCCGCCGCTCTAGGGGCTGACTGCCTGCAGGTGTCGTGACAAAGTCTCTGTCCTGACAGCTTCTGAATTGACAGCCTTGTGGGCGGTGATTTTGTTGCAGTGCACGAGCAGGCATTGCTGCAGGGTCCTAATTTTAAAAGCCAGTTGCTGGCCAGGGTACTGAAATGCAGACAGCTTAGTTTTTGACTTTTATTTTAATGTATATATTGTCATTCTAAGACAATTTGCAGGTGGAGTTTTTATTTTATTTCTGTGTTGTTTGTGAATTAAATTTGTTGTTCTTCAGCTGTCTAGATTGGATAGTGTCCCATGTACTCTAGCATTCAGGCACTTGTTTTAATGCAGACTGGAGGATGGATAGGAGGTGCATTAAAAATAATGATTATTAAAAAGATAAAACAAAATCTTATATGATTAATCTGCTTCTTGGTTTCTTGGCTCAGTGACTATGTGTTGTTATCATGTTCAGGATTAAGCAAAGGAGGATAAATAGACAAACAGACCTAAAACCGTAAACAAAACAGAAGAAGAAGACCAGTTGCAAATTGTCTGCTTTATATTAAAAATGCCTGTGGAATAAAAAACACTCGCGTGGATGGTGAGTGTTTGGATTTATAAAATATACCTCTATTAGCTGGATAAAAACACTAGGTATTTCCCAAAAACATTTTTTATATGCCCTTTATATGCCCTTATACAGTGTGTCATTTCTTACATGCATGTGTTGGTTCCACAAGCAAGGCATTTCCAAGTGTAATAACCTAGAGCAACCATTTAACAGATGGCATTTACCAGCTACCTGTTTAAAAGGAAAAAAAATTGTGGTTGATATGGGTTACTGCACCTGGACAAACGTATGGCCTTTTATTATGGCTGTCTAAAGACCAACAAGCAGTTTGTTTCTGATGCCAGTAGTGTCTGTCTTACAAGAAGTGAGTATATGTAGAGATTTTGAAAAATGTCATACCTAAAACTTTCCCTGTATGCAGTGTCATATAGAATTAGATGGGATACGCATCTACTGTGTCTGGCAGGATATGTGTTGTTGTGGACCAGAGGATAGTGGGTTAGTTCTTTATTGCCTCCTGCAGTAGGTTTGTCCTCAAGCTGTGTGTAATTGCCTACAGTGACAATATGCTCTAAATGCGGCTAAAATACTGATTCCTGGCAAGTAAACGGCTGAAACCTTACCCACATATACCAAACAGATAAAAAAAATTATAGAAATCTGCAAGTTTGAGGAAACACATGCAGAATCCAAAATCCAAGCATTGGACTACCTGGAGTCCCTGGATGCACTGCATCTGGAAACCTTCACACACTAACCAGAAACCAATTTAAAGGGAAATAAAAGAGTTAACTTGGGGGTGCCAAAAGTTGGGCACCCCAAGTGATTGTATATACTTACTTTAAACCCCGGGTGTAAGACCCATCACATCTTTACAAGTACAGGTTTTCTGGATAAGGAGTTTTTCTGTAATTTGGATCTCCATAGCTTAAGTCTACTGCAAATATTTAAACATTAATCAAACCCAATAGGATTGTTTTTCCACCATTAAGGATTAATTATAAGTTGGGATGAAGGACAATGTATTATTTTATTACTACAGAGAAAAAGGAAATATTTTTCACAAACTTGAATTATTTGCTTAAAATGTAGTCTATGGGAGATGTCTTTCCCGTAATAAATAGATTTCTATATAATGGGTTTCCAGGTAATGGATGCATGTTGCAGCTCTGACTCTTAAAAGGATTTTTATAGCCCCAACTTAACCCATTATTTCCATAAGTTTCTGCATGGCATTATTGTTTATGATACACTGTTTTTACAACAGAGTCCATGAAGCTATGGTATCTCTGGCCCAGTGATAACTGTCCCACCACATAGAGAAAGGATGGACATTGGATACATAAATTGCATTGCTTTCAATATATATTTATGGTGTATGGGCTGATTTTCTGCATTCCATAGCCAGTCAACACTAAGGGGCACATTTACTAAGCTTGAGTGAAGGATTCGAAGTAAAAAAACTTCGAATTTCGAAGGTTTTTTTGGGTACTTCGACCATTGAATAGGCTACTACGACCTTCGACTATGACTTCAATTCGAACGATTCAAACGAAAAATCGTTCGACTATTCAACCATTCGATAGTCGAAGTACTGTCTCTTTAAAAAAAACTTTGACTACCTACTTTAAACCTACCGAGCTACAATGTTAGCCTATGGGGACCTTCCCCATAATGTTTCTAAGCTTTCGAAAATACTTCGATCGATGGATTAAAATCCTTCGAATCGTTTGATCCAAAGAATTTAATCGTTCAATCGAACGACTTTTCCTTCGATCGTTCGATCAAAATATTTGTGGTAAATCCTTCGACTTCGATATTCGAAGTCAAAGGAATTTTACCTCGAGGGTCGAATATCGAGGGTTAATTAACCCTCGATATTCGACCTTTAGTAAATGTGTCCCTGAGTATGCATTTGCTCACCTTTAATGAGGGTCCAGTAAAAAATCATTTTAAAGCATATGTAGGTAGTAGCAAGAATAGGTTTGCTCCAGTGCAATAAGCTATAACAGCTAAATAGTAATCCAAAATGTTCCTGTGGGGCTCATTTGTAAACACTGTGAACATTTGCACCTGGATAATAACTTATAGCAACCAAATAGTAAGCAAATTATCTGCCTAAAGGGGCCCATTAATATATTTTTAATGAATGAGTTAGCAGTAAGATGTCAATGAATTTTTTGCAGTATTGCTCATATATGTTCGTAGCTGTTTCTGACCTGCAAAGTGTTATTCTGTCATATATATCTTGAGTCATTCTATGAACCCTGAATAAAAATACTTATGATTCATATAATCTTTGTGTGTCCTTGGAGGCACTTTATACTCAAATGAAAAAAATAGAAGTTTCTGTATGATTAGCATTTGTGTAAATAGTGCCTGGGTGTGATAAAGTGCTGTGTATACATTTGATAGTCGATACATCTACTGTATAACTATGTAGGCCACTATTTTTCAATGTATTATTGTAGAGAGAGATATGTGACTCATATACACAACAGTGCACAACACAGGCTATCCTCGCTTAGTCTTCAAGATATTATGCAGACTAGGTAGGGAATATATTTGACCTGTGTTGAAATCCAATGGAATGAATACAAATGCTATTTAAAGCTTTACTGAGATAAACTACATAGTTTGGAGAAGAATTGATTTTGTCCAAAGCATAAAAAGGCTCATTAAATAACACAAGTGGAAGTCTAAAATCCAGTACTATGCTCATTCTTAAAGGTGTTTGAAACTATACAGGTTTCTTTATACCTTTTGGGATTCTGTTTCTTCCATGGTTTCCTTATTGTGTTATGCCACAGTACACAAAGTAAGACTTGTACTTTATGACTGATCAGTAGCAAGAAAGTACAGGACATCCTTGTGTTTCAGTACACTCCACACTATTGCAGGTATGTGACCTGTTATCCAGAATGCTTGCGATCTTTCCATAATTTAGATCTCCATTCCGCTTAAATCTACTAAAAAAAATATTAAAGTATTAAATAAACCCAATAGGATTATTTTAACACCGATAAGGATTAATTATATCATAGCTAGGATCAAGTACAATATAAAGTTTTATTACTACAGAGGAAAAGGAAATCAATTTTTACAATTTGAACTATTTGATTAAAATTGAGTCTATGGTAGCCATTCTGTAATTTGGAGCTTTCTGGATAACAGGTATCCGGATAACATATCCAATACTTGTACATCTCAAATTATTAGAACATACTAATGAACAAAATAAGAACATTGATTGTAGCTACATGAAAATGCACTTGCAACCACTATGTGAATGTCTGTTTCTAGGCTCATAAAGAACAACTACAATATTTTGTCCTATCCCTTTCCAGTGACAGATTCTGTATAGCAGGTTTTTTTAAGCTTTGTCCCAATACACAGACAAAGGAACACTAAAGTTACTTGCTAAAAGCAACTCCCCAAAACTCTAGTAGTCTTTGCATATGGTACTAAATTGCATGACTACACACAATATGCACACATAGGGGCAGATTTACATATGGTCGAATATCGAGGGTTCATTAACCCTCGATATTCGACTGCCGAAGGTAAGTCCTTCGACTTCGGATATCGAAGTCAAAGGATTTACCGCAATTCGTTCGATCGAACTATGGAATGAAATATCGTTCGATCGAACGATTAAATCCTTCGAATTGTTTGATTCGAAGGATTTTAATCCAGCGATCGAACGATTTTTCTTCAAACAAGAAAAGCTTGCGAAGCCTATGTGGACCTTCCCCATAGGCTAACATTGAGGTTCGGTAAGTTTTAGATGGCGAAGTAGGGGGTCGAAGTTTTTTTTAAAGAGACAGTACTTCGGCTATTGAATGGTCGAATAGTCGAACGATTTTTAGTTCGAATAATTCGATTCGAAGTCGTAGTCAAATGTCGAAGCAGCTAATTCGATGGTCGAAGTAGCTGAAAAAAACATTTGAAATTCGATTTTTTTTTTATTCTATTCCTTCACTCGAACTGAGTAAATGTGCCCCATACTGAAGCAAAATTCTACTGTGCATTCTGTGGGTATTCTCTTGCTTGCCTTCTGTCACAATAAACCATTCTGACAATAAAAATAAAACCAAATGCCACATATTCGCTTAGATATCTAAACTCAAATATGAAAACCCTACACAAAAAATAATTTCCCAAAACTCCAGATTTTGCTATATGTAATACAGATCAAATTCTGTCGCAGAGAGAATACTGAAAAGTTGACTATTGTCTCAATGCAAATGAATGAAAACATTTATATTGGTAGAGGTTGTTCTTCGTGTTATTGTCGGTAAAGGTTATTTTCTGAAGAACTGGATTTTTTTATGCAAATTCACACATTAGGGCTTATTAATCGAGGTAACTAACATCCCTTAGTTATAATGAGCCTATTTAAACTATTTAAGCTAGAAAAGCTTGAATAAAGCTCTAAGGTCAAGAGACTCTAATCAATAGCATATATTGAATAGTGTCAATATAGTATTTTAAAATCCTGGAGAGGGTACAAAAAATAAAGCAAACATTCTGCTGCACTTTGCTTTGCATTTTTAATGGTACTTAAAAGTGGCTTAACCATAGAGGAAGCAGACCCTGTGGCTGCTGGAGGGCCTTTGAGGTATAGGGGCCCTATGAGAGCCTAATTTATATACAATCTCAATAAATATTGGTAAAACAGGTACATTTTTAGACATTTTAGGGGCCTGAAAAATACTCCAAACTACAAACGTTACTCTGCACACCATATTAGTATAGACACTTAAGGTGTTCAAATAAATGGTTTAATAAAGTATCTAATTATAACAATGTATAATTACAAAGTCATTAAAACATATATGGGGGAATGTAATAAAAGTTGCAAAGAGCAAAACAATTAGCACAAATAAGAATGAAAAGTTTCATTTCGCAATAATAATGTAATACTCTTCCTTAAACTGTTATTACATTGCGAATTTTAAATGCTGAATTCTGAGAATGATATGTTTTAATGACTTTGTAATTATACATTGTTGTAATTATATACTTTATTAAACCATTTATTTGCATACCGTAAGGCGCAGATTTATTAAGGGTCGAATTGAAAATTCCAATTTGATAGTCTTTAAAATTAGAATTCGACTATTTGCCACCTAAAATCTGCCGAATTACTGTATAAGTGAATGGGACCAATTTGGTGATGTTTGTAGCCTTCCTGCCGTTCGAGTTTTTTTAGGAGAAAAATCTCGAATCGAGTTTGGTTGAATTCGAATCTAATTTGATTCGAGTTTTCAGGTCAGTAAATTTAGTCTGAGTTTTAGATATTAAATTTTTTTATTTAATAACCCCCCAGTCAAATTTTGAAAATATCCGAATTTAAGTTAAATTAAATTCGAAATTCGACCCTTGATAAATGTGCCTCCAACTGTCTGTGCTAATTATGTGGTGTGCAGAGTAACTTTTGTAGCTTTAAGTTAGAAGGCATCTCCAGGCACACAGATTATCTTACAAATCTTCAAAGCGAATAGCATGTAAGCAAGCTTTTATTTCTGTTGACGGATGAAAAATCAAACAATATCTGCTAAATATTACTAGCTCTATGCAATTCTAAGCTAACTCAAATTTGTATGCTTGCTTTATATGTAGAAATATGAAGAATGACTGTAATTCCTAAGACTCTGCTTGTTGATGTAAACTGGAAAATGATGCAAATGTTAAAGCAAAGCAACACAAACCTGGAATTATTTTCTAATGTTAGGTTACTTGCAGAAAACAATTGTTTACATTTTATTAAAAGGGGTTAGGAAACAGAAAGGAAGCATTCTTTCTGATGAAATATAATATTGATGAACAGGTTATACTTCTGTAGAGGTATAACAATAAAAGCAAGCACTTTTAATAATATGTATGAAATACAGTTTCATTGAATATTCTTGCTCACTGTATTATTGTAATAATATATATTACACAACACACAATACACAACAATATTGTGTATTGCCCCAAATCTTTTTTTGGCCATCAGTGTAATTTCTAGAATATATATTATTTTAATTCAAGGATACCTGTAGTTTTTTTCAGGGATTCCTGGGGCAGGTCAACATTAACGGGGCTATTCACTAAAACTCAAGTTTATCTATTTTTTTTATTACAGCAAAGTCGATCTAACTCCCATCCAGCAATTTAACAAAATTTATCAATAATTCTTCTTGAAAAAGTCAGGGTGAAAAAAAGTTGCGACAAAATCGAGTGTCAGTTCAAATTTATCGGATTATTGGACAAAAACCATTGTGGATCACAATGTCAAGAAACATTGTCAGGGACATCTGTCGTTAACTTCTGCATGACCTTGACAGGTTTCAGATTATTTCAGAGTATTGACGAATTCAGATATTTAGCAGTTTTGGGGTATAATAAATCTCAATCTTCAAGTGTTTTCTTCTCTAAAAGTTTGAATTTTCCACTTTAAAAATGTGATCAGAACAATTTGAGGTTTAATAAATGTCCCCCACGTATTATCTATGCATCTATGTATTATCTAGGGCTCTGCTGAACTCAATAGAAAAGAGATGCTTTGCTTTGACAACAGAAAAAACAAACCACCAACTATGATTGCAAACACACTGTAACAAAAAAAAAAAAATACCCTTGCATGTATGGAACAAATAAAATTAAACTAGAATATTGTATATCATTTTAAATGTATAATTAGCAATGGATATTGATCCACCACTGAACCTCTTCAGAAACAAAGGAGCAGCTTTTTAATATTTATTGGATTTGCCTGTTTATTGCAGTGGCAGCTGATGATACGTAGATGCTTTTTACTAAAGATATTATTATGTTTGCTCCTATGATAAACATGGAATCAACTTCGGATGAACTAAGAGAGCTCCTTGTAACAGCTTAGTTTGCAAATAAAGTATGCAGGATACTTTCTTACAGAATGTATTCCTTGTAAATGTCCAACAATTAAATAGAAATCACAGTTATTTATCATTAAACATAGATGAAATGTTTAATATTCAGTAAGCCAATTTATCAGTAAAGATGCAGAATAAAGATTACCATTTTAAGATTTTGTCTAAAAACTACAAATCTGTAGGGACAGAAGCTGCATTTAATGAATATAAACACTGTAATAAATGTTGTAAATCAGCAATCCGGAAGGCTAAGAAAAGAAATGAAGAGTTAATTGCGGTGGAGGTGAAAACTAACCCTAAAAAGTTTTTTAAATATATTAATAGTAAAAAGATGCAGGTTGAGAGTGTTGCTCCATTAAATAATGGTACCAGTATGGTTGTAACAGATACAGATAAGGCAAATGTGTTAAATCAGTTCTTTTCTTCAGTGTATAAAATAGAGGAGTCTGGGTTCACAGGCTCACTTAATAACTGCATGAATGGTTCAGCTCAATCTAGTCAGTGGCTGACTCAGGATATGATTCAAAAAGCTTTAATACAAATTAATGTAAACAAGGCTCCAGGGCCTGATGGCATACACCACCGGGTTCTAATAGAGCTTAGTTCAGTTTTAGACCAGCCCTTATTTCTGATTTTCTCAAATTCACTGTCATCTGGTATGGTGCCTATGAATTGGAGAAAAGCTGATGTTATTCCAATATTTAAAAAGGGATTACGATCTCAGCCTGGCAATTAAAGGCCAGTAAACTTGACATCTGTGGTGGGCAAATTATTTGAAGGCTTGTTAAGGGATCACATTCAAAATTTTGTCCTAATGAATGGCATTATGAGCAACAATCAGCATGGCTTTATGAAGGATAGGTCATGTCAGATGAATTTGATTGCATTTTATGATGTGGTAAGTAAGATTCTGGATAGTGGGGGGGCAGTAGATGTGATCTATTTGGATTTTGCCAAAGCATATGATACTGTGCCCCAAAAACGACTGCTTTCTAAACTAAGGTCTGTTGGGCTTAATGAAGTCGTTTGCACTTGGATAGGAAACTGGCTACAGGATCGGGTACAGAGGGTGGTTGTTAAAGGACCATTAACGTCAAAAATTTTTACAAAAAAATTCGTTCTAATACAACGGAAAAAAAACACCAACACAAATTAAAATTTAAAATAGCAAAGCCTTTATTAAGAAATAACTTACAGAAACTCCACTTCCTGTCCTCTTCAGAAACGGCGAAAGGGCGACCATCCATCTGCAGCGCTCGATTTCTCCTCCTGGCTATACACTGACAGCGTGTCCTCTGCCCGATCGCCTTCTCCAGCTCTTCTTAATTCAGCAGCAGTAGGAAGGTGATGTCTCCCGCTCCTCCGCTCCAGGAATGCAGCCCTGACTGCCGACCCCGTGCCCACTCCGTCACTGAAAAAGAATGCGTCCAAGGAAGAACGCTTCCAGGCTGCTGGTAAAACAACAATCCCGTAGGATTCCTTTTCTCCAAGAGTAACGATCCCTACTCGCTCCCAGTCTCTCGTGGCGCCACTGCCTGTCACTCGCCGGGACATGACATTTGCTGGAGACGTTCTGCTTCCACCTTTCCTTCTACAACTCTGCTCGCTCTCCTGTCCCAAACTGTCGGCATCCGCTAATAGCTGGACTGAGCTTGGCTGCACGGAGGAGGGCAGGAGCCTTGAAAGACTGTTGCGGGGGAGGACGAGCCCCAAACCTGTGGATAGCAGTGTGCAGGGGGGAAGTGATGGCCACGGCTGCCTCTAACCCCTACCTCCCCAGCAACAGCATCGGTATCCATTGTGCACTCAGACTTAGGGGGAGGAATGCAGCCTGGAAGCGTTCTTCCTTGGACGCATTCTTTTTCAGTGACGGAGTGGGCACGGGGTCGGCAGTCAGGGCTGCATTCCTGGAGCGGAGGAGCGGGAGACATCACCTTCCTACTGCTGCTGAATGAAGAAGAGCTGGAGAAGGCTGGAGATCACCCATTCTGATTAGAAGAAAAGAGGTTCCGCCTAAATATTCGAAAGGGGTTTTTTACAGTGAGAGCTGTGAAGATGTGGAATTCTCTCCCTGAATCATTAGTACAGGCTGATACATTAGATAGCTTTAAGAAGGGGTTGGATAGCTTTTTAGCAAGTAAGGGAATACAGGGTTATGGGAAATAGCTCATAGTCCAAGTTGATTCAGGGACTAGTTCGATTGCCATTTTGGAGTCAGGAAGGGATTTTTCCCCCTCTAAGGCAAATTGGAGAGGCTTCAGATGGGTTTTTTGCTTTCCTCTGTATCAACTGGCAGATAGGTAGTTAATAAAAAAAAACATCAAAAAAAAAAAGGTTGAATTCGATGGACATGTGTCTTTTTTCAACCTTACTTACTATGTTACTATGTTACTATGTCTACACTTTTAGACTCCTTTAGTCTAAAAAAACTTTATATTCTATGCTCATATTGTTGTGTTCCTTCTATTGATATACAAAGCAATATTAGGATTTTCTGAAAATCACTTTTGGACACCATCAATTTTAACTTAGATACATAGATCCAAATTTAATTATATTGTATAATGTACTGTATTAAATGAGTGCCATTACATTACTAACTAAATACAGCCACAAAGTTGCAGACAATGTTTGAGTGATGGTGAATAAATAAGGTAAAATGAGTGGAGTAACGAACATATTTAATGAACACACTACTGATTTTTACTAGATAGTATCTTTCCTGCTTACAGTTTACATATGCTGCTTTAGGGTAGGACTACACAGGCCTTTTCTGTGTGATCTGAAAATGGAGATATCAAATTGCATGCAACGGAAATAAGGTAAGTGAATGCATGGTAGGATGGTGTAGCAGCGTGGATCCGACGCGACACGACTGATGGATGCAGCAGGAAATAAATAAATAGGAGAAGCAAATATACAAGATATTAATGTTTTGGTATCATCCTCCAGTAAAACTTCATAGTCTCTTTCCACACCACTATCCACTATTATTATTATTATTATTATTATTATTAATAATAATAATAATAGTAATAAACATGTATTTAGAAGGTGCCAACATTTTGCACAGAGCTAACTGGTAGGCAGTGATGAAATAGGTTCTTCATTTCATGTTTTTTGGTTTTGTCCTTTCATCCTTCATGATTTTATGACATAAGTTATTAGGTCTTTTAAGCAATCTTTTACATAGACCAATAGGAAAACCACACTGAAGGACTCCTAAACTGACACAAAAGTTAATAAATTAAGTATTTACCGATACCTGCCTAGCAATTGCAGTGAGATGAAAGTCACCCCCCCATACACACACATATGAGATGAGATTTGTGGAAGTGTTACTAATAATATGACGTTTGAAGTTAAAACTGTTCATGTCCAGAACAAGCTAGCTCACCTGGACTTCTTGGAATTTCAATATCCTACCTAATGCCTCCACTCCCTATGAGTAGATGTCTTGGTATCTATCATGTTTAGATATTCTGCTTTGATGTATCATGACTTCTACAATGTATAATGTACTAGTTGCCAGTGACTGTTATTTAATCTTTTATGCTTTTCTAATTCCTTTTCATATATTTTCTCTTCTCTCTGTTTTCCTTTTCTCTTTTCTTTATCATTGTAAATCTTCAATGAAACTATCTAATATGGATAAAAAAAATAGCCAACATTTCTAAAGGGAGAAACATTGAACATTTTTTATCTGGATTAGTATTTTCAGTGGAGTCCCCCCAGCAGTCTGTCTTTGTCTATTGCTTTTTTCTGTATTGAAAAATGACCTTGAGGTTGGTATTGTTAGTATTATCTCAGTATTTGCTGATGGTAGTAAAACTATCGGTTCAACTCAAGATGTTTCTACTTTGCAAAGTAAAATGGATATGGATGAAACAGGAAACTGAAAATGGAGTTCGTTGTTTTTTTGGGGAAAAAATGAACAATGTATGCTTGTAATATGCTAAATGGGTCCTATTTAATTATAAATTTTGTCGGGGTATTGTCATTACAGACTTGTGGCTCTGTCAGTCAATGTCTGCTCCAATCAATAAAGTGCTTTATAGTATAGAAAAGGCTTGGACTTGAGCAATGAAAGTATAGTTCTTACCTCTTTTTTTGTACAATTTTGGGAACCATTACATAGAAAGGATATAAATAACCTTAAGCTATTTAAGAAAAAAGCAATGACTCTGGTAAAAAGAATAGAGTAATTAAACTAAAAGTAAAGTGTGTTGGTTTAGAAAAGACACTTGTGAATAAACATGATAACTGTTTACTAAAACATCAGAGGATAAGAGCAGATAATTTGTGTTTTCTCATAGAAAATTAACAAAGGACAAGAGGCAGCCCCTTGAGAACAGATGAAAGCCATTTTCACCTGACGCAACACAAAAACTTCTTCCACAATGAGCAGCCATGAAGTGCTCTGTCTGTATATTGTGATGACAAATCACATATTTAATTAGTATGATTATTTAGTTAATCTTATGAATGCCACTGTTAAACATGCCATATTACCTTTGTAGTATCTCCAAGATACTTCCCTTTCTTTCTCAAATAATGTCTTGGCACATACATGACACTGTTCAAGCCTTTGTGTATAGCAGTATTTTAGCCTCCTATTTGAGTCTATATATAATATGGGGCAGATTTATCAAAAGTCAAGGGGAATTTTGAATGAAAGAAATTCAAATGTTGAGCTGTTTTTGTGTACCTCGACTAGGGAATAGTCCAAATTCGATTCGAATTTGTAAAAAAATTCGAAAATTCGAATATTGAAATACTGTTTTATTAAAAATTTTAATTCAACCATTCACCATCTAAAACCTGCCGAATTGCTGTTTTAGCCTATAAGGGACATCCTAGAACCCATTTGGAGTTGATTGGTGGACTTTGAAAAATCAAAGTTTTTTTGGGAAAACTTTGATTCGAATTGGATCAAATGCAGACCTATTCGATCGAAAACAGACCTGTTGGGCCAAAAAAAACTTCAACTTAATTTCAGTTGGTCTTTTTAAATTCGAATGTTGAAGTTTTTCAAATTTGAAATTCAACCCTTGATAAGTATGCCCTATATACCGTATATACTCGAGTATCAGCCGAGTTTTTCAGCATCTAAAATGTGCTGAAAAAGTCTACCTCGGCTTATACTCGAGTCAGCGGACAGTAGCTGAAATTGCAGTCACTTTTAATCATTCCTATACCGACAGTTCGCTTGGGGAGAGACTGCAATATCACACAGCGCCCTCTGTTGGTTATATGAAAGAATAACAGTGACTGCAATATCACACAGCAACCTCTGTTGGTTATATGAAAGAATAACAGTGCACCCTCTGTTGGTTATATGAAAGAATAACAGTGACTGCAATATCACACAGTGCCCTCTGTTGGTTATATGAAAGAATAACAGTGACTGCAATATCACACAGCACCCTCTGTTGGTTATATGAAAGAATAACAGTGACTGCAATATCACACAGCACCCTCTGTTGGTTATATGAAAGAATAACAGTGTGCCCTCTGTTGGTTATATGAAAGAATAACAGTGACTGCAATATCACACAGCACCCTCTGTTGGTTATATGAAAGAATAACAGTGCGCCCTCTGTTGGTTATATGAAAGATTAACAGTGACTGCAATATCACACAGCGCCCTCTGTTGGTTATATGAAAGGATAACAGTGACAGCAATATCACACAGCATCCTCTGCACATGGTATTGGGACAGGGAGACAATGCACACAGTAATCCGTTTGGCAATTCTCTGTCACCATCAAATTTGCAAAGAACTCCGGTTGATCGCTGGGGGGGTCGCTTTGGTGGAATGTGCACTGCTGGGAGACAGGGCTGTAGTTGTGTCTAGGCTTATACTTGAGTCAATACGTTTTCCCAGTTTTCGTAGGTAAAATTAGGTAACTCGGCTTATACTCGGGTCGGCTTATACTCGAGTAAATACGGTATATTAAAAAGGTGTTTTCCCCCTTAAGCCATAACAATAAACCAGTATATCTCATCTAACACAAATTAATGAAATTTGGTTTTGTAAAACTGGAAAGGAGATTTGCTTCTGGGTATACTAAAGAATTTGGCACATTTTATCCCCTTTAGTATAATAATCTGGGTGTTACATATAAACTGAAGCGAAAATGGATTATTATTAAAAATTTGGCCTGATAGTACTATTTTTTCAGCTTCCAGCTCATGGATCATTTACGGGTGCATTACAAACATTCTCATGCTAACTCTCAGATCAGTTGATTCAATAATTATATTTTTATCCATTAAATTGCCAACCTGCGGCCAAAAGATTTTTTTTTATCAACTCTGTGCAAATTTGCCCGTAAGCAGTAACCCATAGCAACCAATCAGCCTTTGGCTTTTTTTCAGGCAGCTGCAAGTAGACCAATGAATGCAACAATTTGAATGGTTGCCATGGGTAACTGCCCATGAGCAATTTTGCCCAGTGTTGATAAATGAGCCTCAATATGCGCTATATATTTAAACAAAAAAAAAAACTGAGGTGCAACCAGTGTCCTTCAAGAAACCCTCTATTTTCAGACACTTCCCTAAAAAATCAGTTTATGGGGTATGCCCTTAAATAATATTGCCATCTACTCAGGACATATTACCTTGTGAAAACAGTAATTTATTTCTAGCTATTCTTAGCTACTGTAGGTGATTTTTTTTCTGTAACAACAGAGTTGATGGCTAATGATAAATTTAAGTATAAATGCAGAGGCCGACAAAAGCAGAATAACATAATAATACATATCATATTCACTTTTTTTTCAACAGGATCGGTATAAAGTGTGCTTGAGGGGAGAAGGGGAAGGTGAAGAATAACAGGTTACTGAGACACTTTTAACTAAAAGTTTGATAACTTATTGCTTGTCTCTGTAACACCCATTTGTTTACAGTATTTTTCATTTTAATACATATAATAAATATGTTAATAAAATTTAATTTATTTCAGCTCAGATGAATTGACCCAAAAACTTGAATAGAATTTTATTCGAATTAGATTCGAATTTAAAAAACTTGAATTTTACGAAGACTGCAGACAACTCCAAATTGATCCCTGGACCTCTCCCATTGACTTATACAGCAATTCAGCAGGTTTTAGGTGGCAAATAGTCAAATTTGAGTTTTTAAAGGGCCAGAGTATGATAAATCTCAAAAATCGAATTCAGATTTTTTTAAAAACTCGAATCTAATTTGAATAACTCCCTAGTCGAATTGGACAGTTTTGACCATAAAAAAATAGAATAGAATAGAATTTTTATTTGACCCTTGATAAATCTGCCCCTTAGAGGTTAGTTTAATAGTGATAGGCGAATTTCCAGTGTAATTTGCAAAACGGCGAAAAATTTGCAAAACGGCGCCGTCATCTCATTTTTGACACCGGCGTATGTTTTTTTGACGCAGACGCCCGTTTTTTGACGTCAACGCCTGTTTTTGACGCCAATGCCCGTTTTTAACGCCGGCGACAATTTTTTTCGCAGCCGTTTCGCGAATTTATTCGGCGGCGGTGAATTACGCAAATTCGCCAGGAATTTGCACCTGGCGAATAAATTCGCCTATCACTATAGTTTAACAAATATGTATTAATTTTACCAGGCAGTAAAGATAGTTCTGGCTCAGGAGTACATTTCTGACATTTTAGTATTTAACAATTCACTTTCCAAATCACTTCTGCTGCTACTGAGCACAATCCCTTCATAGGGCAGAATGAAGTTTGACTTCTCAAATATGTCGGACACATTCAGTAAAATTGACGCTAGTATCAGGTTTCTTAAATATGTCACAAGGTTGAAAATAAATCTTACAGTAGACCAAACTCCTAGAAATCCATCTAGTTTCCCAGAAGCACACATTCCTGCACTTGGGGATGGGCACAATGCATTCCATTAAGTGCCCTATTATAAGATCGAAGCAAAATTGTGCCAGGTTTTGGTTTTTAGGAGAAGGAAAGGTCCAATCAATGGAGGGTGCCAAATGTTAGGGACCCCCAAGGGTAGGATTGTAATGACTTACCTGATACCCAGGGTCACTGCTCCTGTTGGCAGAAAACTGCACCGGCCCGAGGTACTTGTGAGTGTTACTCTTCCTCCCTTCTTCTTTGTTCAAAATCCAGCGGCTGGTGCATGTGCAGTAAGTGAAAAAGCCGTCTTTTTGTTAAAGTCCATTTCTTAACTCTACTGCACATGTGTGCCAACGCAATGAAAGAAGGAAGAGGATCTGTGCTCGTAAGTAGCCGATTTTTGGTAAGTCATTACAATACCCGGGGACGCCCTGACATTTGGCACCTCCCAGTGGATTGTACATTTCCTTCTCCTTTAACAGACATTGAGGCAGGTCCTATATGGGGTATTTTAACAGATCACAATCTATTGTGGGTTGTATTTGTTAAAGTTCTTGATAATGATATATTTGTCATTGGTCCGAAACCTGACTGGCTTTGTCATCTACTCATTCCAAAGAAATATGGTTAGAATGTGAGAACTGTACATCCCTAGGGTGAATAAGCAACACGCCACTGGACTTGGAGTATTGTTATCATTAACTCAGCATGTTTGTTTCTTTATTAAACTGTTTGTTTCTTTCAAACCATCGGTAGCAGTTACAAGACAAAGCTCCTCCTGAGTTACTGAGAAGGTGGTACATTAACCTTTACCCCATTAGAGCACTTGTTGTGCTAAAATGAAGGGGGAAAGTGTGTAGAATTTGAAATCAAATACATTCTGTGCTGTTATTGATAAATTAATGTTCTGCCCTGAGGCATTAACATGCATGTATATTGTAATAGTACTTTTCAGTAATTCTCATCTTTAGTTCAAGTTATTCCTGTAAAAAAAATTATCTGTACACTGAGAACCTTTAACTAAGGACTTCATCAGCAGCATTTTACAGTAATCAGTACTTTCTTGGAATGATACTTATATTGATGATGTTCCTTTGTTCCTCTGAGGAATCTTAATTAGTATTATATTGGAGCCATAAACATATTTCTTAAATATAGATGTTAAGTGCCATACACTCCAGTGGTTTGCTCACTGTTCCTCTGGTATACAAAATATCTAAAGCTCACATAGGAGAATTCCTGCTGCGTATAACAGATTGGTGTTCCCAGTATCCCCAAGCACTTAATTTTGCAGCTTGATCTTCAGAAATCCTCTTGCTAGGGTCACATAAAAGGTCTCTCACATAGGGTTAGTTTCTTTTAATTAAGTCAGCTAGCAGACAGGTATCAAATCTCTTCTCTATCAGGAGGTCAGACCTTATCCTTCAAGTCAGCAAAGGGTTCTCCAAACAAATCTCTCTAGGGAACCATTTGACCAGAGCATTGACACAGAACATTCAACCTTTTGAACCACTTTCTCCTAAGTGTTGCAATGTACTGGACAAAATGTTACAGCTGGACTGAAAAATAAAAATGTATATATATATTATTTATTTATATAAAGCATAGTAAATATCCCCTATATTCAGTCTTCACTTACAATACAAGGTTTAAAGATTCATCAAACAGAATAACATGTGTACTTCTAAGGGCTAAAGAAAGATTACCTATGAAGCCACAGACTAGTTTAACCCCATATATGCTATAAATCATGACATTCTAATTACATACATTAACTTATCAATATAGGGTAAATAGAAGTATACAAGTCCATGACATAAGTGCATAGGGAAAAATGGAAAACAAGTAGTGTGTGCAAAGAGTAAGGGGAACACTTGAGCATGGGTTCTCCACTTTGTGCTGCAGCTTGCATTTTACCTATTGTATTGTGAAGCATTCCCTTATGTGTATTTCCTACTATATGTATATTTACAGTAATTGCCAGGCAGTACCAGGGTTGTCTGACCTAATGAAAACTGCTATGTCATACTTGCCTAAATGTGGGTGCAAAAAGACATGTGTCTAGCAAGCCACCAGTTCTATCAGGTGGTGGGTTTTCTTCATAAACCCGAAGTAACGCACACCAGGAATCGACAGTTGAGTCCTCACCCCCCCCCCCCCCCGCTCAGCCATCACATTAATAAAGGTAGTCTCTGGCAGATTTTTTAAATTTTTTATTTAATTTAAATTACCAATTATACAAGCACCCATGGGCCACCCCCTTAAACACAGGACCTTGGGTGGGTGCCTATATACAGGTATATATATATATATATATATATATATATATATATATATATATATAATATGTGACCCTAATAGATAGAAACATGACCCTAATAGATAAATAAACTGAACCAAGACAAACCATCCCATGTCTGTGTATGGCTGTAAACATGAAATGAAGGTAAATAAATGTAATGGGACATAGAGTGATTTCTATGATTAATAGATGTCTTGGTCATATTGCTCAACAGTAAGCTGAGATCCTAAAATTTATTATGTAAAAAGTGAGATGTAGAGAATACAGATTTGCAGTAAAATTCTCATTTTTACAACTTGTGAAAATGTTAACAAATCTGTGCTACAATTAGTTTTTCAGCTTGGGGGAAGCAAAAAAACACCCATTGACTCCAGTGCATTTGCTGCAAGAAAAAATGCTTTTGACTTCAATGCATTTGGTCTGAAAAAAAAACACCCATTGACTCCGACACATTTGGCACAAGAAAGCACTCCCATTGACTCCAATGCATTTGATGTAATAGTAAAAAAATGTTGGAAAAATAACCATTGACTCAATGCTTTGGCAAAATTTCACCATTTCAAATATTTTTACACTATTTCAGCAGCAGTGGTTTCACAGTAGTTTCATGAAAAAAATTGCATATGGTGAATTTCCGAATGTTGCCGCTAATCCATGGCTGGTGAATAAATTCGCTCATCACTACTCCTTTGCATTCAAGCACATGACCAAAGCCCTGAGCAACTTGACCACCTCCCTATCCCCATTTCTCTTTGCAAATAGTACCTGTTTTACATTTTTCAATATGCACTTATGAATATACTACTGCTATTTATTTTATAATTATAATTTGATTTCATGTAATTGCAATGTCATGATTTACAGCTTATAAAGGGATACATTATCTTTGGGTTTTGCAGGTAATCTTTCTACAGCCCTTAGACTTACATGTGTCATTCTGTCTGATGTATCACACCCTGTACTCAATTAACAACATGCCATTGAAATTGTTGATCTATTCTGGTAAAATGTGCCTTTATATGAAAACTGTTATATCTAGTAGTTGCACCCTCTGACTCTGTAAAGCACTGCTGTATAAATAAATAATAACACAGATGATCATTGGCTAATACAGAACATTACAGGGGTCAGTCAAAAGAGTTTAAAAGATCTCCAATTCATTCGTGTCTCTTTATCTGCAATTAATTCGTTTTTAAATCATGGACAGTAGTGATTGGCGAATTTATTCGCCAGGTGCGAATTTGCACCAAATTTGCCCGTTTTGCCGCAGGCAAATAAATTCGCGAATTTGCAGCGACAATTTAGACGCTGGCATCAAAGTTTTTTCCGGCGCCGGTTACAGTTTCGGTGCCACCACCAATTTAGATGCGGGCGATGATAAACGGACGCCCATTGACTTTAACGGGCGCCCGGCGTCAACTTTGACGCTGGCGCCCAGTTTGACACCGGTGATTGTCACGGGAAATTCGAAATTCATGGCGAAGAGAAACAGGACAAATTCACCCATCACTAATGGACAGTTCTATGTTGATGTTATCTGTAGGAGGAAATTAATAATAATGCGGCCCGCCAGCACAGTGCGATCAGGAATCGCGTAGCCATAGCCTTAATATTGGGCACATTACGGAAATAATCTGCCACTTGGTCTATACGGCTGCCTGTGTGCTGAAGGTTATTAATAGACACCTAGTGGAACGTTTTGACGTGCTGCTCTCACATACTTCTTTAGGGCTGAAGGTGTCAATTGACTTACTGACGTGCCAGTACAGTAAATGAAAGAAGTATGCGAGAGCTGCACATCACTACATGCCAGTACATGTCTATTGCATGCCCAAATATTACTGTTACAGCTACGCGATTCCTGTAATTTAATGTTAATGGTTCAAAGAATCTTGTGCTGAATGTTTGGCCCCGGTTCAGCAAGTAGTAGTAGCTGGTTTTCTGGGTCAGAGCCCATGTCCTAATAAAGGCGTTTTAACCAAAGAATTCATGGCTGGTGCTGTCTGTGAGTATACTGATTGAATGGTCGGCCCCCACACATTTTCACCTCACCAAATCTGACCCTCGTTGCAAAAAGTTTGGACACCCCTGACCTAGGTTGTATCATTATACTGCTGCTGAATCACACTCATAAAGCTCTGGAATTTACTGACCCCTACAAAACATTTACACATAAAAGCATTAGGTCACTTCCCATTGAAGATTTCCAGATAATTTACAATAAAGTGTCTAGTGTCAGATATAATTTCCTCCCATGACTTCCTAAATTCCAGTCTATGAAACTGAAAAAACAGAAAAAATATACCCCACTCATTTATCATATTTATGTCACATTCTCAGTAAATCACACTTTATGCACCTCCATTGTTTTATACTAAAAGCCTTATTTATCTGGATGTTTATAATAAGTGAGTTAGCTGCCATAATGCTAGCTCTGCAGCAGTAAAATGAAAATTCATAGACTCCATTGAAACATAGCATCCCAGTGGCCAAATTACCATGACAAATTGTAAAATGTTTGCTTGGCTTTACCAAGGAATAATATATGTTGTTCGAGTACAGGCTTTCTCTTTTTGTGCATTATGGAAAGTTATACAGTACAATACAATTGTTTTTTTAAACTTCATCAGTATGACAATATAACAATACAGATAAAACATCTATAAACACATTAAAAATTACTGAATGTGTGGTTAACATACAAAATAAAATTGGCTTTGTTAAGTCACAATATAAGGTAAATAGACAATTATGCAATGTTAGATTTTACTGACTCAAACAAATCACCTTTACTATAATTGTAAACATTGTAATACCTATTGTATTAAAGAAATGTAAAATGAAAATGGCATATAATTTGTTAAAATGAGTAAAGACAGTGATGAGAGTAAGAGGGAATATTTAGCAAATATTGTTTTCAGAATCTTGCAGGATTATTTAGGGGCCGATTTACAAAACCTTTTATTCTGAGGTTTTTCATGAAAAACAAAAACTCAAGATTTATCATACCCCTAATCTGCTAAAAATCTGAATCAGAAAATACTCCATCTAAACCTGTCAAGGTCATGTAGAAGTCAGTGGCAGATGTCCCTGAAGTTGTTTCTTGACATTGTGATATGTGCTGGAAAATCTGAAAAAGTTGGGGTATCGTGGCGGCAACTCAGAAATATTGTTTGATTTGGTGACAATTTATGCGATACAAAATGACGTTAGGTTTTTGTGCCGTTTTGTTGCTCCAATTTTTTCGAGAAAAATTATTGATAAATAAATTCAAATTGTGAAAGGGTGTTTGGTTGGATTTGTTTTCAGAGAACAATGAGATTAATTTGAGTTATAAATAAATGTGCCCTTAAACTTGCAAATCTTAGCAATCAGTTAAATAGGAAGGTTTAATCAATCATGATATTGCTGATATTGTCTGAGATTTTGAAATTCATTATCGTTCCCAGCAGTATGTGTCTAATTTCTGCTTCCCTGGTACAGTTATGGGATCTATTATCTGGAAAGCTCTGTACCTGAGATTTTTGTATATGGGATCTTTCTGTAATTAGAATCTCCATTCCTTAAATCTAAAAAAAAATGTAAACATTAAATAAAGCCAATGGCATTGCTTTACCATCAATATGAATGCATGCAGCTTAGTTACCATAAAGTATAAGGTACTCTTTTATTATTATATATAAAAAGGAAATCGCTTTTAAAATTATTTGATTAAATTGGAGTCTAAGGGAAACGATCTTCCTGTAATTCAGAGCTTTTTTGCATACTGGTTACACTGCAAATAATTCACTCTACAATATAAAATGTAATTCCTGAACCAGCAAGTGTTGTTGTAATATTGGTGTGTAGGCGTCATCTCAGGTCATTTTGCCTTGTCATGTGCTTTCAGTAAGAGCCAGCACTTAAGGATGGAACTGCTTTCTTGCAGGCTGTTGTTTCTCCTACTCAATGTAACTGAATGTGTTACAGTGGGACCTGGATTTTACTATTAAGTGCTGTTCTTATATCTACCAGGCAGCTGTTATCTTGTGTTAGGGAGCTGGTTACCTTCCCATTGTTCTGTTGTTAGACATGACTTAGGGCAGCTGGGAAACTGACAATATGTCTAGCACCATGTCAAATTTCAAAATTAAATATAAAAAAAATCTTTTTGCTCTTTTGAAAAAAATGGATTTCAGTGCAAAAGTCTGCTGGAACAGCACTATTAACTGATGCATTTTGAAATAAAAATTTTTTCCCTTTAAGCTATGGACACACATGCGTATTTACAGAGCATTTTCTGCACCAAGGTTTTTTAAAATAAGCCGACCGCCGGGTATCTAAGCTAGTGGTTTAAGTATAGGCAATGGCACAATATCTCTACCATATACGCAGCAGTGTGCCCGTAGCCTAAAGCAGACTGCCATGAAGAATAAGACTGCAAAATTTAATTTATTTAATTTATTTTTTAAGTGTTTTTTTTACAAAAAATGTGCAACCAGGGCCTGGCTGCACTCTGTACATATCACTGGATTTCCAAGTTGTAGAGTGCAGTAATGGTGCTATCTTGCACAAGGTAAAATAAAGGAGTGAGTATGCCAACTATGCCACAAAATTTATCATTTTTAAAGTTACGCTTAGGATTTTCCTGTAAGGGGAACTATCGCGAAAATGAAAATGTAATATAAGCTTCATCATACTGAAATAAGAAACTTTCTAAATACAATCAATTAAATATTATGCATAATTTCTGAAATAATCAAGTTTATCAACACTATCCCTCTCTCAGCATCTGTTTCTCTTCATTCTCTTATTTGTTATTGCAGCAGTTGGACACTGACACTATTATAACTCATGCTGAAATATGAAATGTTTTTTATACATATTGGCCTCTTACATTTGGGTGCAATAATTCCTCACCAGTGGGCATACTTATAAAGGTGTGTACAAGCAAAAAAGTTGTAAAAGTTAGTGGAAAATCAATTGTGCATCTGTAAAATGTCAAACCTACCTTCCTCATTTACCCCAACTTCCAGTTTCTTCAGCGACTCCCAAATAGTAAGTGAAATGCCATTAAAGAGGTGAAAATGAAGGCAAACATGCAGCAAGAAAATTGCAACAACTTGTCTTAAAGTGGACCCGTCACCCAAACAAAATTATTCCAAATCCTATTTTATCATGTTAGTCAAGCAAAATGAACTTTAATTACACTGTATAAATTATTTGAATATTGTTTCCATCAGTCTGGGAATTCAAAATTATAGCAACCAGGAAGGAGCCATTTTGTGGACACTGTTATTAAGGCAAGCCTTGCATCATCTCAGAATCTTGTTTGTGCACCAGGGGACAGGGACCCAATGCCCATCCCCATGCACTGGTTACACAATTAAATGGTTAAGAGAGCTGGGGGAATGTGGGGAGAGCGGTGACATCTAGGAAGTGCTGAATGGAAAGTGAAAGTAATTGCTTGCCCCGCCTCTATGCCTAGGCAATAGAGGCGGGGCAAGGCAATATTTGATTGACAGCTGATCTTTTTAAATGAGTTTACAGCAGCTATGAATGCTTTAATAAAAAAAATAAATTAGATTTCATATTTAATTTTAAAAGGACTTTTATTATACAGATTTTCATGTCTGGGTGACGGGTCCACTTTAAAGTGACTTGTTTGTAGCTGTTAATTTAATCTGAACTGTAAGGGTATCAGTAAAATGTCCCCCCTCTATAAAATAAAATATTGTTATATGTAATTCATTCTTTTATTCAGTAAAACATAAAGTCGTGCTTACATGTACAGTACATTGGAAGTGGCAGTGGAAAGAGTTATGGCCATACTGATTTTGTCCGCTGAAGAATGGCACATAAATTGTAATAAAATGTCATCATCTATTTATGAGCAAATTTTGTAGAACTTATTTAGAGCACGTTACTCTTCATTGGTCAAGCCATGCTCCCTCTGATCAGACTCTATTTCCCATGATCAATAACAAATATGCTGAAGTGGGCAAATTCAATGAGAAAGTACTGTAAAAAGTATAAACTTCATGAACCTGAAAAGTAGATACCTTAACTGAATTATAAATCCTGCCAGTCTTAACATGTTGTTATAAAATATTCTGTTTTTTCTGAAAACTCATGTATAATACAGGAGTCTGAATTTAGTCAATTCGTAGTCTCTGGCTGAAATTGAAATCATCTTTTCCATAGCTGATAATGTGCTTTCCCTGTCTGCTGACATCCTTGCTGTTCTTCAGTCTGATTCAAAACAGAAACCAAGGGAAAGTTAAATATGTCAAAAAATTAAAGTTCATTGAATATTTGGCACTATTTTCTTGTAACTTTGTATTGCCTCCAGTGCCCATTTGCTCTGTTAGAATAGCTGGCTCATTTTAAAAGAACTCTTCAATATGCTTATGCTGTGATGTACAGCAGGTGGGTTACATTAGGTAAAAATTTACCGCTACTGTTTACACCTAAAATCCAGTTGCGTCTGCTTTTTTAAACTGTGATACTCCAACAATTTCCCAACCTGACTTAGGCTCACAGTGTAATGCATCCCCTCCCTCACCTTGTTCCCTTGTGATGGATTAGAACTTTTGTCTAGATATTGGTTAGACAAGCCAGTTGGCTGGCCCCAAACAGGAAAGGACTGAGTTGGAAACTGTTTTGGAACAGTTTTATAACTTTTTAACTATGTACTTGAATTGAATTTAGTCCATCATATGAAACTGTAAGTGCCCTCTTTAAAGGTCCAGCTTTCTTTTTGAACACCGTAAAAAGTATAGACTCACCTGGATGGAGAAAACAATTCTGTAAAATTCTGTAAAAGCTGGAGCTTTTAGCATTATTATAGGAAAATAAATGATAAACGATAAATAGAGCAACTAGTCAGCAGCAGGGTACATATGCAACTGCTTTTTTCACCTAACTATGAACTGATTTTGCCATTTGTTATCTGTAATTTAAAATCTCCATTGGTTTGGGTCTGTATATTTGTTTATTTCTTTAAATCAACTCTTGCAGCACAGTTTCTTAAAAACCTATTACTTTGTTAAGAAAGTAGAGAATGCTTGATACTTTCTTCTAGAATATGCTTCAAAGTCAGAGTGAAAGAGCCTTAAATGGTTTCAGTTAGTCACACATGATTCGTCCTATATTTTATTAAGTCTGCTCCTGCAGGACTCCCTAGGCCTAAACAGAAATATGCAATTTGTAAGTATGGTTTTCTTCCATTTATTTCATTTTAAATAGAAAATGAATTTTGAGGGTATGTATAATTGTGAATAGTTGTCTTTGCTTATTTGTTTTAACACATGATGGGGAATTGCCATATCGATCACATATTTTGAGACATTCTCCACTTAACACATTCTCTAGTGGTCATATATTATTTATTAGTTGCTTACTAGTTATGACAACCACTTTGCCCTGGAACGATTCATTTACTATAAGTGATGAAATAGGTAGATAGCGGCTTTATTTTCTGTTGTATTTGCAGCACCTGTGCTTTTGGCAACATGGCTCATGTTACTGAGCTGGACAATATGATGGTATAGAAAACCTTGGTTAGAGTAAGGGGAAGAAATGAAAAAAATTGTTAATTCATTTTGAGAAGAAAATCAGCTGTGAGCAGCAAAGGCACCAGAAAGATACATCACCCACCCAACATGGAGAAGGGTTGCAGTGGAAAAGTGTGTACATAAGTAAAGCAATGATAACGTTTTAATATATCTGGGGGAACAAGGTAATTATAGGAGATGGCTCTTGAAAGGAGGGGGGTGATGAAATAAAAATGGTGCAAGGTCAAAAAAGGCACCTGTTCTCAGGTTTTTGCAGTTTAGCTTCCTGGGAAGTGTTCATGATCACGTTTGGTGCTGAACTCAGAGTGTCCCCCAAGCCAAAGATTGGGGCTACTGGTGGCATTAGTGCAGGTTACTGAAAATCCTTATGGGTTGAAAGGGATTGAAGTAGAACTTGAAATGGATGTTGTCCAATATTTTTTTCTATGTTACATAGTTAATAAAGAAGTTGGTTTGAGCTACTGTATGTAGCTTGACCACAACAATTAACTTCTTAAATGAAAATTTTTTTTGCTTGATGAATTATGACTTATAGAGGGGGTATTGAATGACGAAGTGTTGGTTAGTGAGATGTGAGTGCTTTTGCTTCAGTTATATAATAAAATAGAATTCCCTCATATTCCGTGTCTTTCATAGGATCTTTATACATGTTTTTAGGCTAACACTTTTCACATACAGCTTACTCACCAGCACTGTGCTGATTGGTCCACGACAATCACATGTCCGTCATTGTGTTCCCTGGCAGCGGAACCTCCTCATGGCATCAAAAATACAATGTTGAACGGACTAATGCTGACAAATTAAAGCTTTATTTTTTACCAAACATTAAAAGTGCGTAATGTCCATTACTACTGACGCGTTTCGTGCCCTTTGGCACTTCCTCAGAGTAACGCTTTTTCACAATTGAACATATATATAGAGCTGTAATCCTATTTTATGCAGTTATAAATAAAAGTAGGCACATCAATTTTGTTGCAATAAATGTTATTTATTTGTAAATAATAAGAAACAGCTGCTATGTATTTGTGCTCTGATGTAAGAGAACCATGCTTATCTGGTCATGGGTATAATTAAGGGAATTCCATAAGTAGATGGAGAAAGGAAGGAGTGAAAAGTAAAGCAAGATCCCTGGTCTTTATGTCTGTTCATCATCATCATCATCATCAATTTAGCAAACAAGGGTTACAGATTAAAAAATGGGATCAGAGGGCCCTTTCTCGCAAGAGCTTAAAATCTAATGTTGTGATAAAAAAAAACACTGCACTGGAACTATTATAGCCTTTTTTTGTGTGATACTGGGGGGCCCATTTACTTAGCTCGAGTGAAGGAGTAGAATAAAAAAAAACTTCGAATTTTGAATGAATTTTTTGGCTACTTAAACCATCAAATTGGCTACTTCGACTACGACTTCGACTTCGAATCACACGATTCGAACTAAAAATCGTTTGACTATTCGTCCATTCAATAGTCGAAAGCCCATAGGCTTTCTAATGTTTTTTTGGTGAAGAAAAAAACGTTCGATTGATGGATTAAAATCCTTCAAATCAAACTATTTGCGTAAATTCTTCGACTTCTATATTCGAAGGATTTACATTCGACAGTCAAATATCGATATTCGACCCTAGGTAAATCTGCCCTTTAACGTACTATATTTACTAAACATAAGCCAATGCAATGGACAAAAATGTGATACAGGAGAAATATTGCTGTAGAAAGATATAGCATGCCTGTTCGTCACAAACATGCCATGTGATGTGCATTTAATGCTAATCTGGAAAAATTATATAACACTTTCGAAAGGTTTTGTAAATTCTGAGTCAGTTCCTCCAGACAAAATAAGAAGAATAGGTTTTGATCATAGTAACATAGTAACGTAGTGTAAGGGTACCTGGTGGTCTAGCGGCCCGGGATGTCCACTGCTTTCTGCTCCTTTGCACACCGATACGCAAATGATGCTTGTGCTGCTTCAGGGTTTTGGCATGAGCGTTGGGTCTGATGTCAACCCATCTTCAGCCTTCCAAAGCACCATCATTTTATATAACTAAAAAAATACATATTTCAATGACCTACCTTACCTCATATGTTCCTCTTGCAGTTCATAGTGCATATGTTTTTTCCACCCAGGCTCAGATTTATGGCATTTTTTGTTTGCCAGATGGACACCCTACCCATGTGCAATTCCTTCCTGATACAGTTTTTAAATACAGAACTTCAAAGTTATTTTGCTCTGCTTTAATTAAAAATGGCATTTTCACAGCCTTTATATGGCATGATTGTGCAAAGCCCAGTGTACTTAAAACACGCTGGCCTTTATATTGAAATTTCTGACAAAGAAAAAATACTCTACTTTAGAAATACAAGTACATTTTTATAAATAGGTTTACATTTTTGTTTTTTTAAAGAAAATTCAGAAATAGACAGAAAAGAAAGAGGTCATACAGTATCAGGATTAAAGGAAAAGTATACCCCCCAAACAATGTAGGTATCTATGAAATTATATTGCATAAAAACGTTCATATGCAAAGCCCTGCTCCATGTAAATAAATCATTTTCATAATAATATACTTTATGTAATAGTATGTGCCATTGGGAAACCCTAAATAGGAAATTGCTATTTTAAGAAGGGCCACCCCCTGGGATGATTCACTGTGCACACGAACCAAGCAAACCTTACATGTTAGGTTATATGAGCCAATTAATGGACAAAGTTCTGGCTTTTGCTTCCACACTTCTTCCTGTTACAGTTAAAGTTGCATTATTTCTGGTCAGGTGATCTCTGAGGGAGCACACAGACTATCAGAAAATAAGGTGGTTTATGGAAAGAGATGTAAAAGAGCAATATTTAATATAATATATTATTATATATTATATTAAGTATATATAATTATATATTCCAGATTGGTAAAATTATTTAATATACCACTTAATATGATATAAACTAAATCTGATATGATATAAAATAAATCTGTTGATTAAGGGGCAAATTCATCAAGGGGGAATAGAATCGAATAGAATCGAATTGGCAATTCGGGCGAATTTACGCACTGGCGAATAGTCGAATTGGCGAATAGGCGCTCGATCGAATATTCGCTCGAAGGATTTTCATTCGATCTAATGCCTTTTTATTCGATCTAAAACTTGGAAAACAAGCCTATGGGACTTTCCCATAGGCTTTTAAAGCAATTCGGTAGGTTTTAGGTGGAGAAGTAGGCAGTCGAAGTATTTTTAAAAGAGACAGTACTTCGACTATCGAAAGGGGTGAATAGTCGCAGCGTTTTTGCGGTCGATCCAGTACTTCGACTATCGAATGGCGAATAGTCACAGCGTTTTTGCGCTGTGACTCTATTCGAATCATTCTACTCAGGTGAATTTACGCCAATTCGATAATTGAGGAGCACAAAAACTACTCAAAATTCGAAGTTTTTTTACTTCGAATCCTTCACTCGAGCTTGGTGAATTGGCCCTTTAGTATTCATTTTGAAGATAAAGTTACCCTTTAACAAAAAATATATATATATATAATATTTATCTGAAATCACTGTAAGTTTTGCTCTTCTGTAAAGTGACTGGAAAGCTATCAGTATCAGAGTGTCAGTCTGTTAGCAGCACTGATATATAAATGCTTATACTCGCTTTTGCAAGTCTTACTGTATTCCTCTCTACCGATAAATACCTTTTTACCATTTAAAATGATTAAGCGTGGTGACTTCATACATGGTTTGACAACATGTAAATGTAATGTAGTTCAAAGGGACAAGGCTGTTAAGGCAAAAGCCTGGAATCAACAGCACAGCAGCCAATTAGCAGTGGAAGAAGAGCCATCTGGGAAAGAAACCAAGAAGAAGCTATTACCTACCAATAACAGATCAATAAACAAGTTGCTATATTCAGCTTTACTGTACTTTGGGGATTCTTAGATGAAGGAATAGAAAAATATTATTTTATGCCAGTTAATTTGGCTTGTATAAAATATTTTATTGAATTGGCACTAAAACAAAATTATTTCTGATCTTTACTTGATTCCACAGAAAAATGATGGGCTGAAATTTGTCCTCTGATGCCCTTTTTTAAGTGTAATTTAGAATTTTGTAGAAAGACCAGCAAGAATTAGAAATGAAGCTTGCTATGTACTTGTGAAGATACTTGTTTCCACTGCAATGGTAAAAAGCTCTCCTCTTGGAGTATACATATATATCTTTATAAAAAAAAATGTACCCAAACTTTGTTTATCATTCCACATAATTCTGATCTTCTAAAATTGATATGGAGAAATTTGACTAACATTTATTGAATTTTTTTTTTTTTTTAAAGAGCATTTCCTTATTATTACACTGAACTGGGAAATAATTAATCAGACTAAGACAGATCTTATTTCATAACCAACAGATTTAAATCAAAATAATTGACCTATAAAGAAAACAAATTGGCATATTGCCATTTTTTTTTTGTTTTTACCTTTGAGGCACCCCCAGTGATAGGGCTGTACATCCTCAGAGATCATCAGGAAACAATGCAGCTCTAACTGTAAGAGGAAGGTGTAAAAGACAGAGATGTGTCCCTGCATAGGCTGAGGTAGCCTTGCATGATTGTGTGCCCTTAGCTTGTGTATAATAAGCACAGTGAATAACATGAGCAAGGGAAGGGCCTTTACAAGTGGCAGTTTTTCTTTTTAGGATTATCCAATGGTGCATACTACTACAAAAGTATAAAAACGGTTTATTTAGGTGAAGCAGTGTTTCACATACAGTATGGGTTGTTGTATGCAGAATACTTTTCTAGAGACTTGCAATGTTTAAGGGAATATTTCAAAACATTTCCACATTTAGACTTTTAAAAATCATCAGAATAATCTGGCTGTAAATCAGTTCTTTGCCATGCTGTCCCTGTGTGTGGGTGTATTTTCTAGAAACTGAAATTATAAACCCAGAAATGTATTTGATGCTGGTTGTGTGTACATCGATAAAGAACAACAGACCGTTATATCCGCCGTACTGTAAAACTGCAAGGCCAGAATTATATGTGACTCAAGTTACTGTAAATATATTTTTAGTAAAGCAATGGCTACTGCCAGTATTAAGGGGATCAAACTTAGTCAGTCTGTCTTGACAGATGAATGAAAAATGGCAAAACTAAATGATGTAGTGTTAAATATCATTAGGTGCATTTAATGGCATTCACAGCCCTAGAAATAACAGCCGGCAAGACATGTCACTTAGCAATTTACACATCCCCACCCACCTCTGTACATACTGTACAGTTAGGTATCCATTGCAGAAAAGTGCTAATAATGACAATACATGAGGCTGCTAGTGGAGAGCAAAAATCATGTTAATACCTTGGTCAATGTTTTTGCACTGTGTAGGTAACATCTATATTTTCTGAAGAATCACAGTACTGTATCTTACATATTTTTACATTAGTAGCTTTCTTTAAATGGTGAGTATTGTGGCTATAGAGGATGCTGACCCTGTGGTTCTGTCCCCCATATTTCCCAGGCTGTAAATCCTCGTGAGGATAAAATGCACATACTGTACCTTGAAATAAAGAAAATATATATAAAAAAAACTAATTAGGCAATGTAAATGGAAGGTAAAACCGTCATATGAGAAATCTTGAAACAAATATCTTCAAATATGTAGCTGATGAGCTATATCTCATCAGTCTGTACAGTCATTCATGCTCATGAGAAATAAATACCAGGCTGAATTTATGCATCTTTCTTTTTAGGAGGAGTTGAAAGAATTTAAAGTATTAGAAATTGGAAATATGTTACAGTGCAGCTAAACTAAACACTACCCTTCATATCTGTATGCAATGAAGTCCCCTGTGTAAAATAACCTTTAGGTTTGTTTGAAACTGTCCATCTTAAATATTTTTGTTTGGACAAATGGATTTGAAGGCTTAATATTGTAAGATGAGTGAAGTCTCTGGAGGATTTGCAGCCTGTGAATAAAGAGCACTACTAGTGATTTAAGAAAATAAATTCAATTCTAAGGTTCTAAGTGACAAGTTATTTCCCATTTTCATTGAATGTCTTTTTCATTTTTTTATTCTTAGTATTCTTTTTTTCTGCAATATCTTGACTGAAAAATGTAGAGGAAATTATAAGCAATATCAATACTATCAGAAAGTATTATTGTATGGGAGCACCTGCCATCATATAGAGAAGTAACGGGGGCATCGAGGGACTCAAAAGTATTAAACATGATTACCGAAGAGAAAATATTGACTCCTAATGCTGCACCTTCCCATCTAGTGGTCCATGATTTTCTGTCAATGGGTAAAACTTAACTTATATTAATATTCTTAAAACCAGCGCATATCCAGATTGATAAAAATCGAATTATTGTAGGTAGTAGCGCTAATGGAAACACTCTAATGGCGACAAACCATAAGCAGCTCCTGGGTATGCTGTTTAAAGGATCAGTGTATAGCCTGCCCAGGCCCGGATTTGTGGAAAGGCCACCTTGGCCGGGGCCTAGGGTGGGAGGATTTTAGGGGGGCGGCATGCCTCACCCACATTGGTTCAAAAACACTGGGGATGCGCTGGAGATACAATTATTTTTTTAATATCCCGTGCACCAATCCCCATTGCTGCAGTCCAGATGATGAAAATTTATACAAATAAAGGGGAGGGGACAGGGGCGATGAATGGCAGTGGGCCTAGGGACACCCACTATGTAAATCGGACGATCTCTTTCACCAGTGGTGGGTTTGAATTGTTAGCACAAACTTTTCACTAATATTGAGGAATGGACCGTGTGGGGAGAACTATAAGCTAGGATGATAGATGTAAGCATGAGTTGGAATGCTGGATAGTAGTGACGGGCGAAACCAAGGTTCAGCAGACTTTTACTTTTTACTTTACTAATGCTATTATGCAGAGAGACACAGGATCCTCAATACTATGACTGGTAGGTAAACAAGTTAGGGACCGCCATATGGGGTTTACCTTGACGTGGTATGGTGGCTTTTCAACTTTATGATCATAACTTTGCAACTAAAAACCCCTGTCTTTGTTAACACATGCATTTGCATATCTACTGAATTACTTAGACAGGGGCCGAGGGAATGTGCACTGACCCATTTGGATATGCCAGTAGCACTTCCCTTATACTTCTATATATTTTTACTTAGCAATGCGGGTGCTCCCACAACCCCCCTTGTGTATGGGCGAATAAATTTGTCAGGTTTGAATTCGCAGCGAATTTCCGCGTTTCACCACTGGCAAATAAATTTGTGAAACTCCAGCAAAGATTTTACCCATTGAGAGAATCATAGATCACTAGGTGGAAAGGTGCAGCATTACGGGTCATTCTTTTCTTTTCTCTTTGGTAATCATATCAATACTATGAAATTATATGGTCTGCAGAAATTAAGCTTTGATACAAATATATATATAATCGAGATATATCTATATATATATATATATATATATATATATATATATATATATATATATATATATATATATATATATATATATATATAGTCAACTACAAGAGGTCCTCTGCACTCAACCCATTATCAATATATTTAAGACAGAGACATTTTGTGCATACTGCTACTAAAAAATGCCTTACCCTTTAAACAACACAGGGATTGTTTGTCCATATATTGCAATATATTTAAGCTGGCCAACTACGTCAAAGTCATCCCATATCTGGCCAGTCCTACGCTTAATTTTCATCTGATTCATTAAGAATTCAATTGCTTAATTATACATTTTACAAAGGGACTAAGTTAGTTTTAACTATAGCTGGGAGGGGTGGGAGCTACAACATGGAGCTGGTCACTGCTCATGTATAACTATAACAAACAAGGGAAAGTTGTGCTCACCACTATTTTTTAAAACCATTAGGCGGGGGTGCATGTTGTAGCTCCCACCCCTCCCAGCTATAGTCAGGTGATCCCACTGGTGTCTAATAAAAGGGCAGCCAAGTTTGGGAGTTTTACTTTGAAAGCAGCTAGTAAGTTGCAGGTAAAACTTAGTCCCTTTGTAAAATGTATAATTAAGCAATTGAATTTTTACCGCGAATTTTCGCGGGCGTTTCGCAAATTTATTCGCTCGGCGTGAATCGCGCAAATTCGCCGCGAAATCGCGCCTGGCGAATAAATTCGCCCATCACTACTGGCCAGATATGGGATGACTTTGACGTAGTTGGCCAGCTTAAATATATTGCAATATATGGACAAACAATCCCTGTTTTGTTTAAAGGGTAAGGCATTTTTCAGTAGCAGAATGCACAAAATGTCTCTGTCTTAAATATATTGATAATGGGTTGAGTGCAGAGGACTCTTGTATTTGTCTATATGTATTTTATGGTCACACCATCATTGCACCCCCGCCTAATGATTTTAAAAATTAGTTTGTGTGCACAACTTTCCCTTGTTTGTTAGTTATACAGGAGCAGTGACCAGCTCCAGGTTGTAGCTCCCACCCTTCCCAGCTATAGTCAGGTGATCCCACTGGTGTCTAATAAAAGGGCAGCCAAGTTTGGGAGTTTTACTTTGAAAGCAGCAAGTAAGTTGCAGGTAAAACTTAGTCCCTTTGTAAAATGTATAATGAAGCAATAGAATTCTTAATGAATCATTGACCCAATTTGCCTTTAATGCAGCAAAACTTGTGATTCCTCGTGAATGGAAATCTACACAGATACTTACGTTAACAGAGTGGATCATAGAAATGGGGGACATACGCAAATACGAAGCCCTACATGCTGACTCTTATAAAGCTAAACGGAACCACTGGGCAACTTGGCGATTGTGGCTTCAGTATATGGAGGTTATGCAAACGGGAAACAATAAGAGGAGCCATACTTGGGACCTCTGCCAGACCATGACATGGATACAAGGATTGGAGACTTGTTTAATATACTATTTTGACCAAGCCATTGAGTACAATGGATACAGTACAGGTTGTGTGTTCTGATGGGGAAAATTTGAAAATTTGCTGGTTTTTATTGCAGACTGAATCTTTAGCTTTCGGTGTGCGATTTGACTCGACATGGATCTGCTAAACCTGGAATTCCCCCCTCCCTCCCTTTTATTTATTTTTTTTCCTTCCTTTATAAATCCAATTCTGTGTACAGAAATTATATTAAAATCTAACAATGACAGCGGACGGAGCAGTCTATTTTTGGTGAGAGAGTCAAGACATTTTGCTATCACAGATAAGACTGGTCCGGATTTTCCTATGTACATGTTGTAGAGCATGGAATGTTCATGTAATCTATCTATACATGTGATTTATTGCATTGATGTAATGAAACATGCTTAAGAATTGGAAAATGTTTTCAAATCAATATAAATGAAAAATTAATTTTAATTTAATGAAAAATTTTATAGATATACAGTATATATAGGCCCCAAAGTGGGCCGAAACGTTGGAGACACTGTGATACTATAATAAATGATCGTGATTATTGAAAACAGAGCGCTGGTCCTATTCATAATTATCTACATATTATTTGACAAAGCACCCGGAAAATGAAACATTGTGACGGAGTGCGGGTATCACCAAAGCTATATAATATATATATAATTGATTATTAGGATCAATTACCATAGTATGGAGGCTGTCATGCTCATTTAAGTGCTGCACCACAATGTGCAACGAGCAATTTTAGAGGCTATTGCAGTATTTTTAGGATTAATTAAATTGTTCTTTGTTTACTTACAAATGCAAATAAGTGCAATTAAAATATTTAATCTTCGTAGAAGCATAAGAACTTCCATTACTGTCTTTAAAGCACTGTACCAAACTTAGCTTCTTAACAGCTGTTCAGAGCCCACTGAGCATGCAAGATGGTGACCCCCTGTGACAAGTTGGAAGTCATGGATCATTGCTTCTATTGAGAAACTGAAACTAGGTTGTTGTTACAAGTTCAGTAAATAAATTGTGCCATTTTAGCTGTATTAAGTTTTAGGGTTTAGTTCTCCTTTAATGTAATTATAATGCAACATACTCTTTAGTAAGTAATAACTAGGTGAATGCAATAGAATGTACATACTGATAGTTGCAATTCTCTATAGAGTAACATCTGTAATTATGCTATTTAACTATTCATCATTATTTCATGTCTTACAGGGACTACTTTGTATATACCTTTTTAAGCAAAAGTGCTTTGACTCAGACATGCTCATTTTCCTTTTCCACTACCATCACATGTATAAGACAATTTGATTAAAAATTATTTGTTTGTTCTATATGAGCCTTGTAATTTTTGATTTAAAACGATTGCTGATATTATCTCTACCATTTCAATTATACTGATGCACCATAGATTTATTTTTTCAGTAATAATATCCCACCATTGATTGCTCATTTTATGAAAAAGAACCAGAATTTAACTGGACGAGTTATATATTTCTTTTGTTCATTACCACAATTTAAATGTATTACCAAAGGCAGACATCTTTATCATTGTCCAGTTACACATAATAATGTACATGAAATTGAATCTTTTCTTATTTGTTCGGAGCTATGGGCTTATTGGAATGTGCAGCTGAAAATATAATTGTGATGGCATTTGGATGTTGTCGAAAAAATATTCTTAAAATTAATTATTTGGATGAATTTCAGGAAGGCACCCTTTTATTCCAAGATTCTGTGTTAGTAAAGAAAATTCTGAGCTATACAGAATACATGCATCTGAATTTTATGTTCTGATCAATATTGCTTTTCTTGCATAGACCTTAGAAGTATAATGAAGCTTAATTCAAAGTGTTCTGATAATTATAAAACTCTAATAAACTGTTTGCAGTGCAGTTTTGGTCTCCTGTGCTCAAAAGGGATATTATTATAGAAAATCCAGAGAATGGCAACTAAACTGGTGAAGTTTCGGTTATGAGAAAAAGCTGGCCATGCCGGCATTATTTACAGTTCAGATGAAGTGTGAACAGATAAAATAACTATGTTTAAATATATAAGGAGACCATACAAAAAACTCTCTGATACTTTCTTTACCAGTAGATCCTTCCAACAAGCATTAGGGCATCCATGGATAATGAAAAAAAGAAGATTCCATCTTAATATGTGAAAAATGTTTTGTACAATGAGAGCTGTGAAGTTGTGGAATTCTCTCCCTGAAGCAGTTGTACTGGCAGATGCATTAGTTCAAGCAAGTGTTGGGTGCCTTTTAAGTATTACTACAATTAATCCCTTGTGAGTTTACTGATCATGTGGGGTTTGTGCTGTAAGTTTGCCCGAACAGGCTTTTTTAAGGTAGAAAAACATTGGTACCTAAAAGCTACTTACATAAAAAAAAAAACCAATGATTGCTGAGCTTTTCACATGAAACCCATTGGGATTAGTATTATAATGTAGGGTTTTGTTAAAGATTGCTTGTGCCAAGAAGTATGAGCAATCTTACATGGACCCCTAAAAGTGGACAACGTGAACTGGGAAAAATTTAAGAACAATCAACTAGAGTCAAGAGTGAGTTTATTGTCATTTCATCCATATACGTTTGTACAGTACACAGTGAAACAAAACAACGTTCCTCTAGGACCATGGTGCTACACACAACATAGATGTACCGTACAACAGAGGTCAATGTCAGAAGCCTGCTCCATAAAACCTTAATAAAACCTCAGAATAAGCATAACCTAACTCTGTCTATGCTCTACATAATGCTCTGTCAACACCTCAGGCATGGGATGCACTTTTGTATATTTACTGAAAAATCATTTCTGAAGGGCAATGACATGCTGTCCATGCAGCCTTTTCTTCTAACCTTGGCAGCTGACCATTAGGATGCTTCATAGTGTGTGGCTTAAAAAGTCTGCAACTTGTTTCTGATTCTTGAAAAACCAGTCTGGATCTGTTTTTCAGTTCAAATTATAATAAAATATCAATATAGCATAGAAATGTTCAGAAAAGAAGTTCCTGATAACCATTAAAGCCAGCAGAGCTTATTCACTAGTAGACAGTTGCAACATAAATTTAAAGTATGAACTTTATTTCATGCATTTCACCATGACTTGTACAGAATGAACTCACAGGTACTGAAATCATTCATGTTTAATTACTAAGGCTGCACTACTATAGCTGTGCGTGCTCTCTTTTTTATGATAATTTCCTTTTCATTTTTACTGTTCTAGCTGAATCCCTGCGTGATCTTATGGGACTCGTGTAACATTTGTTGGTAGCATTCTAACTAAAAATCACATTAAATCAAAACGATTTCCATATAACTTTCTACATTACCTTTTGAAATGAATTAGCTAATCAAAGAAATATATGCAATACATTTATCACCTACCTCCTTCCTTTATGGTCTTCAAATAATTGAATTGATGTATAACTAATGAATCACATGAATGGCTAGAAAACAATGGATTTTGATGAATGTGCCTAATAAGAGTGTTTATTTAGGGACCAGACCCAAGTCAGAGAAAAGACAAACAAGTTGAAGGGTATGAAGAAATCTATCATTATCTTTAGCCAACTGTAAAATGTGAAAATCCAGAAAGAATAATAGAATGCTTCAGAGGCTAAACTGGAGAAACAGCATTCCACACTGACTTTTACTGGAAACACAACTGACTCATCTAGGGTGTTATAGGACAAATATGCTAGCCCTTTGGTTTATCTAATGAATACACAAAGGGGCACATTTACTAAGGGTCGAATATTGAGGGTTAATTAACCCTCGATATTCGACCATCAAGTAAAATCCTTCGACTTCGAATATCGAAGTCAAAGGATTTACCGCAAATACTTTGATCGAACGATCGAAGGAAAAATCGTTTGATCGTTCAATTAAATCCTTCAAATCGAACGATTCGAAGGATTTTAATCCATCGACCGAACGATTTTCGTTCGATCAAAAAAAGGTTAGAAAGCTTATGGGGAAGGTCCCCATAGGCTAACATTGTAGCTCGGTAGGTTTAAAGTGCCGAAGTAGGTAGTAGTTTTTTTTAAAGAGACAGTACTTCGACTATCGAATGGTCAAATAGTCGAACGATTTTTAGTTTGAATCGTTCGATTCGAAGAAGAAGTCGTAGTCGAAGGTCGAAGTAGCCTATTCGATGGTTGAAGTACCCAAAAAAAAACCTTCGGAATTCTGAGTTTTTTAACTTCGAATCCATCACTCGAGCTTTGTAAATGTGCCCCAAAGATGTAAAGACCCTGCTTGACAACAAAATTATAAAATGAGAGGAGAGGAACATGAAGTATCAAATAGCATCTTATATGTGCTAGACCTCCCTTTAAAGGGGGCCTGTCATCTGGACATAAAAAGCTGTAAAATAAAAGTCCTTTTCATATTGAACATGAAATCCAAATTATTTTATTTATTAAAGCATTCATAGCTGTTGGTAACTCATTTAAAAATCTCAACTGTCAATCAAATATTGTCTGCCCCAATTACAGGCAAGGCAATTACTTTCACTTTCCATTCAGCACTTACTAGATGTCATTGCACTCCCCACATTCCCCTCTCTCTCTTTACCATTTACTTGTGTAGCCAGTGCATGGGAATGGACATCAGGTCATCCATTCTGGTGTACAAACAAGATTTTGAGATGATACAAGGATGGCCATAATAACAGTGTCCACAATATGGCTCCTGCCTGCTTGCTATAATTATGAATTTCCAACCGGAAGGAACAAGATTCAAATAATTTATATAGTGTAAATTAAAGTTCATTTTGCTTGACTAACATGATTAAATAGGATTTGGAATAATATTTTTGGGTGACTGGTCCCCTTTAAGTTCTCTTTGTAATATGGAAATATTGACTAAAAAGCATAAAAGCAGAATTTTAACATTCATAACACTTAACAAGTATTTACATTTGTTTCTTGTCAATAAATCCCCATTTGAAATATATGGGCTGACTACATGTGAAAAATGTAATGTTGCCATGACAAAAGTGTATTCTGTATAGATAACGATATTTTAGCAGTTTAATGTAATGTCCACTATGTCCATTGTGTGACATTGTGTTATTGTACATCACTTAAATACATGAATTTATTCAAACCGAATATCCAATTTAATAGAACCCTGTTTTTACATTTCTGAATAGACTGAGTGAAAGTGAAACAAACATAAAATCCAGAAAAACACAAAATCGGTTAAAAAAACAGAGCACACAAGCTCAGGGTCACAAATAAACATTGAATAATTACAGAAAACTTAAATTTGGGGGATTTAAAATCGGGATTCTACTGTAAATAAAAAAGAAATTAAGAGATAATAATGGTAATAATAAATGGTAGTATGACTGAATAATGATAGTACTGTATCTATTTAAATATATGAGTTGTGGTGTCTGTAACATGATACTCAGTGTCAGAGGAAGAACACAACCTCTAGACCTCTGCTGCTAAAAAAGCAAATGTAACAGTAATGTTAACATGTGCAAATGAAGTAAATAAATATTCTGCATGGAGATGCACGACAGACTAATTGCTCCACATTCACTGAGATAATAGATTTGTGATCCACATAGTGCAGAGAACTTGCACTAAAACCCTGCGATAACTACAGATGCTGTATATAAATGTAATATGCCATGCCATAAATTAGCAGGTACCAGAATATTTATATGTTTTACAGTAATTTCAAGGTGTTTACTTGAATGTATTTAGTTACATCCCTTTTGTTAAACTATTTTAAATAATATTTTTAAAAACAGGTTGACTAGGTTACTAGGTTGACATCTGTTGACATCTTCATTTGGCCCTAGTTTATTCATTGGCTTGTAAATACCTACAAACATACTGTACTGTATGCCAAATATAATTGCACTGCACAAACATGTGATGTAATGCATAGTAGCAATGCAAAAAGCAAACTAAACACTCATTGATGATTATAATAGTAAACAATAGTTCAGATCTGAAAACTGCACTGACACAGTATATAAACAGATATTATTAGACTTTACCTTAATTTATATAGCACACAGTACAAATATTCTGCATTATAACAATTAGCCCCTGGAGTTTACAATCTATGGTCCTATTCACATTCACACTCACACTAGGCTTAAATTTATCGAGATCCAGTTAGCCTTCCAGTATGTTTTTGGAGTCTTGGATACATGGAGGAAATCAATGCAGCATAGGGAGAAACATACAAACGCCTCAAAGATAATGGGGCTCATTTATAAACACTGGGCAAATCTGCACATGGGCAGTAACCCAAAGCAACCAATCAAATGCTTGCTTTCACTGTTCAACCTGCAGCTGCCTTTAAAAAGCCAGTCACTGATTGGTTGCAATGGGTTACTGCCCCCGTGCAAATTTGACCAGTGTTTAGTAGTTGAGCCAAAGTGCCTGGTTGGAATCAAACCTAGGACAACAGCACTAAAACGTAGCAATGTTAACTACTGCACCCACATGCACAATATTTTTTCGGAAAGTTCATACCTTTCTGAAACTTTTATTTATTTTACATGTCTTTGCTTCCAGAAGGGGCAATTTGGTACATGTAAATGTCTTGAAGTGCTACAGTCATGATATCAATAAAAATTACTTGGAATAGGCAGTTAACTTACTAGTATTGAGCTACAGTCTTATCAACAGAATGGCACATTTATTGGCTTTTCATTGATCTACCCGCTACCCCTGAAAAGCACCACTCTGCATCTCACTGTATTGCATGCATAATATTCAACTACAGGTATGGGATCAGTTATCTGGAAACTGTTATCCAGAAAGCTCTAAATGACAGAAAGGCCATCTCTTCCATAGACATAATTTAATAATTCACATTCACATTATTACATCATATTATTATAAAGTTCATGATGTATTCTTGACTTAACCCGAAGTTTCAAATGTGATATCAGGGGTCACACGATTTTCTAATAGATCATATAACATTGATATCTAACTTCTATTGTCTGAGTCTAAGACAGGACACCAATGAATATACCAAATCTTATTAGTTTGGCTTACCGATGTATATGATCACTGCAAACCCAGTCTTTTTTATTTTCATTATTTTTAAGATTGTTTTAATTTCTTGTTCATTTACAGCTCATCTGTTTTAAGAAAAATACAGTCTAATAATTTATAATAGTCCATGTGGAAATCTTTCCAAAACATTACAGGAAGGGAATCATTGAAATTTAAAGTCTCCCTTTCCTATCTCACCATCAAAATAAGGAGAGGTTAACTGACAGTTCCATATGTAAAAAATGCAAAGCATCCAATAAACATAGCTCATAAGCTCCCCAAGTGGGTCTTTTCTGTTTATGCTTTCTCCAGAGCATTTGATCTCTACCCATAAGCAAAAAGGACAATTGATTGCCTAGAGTGGACAACGAAAAAAGACAGCAGGAGAATTCTTCTTTACCATAGTTTCATTGACTTTTATGTGACCTTTATTATACTGGGTAATGAACCTTATTTTATTGGTATCTTTTTCTGTCTCAGTACTTGCTTTATCCATTAGTAAAATAGTCGTATGACACTTTTGAGCTCTGTCTCTTGTCTCTTTTACCAATTTCCTATTGTACCCTTTGGCTATAAACCTGTCACTGATTATTTGAGATTGGGTGATAAAATCAGATAAATCTGAGCAATTTCTTCTAATTCAAATAACCTGGCTATATGTCACCATTGACATCGTCACTGTTATGATACCTTTCATATTATATATACAGTATTTATTACAAACCACTTTCTGTAAAGAAAGTTTTAGATCTCCCTTTTTATTTTCATTGAATAAATCTGGTTTTAAACTTAAATGTACCCTTATTTATTACTGGGGAGAATTATTTTCTTTTTTAACAGTTTTCATTGGAATTTTACATTAAATCAGAATATAATTATTCACTTATCACATATTTGCATGATCTGACAAATACATACCTACAATTAGAAGTTAAGAATATCATAGGTTTGATATAAATACAAAACTTTTCCAAAAAGAATGAGCTTAAAATTAAGAAGTAAAATGAAATCTTAATTGCAAAATGTTTTCTCTTTCTGAATAACAACAATTGTAAAAAACGATACTTTCAAAGGAACATATATTATGTAAATATCCAAATGCATCAATTTTATTGGGAACTAAGGGGCTTACTGGGGAGAATTCAATGTTAAGCTTATAACGGTTTATGAAATTCTGTAAATAGGATGTCCTTCTTCCAGCCCCATCCCCAAACCCAACCTTCCTGTTGCCACAGCCATGTTTGAAGGTACTTTGATATTTGACATAAATGAGTGCCAGGAGTGCTAGGAATTGCTCAGTTTAAAAATAAAAACTGGGTAAATAGGTTACACATACAGTCACTCCAGAGTTTATACATTACATTTTTGGCTAACTATATTAGAAACATTTTTTTTTATTTTACACAGTTTTTCTTTTTACACTGACCTGTTCCTTTAAAGTAATAAATGCATGTAAATATTTTTGTAAATGTTTAAAGTGTGTCCGCATCACCTGCATATCCACATCTGCATTGCAACAGCAATGTTCTGCAATTTTATTTTATTTCTGAGTGTTATTTGGCTGGAATAATTTAATTTATCACATTAGTTGGTACATACTGTAAATGGCACTGTGATAATTATAGAAAGGCATTTACAGTAGCCTATGCTGTGGTAACTCATTTAGTGCCCAGTCAGTTGACTATATATATAGTAAAGTACTGGAACTGAAAGACTGAATTTTTTTTCTATGTACTGCAGAAATCTTCATGGATATGATTAAAAAGTTTGCATAAGATATCCCCAGTAAGTTTTCTTCCATTTATAAATGCTATAAACCTCTCCCTGTTGAATTATTTTAAAAGGCAGTTATTTTGAAAATGATTGCCTTGATCAGGTACTGTCATATGATACCTATCATTATTGGACAAAAACCATTGCAGATCACATCTTCAGGGACATCTGCCATTGAATTTTACATGACCTTGACAGGTTTGTATTTTCAAACTCTGATTTTTAGCAGCTTTGGGGTATAATAAATCGCTCAAAACTTTTCCTCTAAGAATTCGAGTTTTCCCCTTTAAAAATGAGACCAGAAAAAGGTTTAATAATTGTGTCAGGAGCATCCCATCTCAGGCGGGTCACATCCAAGATGGCGGTACCCATGACCCATGTGGGACAACGCTGACGCGATGACATCACACGATGGACGCAAAAATTTGAAATAAGAGGATGCCGAGGTCATGAGTTCAATACCGGATTATTGGGTTTATTTGATTCATTGGTTGTTTCTAAATTCCTTGTATCCCGATTCCTGCACTTTTTGACCCTGCCTGAACCTTGACTTTGCTCCTTCTCTGCCTGCCTATTGAACTATTGCCTGGAATTGACTATGTTTACTCCTGATCCCTTTTTGGTTACCGCAAACTTGGGCTTTAACCCGAGGCTTCCTCCTTGGTCCGGACTTCTCTGCTGGGAGCTGATAGGCCCCTGACAAAATGGGCCTCCTAGAGGCAGTACTCACTGCATTAATGAAACAACCCCAGTGCTAGAAGAAGTTCACAGTGCTTTATTACTCCTGGAATCTATTTCTTCCTCAGCCTGATCACTTGAGTCCCTGTACTGGCAGAACTGATACTGAAAAGTAAGAACACTTATTAGTCTCCTTGTTGAAGCCTCTGGCTGCTCTATTAGCTACCCTGATCCTGCCTTTCACTCCTAGAGTGAGCTATTACAAATCTTCCCTATTACTTACATCACCTACTTGAACATATATACATTCCAGGCCCTTCAGCACCACCTCCTTCAGCAAGTGAGAATCAAAAGAGGACAAGCACATGTGGGCTTCCCTTTTTATAAACTAGGGCTGTCCTGACAGCGTATGGCCAAATACTGAACTGCCAAAGGACATACTCCCCGCCCAAATATATTATACTGTAGGCCCATATCTGCTGGCCAAAAAAAAGAATATAAGATCAGAGCAAGGCACTCAGAAACACAAATATGTAAACCAGCAATTGGGTAGCAACTGCACATCAGCACCACTGCTATTCAAAAGGGTTTACTCCCTCATTATGTCACTTCATCAGTTATATTTTAGGGTGTGTTGTGTGCTTAATGGCATAAATTCCTTTAATTGTGATAAAAACTAAAAGGTAATTGAAATATTGTGGCTGATCCCTTGCAGTTGCAAATAAATCACATAAACTGGGGGCATGTTTGTCCAAGTCCAACTTACACCAGCAAGGAAGTACTAAATATGATGCCACTTCCCATGAGAAGAAAGAAAGAATGTTTATTTAATATTTCTCAAGCAGATTTATATTGTCCTTTGCTTCTATTTCTTTACTACTTCTGTTGTTAATGAATTTCAAGCATCCACTATCCTTCAACAAATTTGAACTTCTTTTCATTATCTCTGTATTCAACCTGAGAAATTCACAGCATGGGCTCTTTTTCTATTTTTACATTTCCTCAGAAATATATACTGCCTCCTGAGCATTGTTGCACCCTTTGAAGTAGTTAAAAGCTGCAGTCAAAAAAGCTCCTATTCAGCTAGGCTTTCAGTTGTTTAAGAAGTTTAAGAAGAATATAAAAATCTCTACACCTGACTAATCTTATGTCACCAATTATTGTCTCACAATTGAAAATTGTCTATGATACAACTACACCCTTAAATATAGATGCAATCTAGTCCCAGTAGCCATTAGTGTTCAGTTTGCCCTGGAGGTCTATACACTGTTGTAAAAAGAAACATAATAGGACTGATCTCAAGCTATATGTGTGCTAATGATTGAAACAGTAATTAGAACAGAACCCCAAAATGAAAGAAAATTGTCAATAAAAATTGCAAACTAAAAAATGTAATTCTCTATAAAGTACTCTATAAAGACCAGTATCGAGAGAAGTAAAGCAAAGTATTTGTTACATAAACATAAACATCAATCAGTTAATGCATAAATTAAAGCTAAAGACAAGTTTCTCTTGGATCACTAGTTTTAACAACACGAAAGGGGAATGTAATATGCTTTGTTAATGCAAAAAATAGTTTGCAAAGACGCTTGTGAATGTTAGCGACCATGTTTGCACCATTATAGACTGATTAAGACCTCAATGACTTCTTTGCAAAGTTTGCAACCAAATTGCTTTTTGCGAATGTTTGCAGTGTATGTAATAAAATTTCGCAATCGGTATGCTTCATTTTCAACAAATTATTTAATGAAACTCCAATGCAGGTGTTAAAGGTGCACAAAGCGCATTTAAGATTCGACCATAAAGCAACTCAAAGGGTGAAAAGCCAGTTGATCACTGGACACTTCTAATTACAAATATAAGGTATGATAAGAGACAGCCCCAGTCCCTCCTATCCTTATCTATAACCTTGTTTAACATATTTTCAAAATTTTGTTAAATCGCTCTACCAACCCATCTGTTTGGGGGTGGTTGTAAAAATATCTGGAACGGTCCAATTCCTAAGACGGACGAATGGCTAGTGTCAGAGGGTTGATAGTTGTCACCCCCACCCTCTATGACGCCATAACGCTATAAGGCCCAAGGCAGGATGGACTATTATGGCGAATGGTCTACTGTGGACAATTGTCAATCATATAGTTTATACTAGGCCATACAAATAAAAGATCATCACTCTGTTTCTTAAATTCCAGAGTATCAGCATAACGCCAGTCTGTCTGGTGTGGCCCCCTCCTGCAGACGTGCTGCTCGAATTACTTGAAATATCACAATGGCCTTGGTTAGCCATAGCTGATTGCGAGGCTGTGGACCGTTGGAGCTAGGCACAGTATGTTACAACATTCCTTTGATAACATGTAAGACTAAGTAAATCATTTGGACATTAATTGTACAAGGAGGAGACAGACTATGTATGGTATTTCCGTGAAACCCTTGTCACACTTATTGTAAAAGCCTTCTGATAGCTATATAATGCCTGGACCAAGAGGTGGGTCTTTGGTAAGTCCTTGGCTGACATTCTGTGTGTTACTCCAACAGCTTACCCAGACAAAACTGTTATGTTGTATTATGTAAGAATAAATTGCCTGACTATTTCTAAAGGTTTTCCTTTACTGAGTTTTGTCTTACACGAGGTCAAAATGGTACTACAAAAAATACCATCATATGGTGACCCGACGACTGTGATCCGGTTTTTTCCAGTCATTTTTTCAGGCAATGGAGGGCTCCAGGCTGTCTTACTGGAGTGTACCTGAGGACCTTTGTTCTCGGATGTCTGTAGATACCCGTGGATATTTTCTTTTCCAGGATGGTTTCCCCGTAAAGCTTTACTTTAACGGATGATGGATACACGCGCGTAAGTACCCCCCTGGGTGGGGTATATATGTTTTTCTAACTTCTTCTTTTTGCCTATTGTTTTGTTAATTGTTGTGTTAATCAGCTGAAATTATCTGCCATTCATGATAGGAATCCGCAGTTTCCTTCCTGTTTTTGTATTTTGTATGTTTGTTATTCCTTATCATGAAGTGTAGTCTAAAACATCTTGAAATAGAAATTACACGTGTACTGTATGTTGTTTGATGAATGCAAAAGGATCCATGAATGTTGAATGTTTGCCTAGCTGAGTGTGTGAATAACTTTAGTGTAACTGTCATATGTGTAATGGTGTGTGAGAGAATGTGTGGCTCTATCTCAGAGTCTGCTTGTTGTTTAGGAGTTTTTCTGTGGTTCCTGTTTATGTTTACCTAACAGGCCAGAAATACGGAAAACTAGGTTTTCTGAAGGAAATTCTGTAGAGTGTGAAGTGTGAATCACTTTCCTGTCCGTTTGAATTGTCAGATGAAAAACGAGAGCCCTACAAACATTTAGGTGTTGTCCATCTGCAACTTCAAACCTATTTTCTCCCTTTACACTCAATTGTAAGCCTATTCTAAATTACAGAGAAAAGTATAACATCATTTTTTCCTGCAGGTGACTCCAGTTTATATGTATGTTTGTTTGCCCTGTTTGTTTTATAAACCAATGTTAATAGCTCGCTGCTAAGCTTTTTTGCATCCTACAGGTCTGTTAGAGCATATTTTGAATGTATTACTTGTGTGTATGTTAGAAAGAAAAGGACTTGACTTGACTTGACTTGACGGTTATATGACTTTGATGTGTCTGTAATGAATATGTTTACCTTACTGTTTTTGGTTCTCTTTAATGTTTATAAGTTTTCATAGGTACCTCTTGTAATATAATATTTGTTCTATGTGTCTGTCACTACAATATTGTCATTTTGTTTTTGACTATCATGTCTCTATTCTTATCTTATCCTAACATTGTCTTCTTTGTTATTATTCTCATAGTAACATTAGTTCTCTTGTGTATTTCTGTTTGTGAATGGGTTACTCGTGAATAAGGTTAATTCACTCCACTTGTCTTTCTATTTTAACAGAAATATTAGTGTTGTCTCTTTAAATGTTCTCTGTTGAAGTTTTTTGTCTCAAACAAACCTTATTTCTCTTTTTTATCTTTATGTGTCAGATTGATAACTCTTTTCTAAGTGTATTATGTTTTACTTGTGATCTGAAAGAAAAAAACATGTTCCATCAGTTTAGAATATCTAACAATCCTCCTAGATATGCTAGTTGAGTGCCCAAAACATTTTAAGTTTCAAAGCCTTTGTTAAGTGTCACAGTGGAGGGGACAAGACTGCGTTTTCCTGGCCAGAAGGCGATAGTTTTCTTCCCTCACAACTTGAAATTCTACTGTGACAGATAAATGATATGTGAAAGAGAAAATATTTTACTATACAAATTGCATGCTATTAGATCTAGCAGGCTTTTGCCAACAATAGAAAGTGATATTTCTCACATATACTTCAGCTGAGACATTACACCTATTCTCTGCTCCTTGCTCAGCAAACTTAGATCCAGTCCTTTATATGGATACTAAGGAGCAATTAAATGCTATTTTGAATGTGCCTATTGGCAATTTTAGAGTGATACCGGGTTACACAGTCTCAGAACTTTTTGTTTCACGGTGCAGCCCCCAGTAATGAAGATTCTTATTGAGCTAATAGTTCAGAATGTTTTAAGCTTATTAACAGTAGTACTTCCCCTGAATCTTCTGAAGACAAATGTCCTGACGACCAAATAAATCATGGTCAGTTGTTTCACACTGAAGTACTTAATGGTGCATTAGATTTACAGCACCCTTTAAGAGGAAATCTAGTTCATAGTCCAATTAATAACAAGAAGGATTCTATTTGCTGGTACTGTCATAAACACTACATTTCCCAGAATCCTCCGTTGCACAATATTTCAGATGCTTAACTTCTCTCACTGTTTTGTAACTTCTTTTTTTTGTCAGGCAGCTGGCTCAGGAACGTTTAACCACAGCAAATATTTTTAACTTTACTGTTTTATACTCATCTGTATTTTTTTTTCTGTATCTCCTGCATCTGGATCTTTTTCACCCACATGAAGGTAAACTTGATGCAGTTTGGATCCATACCCGATTCACTCATTGGTACAGGTTAAATTCCTTTCATTATTCTCTAGACAGATGTGAATCTATTATTTCATATTATTGTAGTGCATTTGCAGTACAACAAGAGGGGAGTATTATATTGTGGGTTATGTTGTTGTTACTATTTTTTCTAATTAAATAAGTTTCAGTTAATAAAAATGCAGCTTATGTGCTTGTGCCGCTGCTACAGAAAACTTTCTCCCGTAATCTTTGCACTTGTGTATCTTGCATCACAAGTCTGCAAGTGTAAGAAAATGCAGAAGTGACTTCGATTTATTGTTGATTTTGTCTGATAACCAGTAATTTCACTACCAAATTTGTAGAAATACATGATGCTACTAAAATGGGTCTATGTCATTCTCATTTAGGCTAAAAATATAAATATATATAAAGGTACAAGAGAGAACTTGTTAAATGTTTTTCCTGGTTATGATTAATCAATATTATTTTGTTATAAGAAGGAAACAGTACAGGTTGTATTTGATAGTTTACATAATTAAATTTTCGATTCTGTTACAAATTTGCAAATATCACTGATCTTAAGTGGAGTTGTGTCTTTGTACCATCCCACTTCCAACAACACAATTACTGGCAGCATTTGGTTGGATTTACTCCCAGCTGTCCTATCAATTCTCTGCAACAATCCTATCAGGTGTTGTGGACTCTCTCCATTTGAATTAACCACAAGAAAACAAACATCCTTCACTCATATCATAAATGTACAACCACTTCTCATTACTGACAGTTCATACAGTAGTTTCATTAGAGTTCTTAAGCTAGTACATTAGATAAGTCAGTATTACCAGAACACCAGATATTGTCACATTGTCTCTTTGTTTCCAGGTTGGTGATCTGAGCAAAATTCCATCAGTAGCTGTTGAGATTATTCCAATCCATTCCAAATAGAACAGCTATCATTGATCCCACCACTCATTGAAAGAAACTCTGCATACATACAAAGAGCCATTTCAAAGTTTGCCATTCATATCTGTGATGCCTTTACATTTTTGCCTATCCTAATATCGAAACCATGGACTGATTATGAACTCTTAAGAACTGTACAGAGACTGCTGCATTGACTGAATACAAGTGACTGTTGAATATTTCTTCATATGTCTATCCACCGCCATGATGTCTCTCTGATTGGACTTTCCTCTATAATGAACTGATGGACTGATATTGAAACGGGTTAATTTTAAGTTTTCAATTCATACAGTATTGAACGTGATATAGTTAAATTGTGTGAAATTGACAAGAACAATGGGAATGTGATAATGTAATATTTTCTCTATATGTTTAATTTCAGATTAGTTATGAAAAACAACAAAGGTAAAATTGTATAAGTTTAAAAAGGTTTTAGAAGGAAAGTTTCCTGTAATTACTCATTATTGTATTATTGCCCCAGGTCCTCAGCTCTATATGTAGCTGGTTGTGTGTAAACAGCACTGACATAGAAAAAAAATGATAGACCCCATAATAATAGAACTCTGTCATGTGCTAATGTTAGTATTGAGTAGAGTCTAGATTCCAAGACCAGTCCTGCCCATAATGTTAAATCTATAAAAAAAAAAATAGAGTAGCTGACCAAAATAGTATGATTTTAGATTATCATGTGTTTTGATAGGAAAAAGAAGGTTGTACTCATATTGTTTCTGAAATGTTTGTTGAATGTCATATAGTCAAAGTTTTAGAGCTGCAACAATAAGTGTAATGTTTTTATAGAACAGCTCAGTTATTCCAAATGATTAGGTAAAATTTTATAGCTGGTTAAAACAACTCCATTGGAAGTTTCATTAAGTCTATCCATGTCATCCTAGCATTAATACTTGGTCTATATTTCTCTGTTAGAATTTGTGCTATAAGTACCTTTCAACTTCTGCTTTCATTTGATTTACATCTATAAGATAAAACTTTTCTCAGCCTTATAGGGGAGGTTTGACAAGAAAAAAAAAGACAGCTCAGAGATAAGTTCTCTGAAAGTTATAGCTCAGATACAGACGAGCAGGCTGTCCCCAGCCCCACAGCTAAGCTCTACCCCTCCCGTACAATACAAAGTAGAGAAAAGGGGGGCGACGGGGGATGCTGCAGAAGTGCGTCTGACTAAAAACACACAGATTAACTCATAAGGCATACATAGAGCCGTCAGCCTCCCCACTCTAGGATGAGTTGTTTTCCCGTCATAGCTAAGAGAAAGAGAGAGGCAGCAAAAGAGGTAAAAGGTCAAGTATGTGCCCTAGAAAGTCAGGAAAGTGCCTGAGAATCAAAGGAAGCTAGAAAGCAAAAGAGAGGAACAAGAAAAGTTGATAGTAGAAGGGTTAAGTTAGATAATAGAGAAAAGAAAAAAGTTTGAATTTAGCATTTTTAGCCTCATTTCAGTATTTTTCATTTTTAGCTTCATTTTAGTATTTTTCATTTTTACTAATCTTCATTTTTACATTTTTATCTTACTCAGGATGATTATTACTATGTCTCATTATCTCTATCCAATGATTTCCTTTTATTATCTCTCTGTAATGCTTTATTTTGCTTTATTTTGAAACCTAACTTCACTATTATCATATATTTGCTTAAATCTTAGGCTACATGTTATATTCAGACAGCTCTTGCTTCATTGTGCGGTTCCAGCGGTTCGTAGTCACGTTAGTTCCTCAAAAACAGGAAATACCTCTAGCCCTCTAGCTCCCTGTTTTCTTTGTTTTCATTAATTTCAGCTTTTCAGCTGCACTTCTGTATTGGTGCTGCCACGACAGTTGAACTGTAACTCACAGTAGTGCACACCACTGTCCCATTTATAATAGACCTCCCTTGTTCCTGGGGGTCCTCTCAGCACTCTTACTGTGCCTGTAATTACTAATGTGAAACATATTTTTAAATGTTTCAAGAGAGGTAATGTAAAAATATCTGGAACGGTCCAATTCCTAAGACGGACGAATGGCTAGTGTCAGAGGGTTGATAGTTGTCACCCCCACCCTCTATGACGCCATAACGCTATAAGGCCCAAGGCAGGATGGACTATTATGGCGAATGGTCTACTGTGGACAATTGTCAATCATATAGTTTATACTAGGCCATACAAATAAAAGATCATCACTCTGTTTCTTAAATTCCAGAGTATCAGCATAACGCCAGTCTGTCTGGTGTGGCCCCCTCCTGCAGACGTGCTGCTCGAATTACTTGAAATATCACAATGGCCTTGGTTAGCCATAGCTGATTGCGAGGCTGTGGACCGTTGGAGCTAGGCACAGTATGTTACAACATTCCTTTGATAACATGTAAGACTAAGTAAATCATTTGGACATTAATTGTACAAGGAGGAGACAGACTATGTATGGTATTTCCGTGAAACCCTTGTCACACTTATTGTAAAAGCCTTCTGATAGCTATATAATGCCTGGACCAAGAGGTGGGTCTTTGGTAAGTCCTTGGCTGACATTCTGTGTGTTACTCCAACAGCTTACCCAGACAAAACTGTTATGTTGTATTATGTAAGAATAAATTGCCTGACTATTTCTAAAGGTTTTCCTTTACTGAGTTTTGTCTTACACGAGGTCAAAATGGTACTACAAAAAATACCATCATGGTATACATTAGTTCTTAATGGCTTAATTTTGAACAGATTCCTGCATAACCCTAGACATAAATAGTGTAGCCTGGTCCATAAGGATCTCCTTTGGAATGCTGCTGTGATTAATGCTGGTGTGATGTAAAATAGCTCCCTAGCAATATTTTGAAGGTGGTGTTTCTTATAGAGACCTCTCGGGGTACCAGGTAGCATAATCCCTAACAAAAATAATTTATTGATGCCCCAGGGCTGACTTTACAAGAGGCCCTACTAGTTCCATTGCAACCCTTTTAATTTAGGTTGTGATTACTGTCTAATGAACAATATCACAAATTGGAAATTATTTCTTAGGGGCAGATATATCAAAGGTCAAAGTGAAAATTCTAATTAAAAAAATTCGAATTTCGAGCTTATTTGTGTGTACTTTGATTAGGGAATAGTCCAAATCTGATTTGAATTTTAAAAAAAACAAAAATTCAAATATCGAAATTTATCATGTACTGTCTCTTTAAAAATTCATCTTCAACCATTCGCCCTCTAAAACCTGCCGAATTGCTGTTTTAGCCTATGGGGGACCTCCTAGAACCTATCTGGAGTCAATTGGTGGACTTTGAAAAATCAAATGTTTTTTTTGGAAAAACTTCAAATCGAATTCGATTGAATGCGCTGTTACTTTGATTCGAATTCAATCAAAAACTGACCTATTTGGCCAAAAAAAAACGTTTTGATAAATTTTGATTGGTCTTTTTTAATTTGAATTTCGAAGTTAATGGGAAAAAAAAACTCCCATTACTTCATAATTCGACCCTTTATAATTCTGCCCCTTAATGTTGCAATTCTTTTGTTTAGGAGAATACCATCTGACATACCACCCCAAAAAAAAAAAGTAGGATTGTCACCTTGAAATTAAAACTGTAGCTTTTTCTATTAGAGTAACAATACAATATTACAGAAAGAAAAATTTCCAATCTGCGAAAGGATGGAGAAAAATAACCATTTAGATAGTGTATATTTGTCAACGTTAATATGCTTCCACATTCCCCTCAGGTTCAACATATAATGATGTATGAAATATTCCCAGAAAGCTACTCCTACAACCTATTTCTCATTAGGGTAAAGCTTAGCTAAGATATTAATGTCAAGGGCAGCCTTCTGAGACTCCTGACATGACAGCAAGGTCCTGTCAGGGGATTATCTAGCAGAACATAAAATATATAGTTGAAATGTACATTAATCAGCAGTGCATTTCCATAAGTCCCTCGCTATTTACCATTTCAATTATTTTTACAGCTTTTTTTCCCTCTAAACAGTATCATCTTCCCTGTCTTCAGTGTTTGCTTTGCTTGATGCACGCACAAAATGATGTGTGATGGATAATATTCATTAATTGCTTAGCAAGATGTCAGATACAGAAGTGAAACAAATAAGTTATCAATATGATGTATCACTGCGTGGAGATGTAGGAAAACTTGCAGGAAGTCATTGATAAAATTCCAGATGGCAGCAGATCTTGACATGTAATCATAATATAACATATTGAATATAAAAGTCTTCTGTTGAACTTAGCATATCAATAACCATTAAACACAATGAAAGGTCTTAAATCTGTCTATGCATATATATGTATACAATTGTCAGTTACAAGCTCAGCATTCTTCTGAAGGCCTCTACAATTTTTTCCCTATGCGGTGATGTTTTTAATTGAAGACACTTAGCAACATGCTATCTATAATACAATTTTAATCTCTTTTTAATTGCATTTTAGTTGATCTAATATTCTTTTGAAAAGCATGGGTTCAAAGTCAAAAGTCGTCATTTCTCTAAGTAAAATGAAACCGACTAGTTTGATACATTTACACAGGCCTACGATATAACAATTGCTTCCCTCATTTGGTGTCAGCAGCCTTTACAAGGTTGTTAATGTGTTTTCAATTGCAAAAAGAAAAAAAACAAAATAATTGGTTTCTCTAAGCAAATGTAATCATTCTTATAACATTCCTTATGCTTCTGTTTTTTCAAAGGCTGATTATGTGTCAGTCAACTATTCTCTTTACACTTGGCTCATCCACTTTCTGTCATACGCACCTGCCAACTAGCTCTGGGTCAACAATGTGATAATGACTGAGGCCAATCTCTTCTTTATAACATTCTCTATTATACCACAGATGCTAACAGAGCAGCAACTGGGAATAGGAAACCAGGTCTGTGACCTGAAGTGTTTTGGCAAGGGAAAGTAGAGAATTGTAATTCTTATATTGCTTGTTACTTATTGAGTGGAGAGAAATCCACATTCTTTCCACTGCCCCCACTTTCACTGTGAATAACTGGAAAATGTTCCCCCTGCACACTACCAGACTATTTAATCCAACTAAAACAAAGATTGTTAAGGTTTAATATTACACATACAACAAACATAGGGGGAAATTTACTAAAGGGCGAAGTGGCTAACGATGGTGAAAATTTGCCAGCGTGACGTCATTTTGGCACTTTGCCGATTTACTAATGGTCGCTGGCGTAATTTCACTAGTGAAGGAAATAGACTCTGGTGCAACTTCCCACTCTAACACCAGGCGAATTTTCGCTCATGTGAAAGAGCGTTACAACGCACATTCACTAAGTTTTTTGTTTTACTGACCGTTACCTCTATCACCAGACTTGCCTTCGCCACCTCAGACCAGGTGAAGTGCAATGGAGTAGATAGGACTTACTTGAAATTTTGATGAAAATTTTTCTAAGTCCAAAAAAACGCTGGCATCTTTTCCTTTTTAAAGGGTGATAGGCTGAAAAAGATTGAAAATTTTTTTGGAGTACCCTCCTTCCCCCCTACATTTGATAACATATGGCACCTAAACTAAACTGTGGGCACATGTATAGGGCAATATAACACCTCTATACAATTTTATTAAGGTTCCCTGGCCTTGTGTAGTGTAATGTATTTGCTGCAATATATACGGCCATTGTACTTTAACTGCACGCTGTATGCTAATTAGCCAACGCTAGCGTAACATTGAACTGCTGATCGTATTTTCGCTAGCGCAACTTCGCAAGTGTTCAGTACCCTGTGCATTAGCGTGTTCCGTATCTTCGTGCATTAGCATTGCCCAAGCGAATTTACACCTGCCAAAATGTTGCGATGTGCTGAAGCCAGCTCAAATTTTCGTAGGGAAGTAAATTTGCCCCTTAGACAGATACCATTGTATAGAAAATTGTATTTTGAAATAAGCAAATCATTTTAATTCAGCAGCAGTATTAGAAGCACACAGCTTATGTTACAGTTCAACATACCAACATATCAGAGTGTATGATTTATATATAATATAGATTCACACAAATGGCAGGCCACATCTGCAATTAGATCAGAGTGTTGGAGTTCATCATCCTACTGTGTGTCATATAGAGCCCAATTGGGGCAAGATGAAAAACTCACCTCAGGTGGTAGTGCCCCACACGGTTCCAGGGGCAGCAAAGAGCTGTAAAATAAGAATTTTACACAGTTGCACCCTCTTCACTAGTGAAGCAGCCCCATGGCTAGGCCACTAGACATTGACAGGATCAGATTGGGGTTCCAGAGCCCACCAGGACTGCCATCTTAGGGGGCCCCCATGTAACTCTGCAACACTTCCCTTCCTTCAACCCTGCCTTCCTTCAACCACCCCAATTGTCTTCAAAATAAATAACTTTTCTCCTTTGCAGTTGCGATTGGGGGGAAGTCAGAGGGAGCACAAAGTGCAGACAGTCTTTGACAGTTTGCAGGTCTGGGTTAGCAGGGGGCCCACGAGGGTCAGGACGCACCAGGTTTTTTGCCCTATATGCATGTTTATAAGATCCACAATTACTTTTACTGTATATTGAATTAGATACTGAACACATACTAAATGATGCTTGCATGTATAAATGTACATGCGTTTTCCAGACAGGAGAGCAACTTGTGTGTGAACCAGGAATAGAAGTTATGGTTGCTGCACATAGGGGAAATAAAGTTAGTTGGAGTGCCTAGCTAAAATGCAAATAGATAATCATTTAAGGCAGTCATAAAAATAAAGAATTGTAAAAATGGAAGAAGATTATTAACAGAGCAGGCTCCTGAAGCTGGAGGACAAGCAATGAAAGAATAAATATCTGATTTGCCAGGGAAGAAGTACAACATTATTCATAAGGAAAAGAGTTGTCCCATGTGCAGTTGTTGGTTGATTAACCAGCACAGTGGTAGCCAATAGATGTTAAAATGAAGTCCCATATCCTTTACAGGAAGAGGTCATGCAGGATTATAGAAGTCTGAAAATTGATCTGTGATGTTTTAGAAGATTTTTACAACATATGAACAACATGTATTTTATGTCAGTATTTGGGGTCAGCTGTCGTACAACTTTCAAGTTGATCCAAAGCCTGTGTTACCTTTGGGGCTTTAATACCCCCTAATAATGACTGTGCATTGTTCTGGATATGTTTTACAGATTTAACAGCCATGATGTATATTCTCTAGATGACTGTGTTATTGTATATTTACACTTGATAAAGGGCACCTGCCCGAAACATGTTGTGTGTAATAAAGAACACTTAGCAGCAAGTCCTGCCTTGATTGCTTTCTCTCAGTCATCTGACTAATTGGTTAAAGTTTTGCACCTGGAGCGGGGGTGTCCACTGAGATTGAGAGCACCAGCTACCATTCCCCAGTCACATATCTTTTTTTTGGTATATAGTTATATTTGTCCCAGACTGATGCTATCAACAGGATATCCTTTTTCTGTATATCCATCTCTTAATTTGTAAATTGCTTCATCCACTGGTACAGTATGTTGGTCCCAAAGCTTATTTTAATTCATATGCGCAGTGAAATGTAAAAAAAATTGTACTATCCCAGTACCTGAGAGATGAATTGGTAATCCTTAATCCTCAGAGTTACTCTGTAATCTATTTGTATCTGAATTCTCTAGACTTGTTAATGAATCATTGATTTCTAATGACTTTATTTAATCTGTTTGGAGATTAATTCTTTTTTTTTTTTCTTGGACTTTAGTCATTGATTTTCTAAAACTCTAAACTAATCTTGAGGCTATAATCGTATGTACCAAGTGCCACTGAGTACTTTTCCTTTTTGGCCATGTCATTGCGCATTATGCATACAGCTTAGTATTACTTGTCTTACCTTTGAGAAATTCCTGATCACAGGTCAAAATGTGCACAAGCTTTATTTTTTTATGTGAAATACTTGACTAAAAGAAGGTGGGTGATTTATCAATGCTAAAAGCACAAGATTGCTCCCCTTAAGACCCTTCTTAATGTCTGTCTATTCACTACCATATTTAGATTTTGACTATTTTCTCTTTGTATGACCCGGCCTTCCTTCAACCACCCCAATTGTCTTCAAATCGAATAGTCTTCAAATTTTATTCAAAGGCAAAGACAGTGGTCAGACTGCTTCCAATTAACACCTATGATTAGCGGATGGCAGCTCCACTTTCCGCAGTCACACAGTAACAACAAGTTAGGTTGAAAAACGACACACACATCCATCAAATTAAACTTTTAAGTCTATTTACCTGTATAACATGCCTAACTGCTAGTTGATCCAGAAGGCAAAAATCCCATGAATTTGCCTCAGAGGGGGAAAAATTCCTTCCTGTCAAAATGACAATCGGACCAGACCCTGGATCGACTTGTACTATGAGCCATCTTTTCTATTCCCTCACTTGCTAAAAAGCCATCCTTCTTAAAGCTATCTAGTGTATCAGCCAGCATGACTAATTCAGAGAGAGAATTCCACATCTTTATAGCTCTCACTGTAAAAAAAACCCTTTCCGAACATTTAGCCAGAACCTCTTTTCTTCTAATCAGAATGGGTGCGCTTGTGTCAGCTGGAAAGATCTACTGGGAAATAAAGCATTCGAGAGATTATTGTATGATCCCCTTATAGATTTTCCATACCTTTTACCAGCTTAGTTGCCCTTCTCTGAACCCTCTCTAATTTAATAATGTCCCATTTGAGCACTGGAGACCAAAACTGTACAGCATATTCTAGATGGGGCCTTACCAGCCCTCCTCCCATGAATCTATGCCCCTTTTAATACAACTCAAGACCTTGAAGCTGCTGACTGGCATTGCTTGCTACAGCCAAATGTATTATCTACATAGACTCCAAGGTTCTTTTCCATTATGGTTTTGCCTAGTGCAGTCCCATTAAGGGTATAAGTGGCTTGGATATTTTTACATCCCAGGTGCATGACTTTACATTTATCAATATTGAACCTCATCATCCACTTAGCTGCCCAGATTGTCAGTTTGTCAAGATCCTGTTGCAAGGATGTCGCAACTTGGATGGAATTTATTTGGTGGCATAGTTTTGTCATCTGCAAACACTGATACATTACTTACAACACCCTCCCCTAAGTCATTAATGAACAAGTTAAATAAAAATTGAGCTCAACGGCTCTTAGTTTAGAGAGAAACCTTTGTGGGGCAATGTATCAAACGCATGTGAATGGATCACATCTACTGCCCCCCCCCCCACTGTCCAGCATCTTACTTTCCTCATCATAAAAAACAAATCAAAATTGTCTGACGTGACCTATTCTTCATAAAGCCATGCTGATTGCTGCTCATAATGCCTTTCACTAGGACAACATTTTGAATGTGATCTCTTAAAGGAGAAACATACCCTTAATAAAAAAATCTCCTATTACCCCTACCCTACATAGACCACCTCCCCCAGCCTAGCTGCTACCCCAGGCAAATGCCCCTACTCTTTTCTTACCCCTCTGTGCAGATTTTGACCAGCAGAATTCACGGGGGACATCTTCAGCTGCTTCAATAATCACTGGAATGAGACCGGTGCTTCAGCAATTTTCAAGTTTCGGAGCATGCGCAGTTGTCGCGATACAGAAAATTGCTCCGTCTGCGCATGCGCCGCTTCGCTGGTCTCATTCAGAAGATTACCAAAGAGAAGAAGATGGCTGCCGTGACCTCCGCTGGACAGAATCTGCACTGAGGGGTAAGTAAAGAGTTAGGGGGTCTATGTAGGGTAGTGGTAGGGTTTTTTTTAATTAAGGTTTTGTTTCTCCTTTAACAAGCCTTTACAGATGCCACCACAGATGTCAAAATTATTGGTCTATAATTGACAGGCTAAGAACTTAAAGGGCATGTAAAGTCTAAATTAGAATAAGGCTAGAAATACTGTATTTTAAATACTAAATATAAACATGAACTTACTGCACGACAAGCCTAATCAAACAAATAATTTATGCTTTCAAAGTTGGCTACAGGGGGTCACCATCTTGTATCTTTGTTAAACTTCTTTGCAAGACTAAGACTGTGCACATGCTCAGTGTGGTCTGGGCTGCTTAGGGATTGTCATAAGCAAAGCTGCTTGAGTTCTGCATGGCTGGGAAGTAAGGCGGGGCTCCCCCTGCTGTTCATAAGTATGATTGTTTTCCTGCTCAGCAGTTAGGGACCATCTGACAATTCCTATCCCCAGCAATAAATGAAGGGAGAATTTCACTGCATACAGTCAGGTTTCTTATAAAAACGGTACACATTTTTTTAATTAAAGTATATTGGAGATAGGTTTCTTTTTCATTAAAGAAAGTAAACATGGGATTTTATTTTTTTGCCTTTACATGCCCTTTAGTTCCTTTTTAAGCATAGAAATGAAATCAGCTTTCCTCTAATCAATAGGTACCATGCAAGTTGAAAGTGAGCCTGAGAAAATCAGAAAAAGAGGCCTCATTTGAGGAAAAACCTGAAACAGACCTTTGCCAATTACAGTATCTCTTTCCTGTTTTGTCCATATTTACTTACAGTACCTTCAGTGGACTGTAATTCCCAGCATCCTCAGATTTCTAGTTGTGTTTGCTTTCCAGCAACTAAGGAGAGAGTGCCTGTTTATTACCCCAGACCAGATTGCATTATATCCAATATATATGCCCAGTTGTGCTTCTTTTTCCAGAAAAAAATGTTTCTTACAAACAAAGAAATAGTGTTGCTATCCATTACTTTTCCTTTCATTTACCCAGATTCTTATGTGAAATAGTTTCTCACCTGCTAATAAAGATTAGACCTGAAGACCACTTTGTGCCTACCTTGTTCCCAAAACTGTCCTGATAGGATCCCTTTGCATTTCTTAGCTTGATTGTGACAGTTGTGAACTATAAGTAAACAAAAACCCTGCACTTAAGAATAGACATAGTCAATGAGGCACAGTACTGTAACATATATACAGTATCCCTTTGCATTCACAGAGCCAGCCACATCAGTATAAAATAAATCTCTTGTGCACAACAACTAATTATGCAGTTCAGCTAGCTTAATTGCCACTTAGTTGTTTTGTGCTTGGCAAAATAAAGCCTGTTTATTTCATTCACCTCTCCTCATCTAGCCTCCTTCCAATAAGTGGCTTCAATAGCAGGTCACAGAGGGACCCTAACACTTATATGGCCATAAAGAAATAAACATGGAATAATATTTTAAAGTTCTTGGAGAAAGAGTCACAGCTCCAAGAGCAACAGATGCTGCATCAACGGTGACAGACCCAGTTCCAAACATAACAAGCTGCTTATGATAATTATTTGATAATTAGATTGCAAGCTCCACTAGAGCAGTGACTAGTATAAGTTATCAGCTATCTCTGTAAGGCACTGTGTAATGTGCTGGCACTATGTAAATAAATATAATAATACATCTGTTGGTTGAGTTTTCCCCTGCCAGACTGCATGTTTCCCAGAGCATTGCTAGAGAAAATGAAGGATGAGTTGACCCAAGGCATTTCTCTAGCAATTATTAGCTTTCTGGTGTGCATGCATACTCTGTAGGCAAGTGGCTAATTCCTTCCCATTCTGTCATGCTGCCAGATCTGTACTTGTATGTAGTCCCGCTAGAGCACTTCTTGCATTCTCTCAAATCCTTAGCTGTATTTCTTGAAGCATTTCTCCCTCCCAAGGCCAACCCTGCCCGACCCCATTCTTTGTCCTACTTGCTCCAGTGTAGATTGTGCAATTGCATACTGACTTCCACATCATTACTATAGATTTAGCTATTAGGTTTTTTTCACAACTTTACACATGCAGGACTAGAACCCACAGTGGACAACTACTGTTGCTCTTGTCTTTCATGAAGCAGAAATACAACTGCTAGGACTTTTATTTACTGGAAAACTTTAAGGGCAGTAGAACTGCAGTGGTACTAACAGGGCAAACAAGGGAAAGTTGTGCTCACCACTATTTTTTAAAACCATTAGGCGGGGGTGCAATGAGGCTGTGACCACAAAATACATATAGTCAAATACAAGAGTCCTCTGCACTCAACCCATTATCAATATATTTAAGACAGAGACATTTTGTGCATACTGCTACTGAAAAATGCCTTACCCTTTAAACAAAACAGGGATTGTTTGTCCATTTATTGCAATATATTTAAGCTGGCCAACTACGTCAAAGTCATCCCATATCTGGCCAGTCTTATGCTCAATTTTCATCTGATTCATTAAGAATTCTATTGCTTCATTATACATTTTACAAAGGGACTAAGTTTTACCTGCAACTTACTTGCTGCTTTCAAAGTAAAACTCCCAAACTTGGCTGCCCTTTTATTAGACACCAGTGGGATCACCTGACTATAGCTGGGAAGGGTGGGAGCTACAACCTGGAGCTGGTCACTGCTCCTGTATAAACTATAACAAACAAGGGAAAGTTGTGCTCACCACTATTTTTTAAAACCATTAGGCAGGGGTGCAATGAGGCTGTGACCAGAAAATACATAAAGACAAATACAAGAGTCCTCTGCACTCAACCCATTATCAATATATTTAAGACAGAGACATTTTGTGCATTTAAAGGGTAAGGCATTTTTCAGTAGCAGTATGCACAAAATGTCTCTGTCTTAAATATATTGATAATGGGTTGAGTGCAGCGGACTCTTGTATTTTGTCCCGTGGTACTAACAGGGAACCTACTTAATTTAGTGGTCAGATAAAAATGTGGCAAGGTGTAAAATCTGCATCTCAGCAATCAACCTTCAATAAACTTACCTAAACAAAAAAAGAATGTGGCAAGGTATCAATATATTCAAGGCTTGGCAATGGTCAGGGCAGGCTGTCAGAATTTAAAACGATAAAGAGGCAAGAGTCAAAAGCTGGGAAAGGCAGCAAAATACACAACAATCGGTCTGAGTAACTAGAAATCAGCTTGGGCAAAGCATAATGAGTGTAACCCCAATGTATTGACTTCAGTGGGGATCAGAGTTATGCACCCTGCAAACTACCAGAACACATATAATGAATACAGTAATAAAAGAATATATGCAATGCTAAAATATATGCCTTCACACAAACCAAATTTCCTTTGCGACCACTTCCGACAGTGGAACAAAGTTTGCAAATGTTATAGTTTTCACCAGTGTTTAGTGTATGTAGTAAAACTTCTGACTGCAAAAGTTACATTTGCAACCTTCCAGCATGCCTTTAAAGTGCTCAAAGTGCAGTAAAAATATGCAATGCAGCAACAGTCTGAAGAATATTACACTGCAAAATGCAAATTGTTATCCTTTTTGGTGCATTTTTTCCTGTTTATGACTTTTATTTCCCCCATAGTGGCCAGAGCATAAAGGCAGACCTGTGGAGTACATTATCTTATGGTTTTAAAGGTGGACAAGCTGTTCACATATGATGCAGGTTTTTTTTTTGTTCACTTGTAAATGTGCAAATTAACATTTTATAAAACTTTCATAGGGAGGTTGTATTTGGCTGAGAAACAGAGTCTGAATGCTTAAAACTTTAAAAATTTTAGTTTTTTACTATAAAATCCAAATTTGTTTTTATTTAAAAAAACATACATTTTGATAAATAACTCCCATAAAGTCCCCTTGAAACAAAAGTAATCCCTTTTGCATCTCTAGATTTAGGGGGTTATTTATTAAAGTCCGAATTTTAAATCTGAATTTTTAGTGGGAATAAAAACTAGAATTTTTCAGGATTTATAAAACTCCAATGCTGCAAAAAGTCCAAATCCTAAAATCCGGCATCTCAGACCTGCAGAGGTTGTATATAAGTCAATGGGACTTATAAGTCACTATTTTATTTGGAAGTTTCTGTGATTTTCAACTGGAATTAGCGTAAAAATAGGACTATTTCGGACTTTCTGACAAAAATCCAAAAAATTCAGGCTTTTTGGGAAAAAGCCAGAAAAAAACAATGATTCAGGAAAAAACTTAAAAAAATAAAATTATTTGGGTTTTCTCTAGATTTTATGGAGTCTTTCCCCGATCCGATGAAACGGCACTTTTTTAATAATAAATAAAGTCCCATTATGGATTCTAGTTTGGTCGAACTTTTTTGTTTCAAAAAAATCGGATTTTGATAAGTTGACCCCTTAGGGTTTTTTTTTATTGGGGCATATTTATTTTAGAATGAACTGAAGATTTAGAAGGAATCACAGGATGTCTTGACATTATGCTTAATTCTTAATAAATTGTCAAATTTATCAGAGCTGGGGAATGTGACTGTTTGTAAGAATGTAATATGTTATTAGTATTCAGTGCAACTAGTGCTAAGCACTAACACCGTATAAATCATTAATCCCTGGTGCAAAGTGCATGCAAAGATTATGAACTCAGATCATTACTGAGCTAGTGTTATAAATTAGACTTAGGGGCAATGCAATATTGTTAGCTAACGCAAAAATCCTTCGCAATTCATTCGCAATGTGAACAAATGTTTTGCAAACACTTTGTCCCTTGTGACAGTAGGATAGCAATTGGGAATTGTATAGTTTGCAATAATGTGAAGTGTATATAATAAGACTTCTTAATAAAAAAGTTGCTCCAAAAGTTTAACCCATCTTCAAGCAGGTGTTAAAGGTTCGCATTGGGCAATTAAGATTCGCAATGCATTAAAAGCCTAATGAAGAATATTGCGGCATGCACATTTTTATTCACAAATTTGTTCTCTGTGCAAATTTTATTACATTTAAATAACAAACTGTATTGGAAACAAGTGACTGCCTCTAAGGTTATATGTCATATATATCTGGTGCCCAGAATTAGAGTTTTGAAAATATAAAATAAAAGACAGCCATACATTTACATAAAACAGCAACATTTGTCTCAGATTAAATAATGTATGCAAAGCTGGGGATTAGAACTGCAAAGAGCTTTACTGTAGTTATCATTTATTTATTTGTTGTTTGTTAAGACGTGTTTTTTCTTTTTATTAAGTGTCTGCTAGGTTATATACATACAGCACACAGTATCATATTGTAAAGATGAGATGAATCTGCTGAAAGCACACATGCTAATGAATCAGAAGACACTAGCATCTCTCCTTAACGGGGTTCTGTGCTTCATTGCACTTGTCAGTGTCTGTGGCTTTTCTGGGGGTTATAAATTTGCATCCTCAGTTGTTTTTTTAATTCACATCTCCCAGATGTAAATTTTTTTCTCACTTAGGGAAACAACATCTGTTCTCACCACTTCTCCCATTTAGCAATGAACAGATTTCTAGGCGCCTTTGCCTTTGTTTTAGTAATTCAGGGCTTTGTGATTTGATAGATATATGGATAGATGGTAAATGTGGATATACAGGTTGGCAATCATTTACTATAATTAGCAGGTACACACACAAACTGTGCTCATAAACGTGCCATACACACATCATTGCTCATCTTATGCCTTAAAATGCTAGCGAAAAGGCATTACATGCTGAGGTGCCAGAAAGCCCTGTACTTAACACCATCCATTGAGAAGGTGTAAAAATAAAGGAATCCCTTTACACATTTCCACAACACATGCAATGTAAGTCGGGGGTGTGAAGAAATGTACATGTCCTACATTTAAAGGCAGATTTATCAAAGGTCAAAATTCGAATTTCAAACTATTTTTGTGTACCTTGACTAGGGAATAGTCTAAATTCGATTTGAATTTGAAAAAAAATCGAAAATTCAAATATCGACAATTTATCACGTACTGTCTCTTTAAAAATTCAACTTCAACCATTCGCCATCTTAAACCTGCAGATTTTCAGTTTTAACCTACGAGGGACCTCCTAGAACCCATTTGGAGTCAATTGGTGGACTTTGAAAAATCAAAGTTTTTTTTGGAAAAACGTTGAATCTAATTTGAACGAATGCGCTATTAATTCGATTTGTACGATTCAAATTCGGCCGAATATGCACCTATTCAATCGAAAACTGACCTATTCGCCCAAAAAAAACTTCATCTTAGTTTCGGTTGGTCTTTTTGAATTCGAATTTCGAAGTTTTTCAAATGCGAAATTCGACAGTTGATAAATATGCCCCTAAGTGAGTAGCAACTCTGTTGCATTTTGCTTTGTTTCAACTGTGACAATTTGCCAAATTCCATTGGAGCCAATGGGAAGGAGAAATTGCATGTGTTTTTCACTCAGTAATACTATACACACATTGCCTATATTGCGAGAGGATCTCCTACATACTATGGTACAACTACTTTTTCAATAGAAAAAAAACAAAAAAACATCAGGACTCCTTGTTGCCAATTCATTAAAAACATGTCTGTGATATTTGGTATTACCTCTGGTGGACTGTGGAAGTGCATACAATCTGAAACACTATTATGGGGAAAATTCAGTAAACGCCGAAGCGCCTAACGCTAGCGTGAATTTGCCAGCGTTGGGCATTTTCGTTAATTAGCCGATTCACTAATGAATGCTGGTGTAAATTCGCTAGTGTTACTTCGCACCCTTACGCCTGGCTTCCTTCGCCACCTCAGACCAGGCGAAGCGCAATAGAGGAAATAGGGATTGCTTCAAAAAAAGTTACAATTTTTTCTAAGTCCCAAAAAACGCTGGTGTTTTTTAATTTTTTATTTCCTAACTCATGGCAACTTAACTATACAGTGGGCACATGTGTAGGGCAAAATAAAAAGTTTCCCAGGCTTGTGTAGTGCTGCTACGAATACTTCCATTGTAACTTGAATTTGGCGCCGTATGCAAATTAACCTTCGCTAGCGTAACTTCGGTTTGCTTGGCGAATTAACGCTAGCGCAACTTCGCAACCTTACGCTTCCCCTGACGCAACTTCGGATTTTAGTGAATTTGCGTAGCGCTGGTGAAAACACGCCTGGCGAAGTGCGGCGAAGTGGACGCTGGCGCAATAACGGATCTTAGTGAATGTCCCACATGGGAAATTTTGGGCCAGATTCATTTTAGTGAGAAACAGTTATCTCATGGTTTATCAAGTGAAAACTCATGGATGAGATTCAATTTGAGGAGAAAAACACTTTTCCCCTAATTCCGTTTCAGGTTTTTCCCATACACTTTAGTAGAGCTTTCACATGATAAAAAGTCAAATCATTTGTTCTGAATTGAATTGTATCTCAAATTGAATCTTGGCCATGGGTTTTCACGTCACAAACCTTTTTCTCACTGATTTGCATCTGGCCCAATATCGGAAATACATTACTATATGTAATGTTACATGTGACCCAGATTGAGAAAAGTCTTTTGTTTTTACTTTTGCAAAGAAAACAGCACAACAGCAGTGCACAACAATAAATACAGTGTGGTATATATATATATATATATATATATAAACAGGTGGTACTGACATGTCACCATTGCAACCCCTTTCAGTTTGGGCCTGTTGATCTGGCAATTAAATAATTTCAGTTGGGCGTTGATGTAATATAACACTTTGAAATTTGCATTTGAATAGTATAAATTATACATTTATGTGATGTAATTTCAGGAAAATCATCCTCTATAAGGAGACAGGGGGATATGTTCAAGAGAGTTTATTACAGCACATGATTTATATTTGATTACTGATTTCATTGTTCTCTATAATGACAGTCTCTCATTCTTGATATTAAAGTATGCACTTAAAAATACTTGCTCAAGAAGCGCAGAATAAATATGTTTTCTGTTGTATTTTCACTTTAAGATATTAGAAATCTTTATTGTAATTATGAAGAAAAATCATTATATTTTGTTAAACCTACCTTCCAGCTCCACTAACTACAGATATCTCCATTCAGTGCCAGACTTGGACACCAGGGGCCCACCCAAAAACCTTTGATTAGGGGCCCACCAATTAATCTTAGACCAGGGGACCACTCTTAGTAGTATTATTATTACTCTCCTCACTCAATCTCTATTCTCTTTTCTTTACATACTATAATCTGTTATTCCATCTATTTAGCCACTTTGTTCTCATAGAAATAGGGAATGGCCATTAAATAGGCCACATGTCTAGCAGTATAAGGGCCCACTGACACCTTGGCCCACCGGGACTTTTCCAGGTATCCCGGTGGGCCAGTCCGACACTGCCTCCATTTTACATCAAGGAACCAACTGGAGCACTCAGGAAGGAGAAATGGACAATGAGCAATGGAAGACACAGGGACCAGGAGAATGAGAGGCAAAGTGTAATTGGAGAGGCAGCATAGACTGCAAGCAGTGAGTTAATCTGTGGCCGGATTAATGACAGAGTTATACAGTTTTAACCAAGGAAGTCCAAAGATTACAGGGGTAGCAGGGCACTAATTAAAAAGGTGATTTCCTTAGTGTGTAAGCAGATGGTGTTGTGCACTTGAGTATTTATGCTTGTGAAGTTGTGATGTTCACTTTACTTTACTTATCTTGAGTATTTTTTTTTTCTTACAAAAAAAATGATATTGTATTTTTTAATGAGCTTTATGTGGTTATGGTTGAGACTCCGTTCTGAAAACCAACATCACATATGTTGAAGACTGGGAAAATGTTTTTTACAAACAAACAATTTGGGAAAAGTAAGCATTCCACTACTACTGCAAACTATTGCATATACCCTAAAAGGAAAAAAAAAAATCTTTCACTTATTTTTCAAGACTAACAAAAATTTACATTTCGAATATATCTTACATACTTTACTGCATTACCAATTCACTGAGAATTCAATGCAATTCATATTAAAAAGAGGTATTCCTGCAAGAACTTATCAGTTTCATTGAACTCAAAGCAGATGGAGGCCACTGAAAGAGCACAACATTTTTCACTTGGATACTTTTTGAAAATAAGATTGTGCCATAAAAGCATCCTAAATTTCCTACCTTCTTTGGAAAATTGTGTTATACTCGTACTCCCATTTTACTTTCTACTATTTCTTTATTAAAATGATGTATTGAGACATGTACTCATTATGCTGCATTTATCAGTTGTACGTAAAAAGGGGAACCATAAAAAGAGTTTCGTTAGGAATACCTATGCTAGTATATATTTATGGTATCGTTCTGTACTGGCTATAAAAAAACAATCCTGGGAAATTTTCCCTGGTATGAAGTGTGACATCTGGGTTGGACATGATCCAAGGGTATCATACAACGACCTTTGGATCATCTGTTTACATCCTAAACTGGCTTCTTGTAAAAAGATTATAGAACCCGTAAATGTTGAAAATAACTTTGCTAATAACTTTGGCTAGTGATGAGCAAATCTGCCCTATTTTGTGTCAGCAAAAAATTTGCAAAGCACGGTGCGACTTTTTTGTAGCAAAATATATTAGAGTCTATCTAGGTATGTATGTTTGTATAACTTTATTTGTAAAGCACTGTTAAGGAGCACAAGCTTTCGGGGACCAACCCCTTCCTTAATTTGCACTTGAGGAAGGGGTTCGTCCTGAAAGCTTGTGCCACAATGTCTGCAATAAACAAGATGAAGGCTTAAGCCTGTGTGAATTGGTGTACTTCTTCCCCTTACATAGCTTGGATACTATTGGACTTGGAGGTTGTCTGGGAATTGAATGCACCCTATATGCAAATAAGTCGTGTGCAGCAGTGAATTTTCATTTCTTGCTGGACTTTGAAAAACATTCGCTCAAGGCTAAATGTGGACATGTATGCACAGAGAAAACTGTGCAGGTTTGAACATTTTATCTGCCCATGCACCATATCATGAACAAGTGAAGAAGTGTTCGAGTCATTTGCACTCCAATCATTCATACTGCATAAAGTAACAATAGAAATACCATGAGTGGCCCATTGTTCACTCTCTATATGTTTGGCCTGTGGAGTAATCAATTGAAGAACATACCAGATGTTATACAACCTTATAGTACCTGTCACACAAAACCATCTTCCACCCTGTGTGTGTAATAAGAAGCCAGTTACTGTACACAGGGCAGAAGACATAATATTGTTCACTTGCTGAGCCAGTACTACCTTCACAGGGCGGGAAGATGGAAAATGGAATATAAATATGTTTTCAGTATTTGATATTTCAGTTTTGGAAACCCAATAAAAAAGAAAGGTAAACACAACTTTAAATAAAGCATACAGCAAAAAAAAACAGTTGGGGCCAATAAACCAACTATTCAACAATATTATGCAAAGAAATCCAAACAGTCCTTCTATGATCATGTAGCATTAGCCACACATTTGTGCTTCCATGCTGTGACGGTTATTAATAAAGAGAGAGATTTCCAAGTTCCTTACTTTAAACTGTGCTTGTAGATATGTGCTAAATACAAATGGTTTTGCATTGAAATAAGAATGCCTGTGTGTATTATATCTGATATTGGTCTATAGCCATAAATAACATGCATAGAGAATTATACTTAATGGACCCTAGGGAGCCATGATTTCACGTCCTGCAGTTACATCCTGATAAGATCTATAGAAATCGCAGGGCCACAATTACATTCTTTACTAATGTGTTTTGCCTCATTACATTTGTAAATGGTTGGACTTCACAGTTGGAAACAAGATATCTATGCCTAATACTCTGTATGCAAAATAACACTCAAGGAAACTCACAGTACAAAAAACAAATTTTATCTATTTTGTATTATTTTATCTGCTATTGACCAAAAGACTAGATAATAAAGAACTGTAAAATTAATGTACAGGTATGGGATCATTTATTCGGAAACCTGTTATCCAAAAAGCTCTGAATTACGGAAAGGCTGTCTCCCATAGACTCCATTATTTCCAAATAATCTACATTTGTAAAAATAATTTCCTTTTTCTCTGTAATAAGTAAACCTCATACCAAATTAATATATAATAAATCCTTTTTTGAAGCAAAAACAGCCAATTGTGTTTATTTGATGTTTACACAAAAACCCCAGGTCCCGAGCATTCTGGATAACAGGTCCCACACCTGTATTAGTTTGCAATCATGTGGCATGCAGTTGAACGAATTACAATGAGCCATGTATTTCATTTCTGTCCAGCCATTATTTGGAAACCCTGTTGGGAAATTTAATGAAAGTTAGAACGCGAAAAAAACCTCAAATAATATACAGTGGAAAAAATGCATTTTTCATTAGACAATCATTACATTGCAAAAGTTAGTGGTGTATATTTTTTATGCTTCTACAATTACTTTTTCACTTGGTGTATTATATTACCTACTCTCTGAGGGAAATGTATTATTAAACAAGGATTGGGACTGGGTACAACAATGTTAAAAAAATGCTCTTTATCTTGCTCGTATTTTGTTTCTCAAACAAATTTTGGGGTTTTGCAATCACATTCAAATATGATGAAGCTCACACCCAGAAAATAGACCTATGTGGAACAATGAATCAGTGCAAGTCAGGACCAGATTAGCAATCGTTGAAACAAGCCATGCCTATGTGCAATTACAAGGAAAGCAATAGGGGTGAACCAGGACCTTAAGTGCCTGCTCATATAGGGTAGACAGCATCAAAAAGCCAGGTCACTGGTTTGACTCCAGGCAGGATGTTACATAATTTTTGCTCTTGTGGAGATCACCTGTTCCACACCATGTAGTAAAATCTGAGGCGAGCCATCTTGTACTTAATCACTAACCTTTTAATAGTGATTAATAGCTGCAATCCCTACCCTCAGACCTAAACTTCCACCAGTTTAGGTTCCCAACTGCTTTCCCATTTAGCTGTGACTGCTAATGTGTGCCTTAACCATGCTCACTGCTCACCTCCACCATTACCTTAAAGGGTGGCGCTTCAAATTTAAAATAGCACCCACAACCCCTTAAATCCTACGCCGCTTAAAGGACCAGTAACATCAAAAAAAGGTAAAAACATTAGTTAGTATACATAGAAAAAAAACGCCAAGACAAATTAACCTTTAAAATCGTGAAGCCTTTATTAAGAAATAACTTACTGAAACTCCGCTCCTCTTCAGAAAAGGCGACAGGGCGATGATCCATTGTGAGGTGCTTGATTTCTCCGCTCTGGCTATTTCCTATAAGAAAGGCAGGGAGGAGAAATCAAGCGTCGCATGATGGATCACGATTGCCTTTTCTGAAGAAGAGAGTGCAAGCAGAGTTTCGGTAAGTTACTGTATTTCTTAATAAAGACTTTGGATTTTAAATTTAATTTGACTGGGTGTTTTTTTTTCAATGTATACTAATGATTTTTTTTTTAATTTTTTGATGCTACTGGTCCTATAAGGGACAATCTTTGTAGCCCCATCCCTTCACCTTTCTTTTTGGTCCCTGGGGCTCACTTTTGCAGAAAACATCAGGCAAGGCAAATAAATGCAAGTGAGGTAAACTATGTGATTTTACCAAATCCACTGATTATTAATACCTCAGTGTCAGAACTAGTAATAATAAAATGATGACACTATCTATCTATATGGTTGTTCAATATTTTTCTTTAACCTTAAAGCTTAGTTATATAACGATATAAGAATGTATCAAGAACCTGAGAGGTGTATTTATTATGACCCCATTAACTTAAGGTCAACATTAATAATTTACCTTTTACTATAAACAAACCAATATTCAGTTATCACCATATTTATAAAATCGGTAACATGGATTTACTGTGTATAAGTAAAAATGGGTATCATAGCTTGTATTGCTACAGTCAATAACTTTGGAAATTGTTCTATTCATTTGATATAATTATATAAATTAGAAAATAAATATTTATGCATAGCTATATCAAAAAAATGCATATTCTAAACAGAACATACTGCTTGTGTAACAAAAAATTAATTTATATTAAGAGTGGTTAGGAATGTTAAACACCTATGCTAAAGACGAATGATGTGTTTTCTATTCTCCGAGGAAACATTTTACATCTGTTGTCAAGTTGTTGCTGATATACCATGACATTCTGCTTCTCATTCTGTGATTTATAAAAAAGGAAGCATTTCCAAGAGAATCACACAAGATCCTTGCCGGGCAGTTTTTTTGATTTGCATATGTTGCTTATAGCCCATTATAAGAATCATTTAGTGATACAATAAAAGAAGTTCAAAGGTAAGGTCAATGAAAAGGTCAAATCCACACACAACTGCTTATTCCTTTCATGTGAGATAAATATGGAGACATGACATGAAGTCACAACAATGCAAAAAAGCATGTGAAAGTTGACTATCTGCAATGAAATTAACTCTTCCGGTTTTATAATGTCATACCAAACTCAAAAACCTTGGGTTTTAATGAATAGAGGTCCTTGCATTTGATGTTCTCTAATTGCATTCTTAATTATGTCTTCCAAAGTGCAGCACAAATAATATTGGAATAGAATGGCAGACTAGTGGAGCAACTGATGAATTAAACAGAAGCAGGAAAGAAATAATTGATAGCTAATAACATGTAAGATTAATGGTATGCGCCAGACTTGTAGGTATTCCATTGCTTTATAGGAATTGTTCAGTGTAAAAAGAAAAACTGGGTAAATAGATAGGCTGTGCAAAATAAAAAATGTTTCCAAGTGTAGTTAGTTAGCCAAAAATGTAATCTATAAAGGATGGAGTGACTGGATGTCTGACATAACAGAGTGGAACACTACTTCCTGCTTCTCAGCTCTATAACTCTGAGTTAGTCAGTGACTTTAAGAGGGGCCACATGGTACATAACTGTTCAGTGAGTTTGCAACTGATCCTTAGCATGCAGCTCAGATTCAAAGCAAACAGTTATGACCCATGCCCCCCTCAAGTCTCTGATTGGTTACTGCCAGGTAATCAATCAGTAGTAACCAAGAGAGCTGCAAAGCAGGAAATAGTGTTCTGGCTATTGTGTCCGACATTCAGTCACTCCAGCCTTTATAGATTACATTTTTTGATAACTAACTATATCTGAAACATTTTCTATTTTGCACAGACTGTCTATTTAACCCAGCTCCATGTTGTAGCTCCCACCCTTTTCCAGCTATAGTCAGGTGATCCGAGTGGTGGCCAATAAAAGGGCGTCCATATTTGGGAGTTTTAACCTTGAAAAATGTATAATGAAGCAATAGTATTCTAAATGAATTGGATGCAAGTTGAATATAGGACTAGCCATACCAGGAATGACTTTGACGTAGATTGGCCAGCTAAAATATATTGCAATATATGAACAAACAATCCCTGTATTGTTTAAAGGGTATGGTATTTTTAGTAGTTTAGTCACAACATGACTAAATATATTGATAATGGGTTGAGTGCAAAGGACCTCTTGTATTTGTCTATATGTATTTTCTGGTCACAACCTCATTGCACCCCCATGCTTTATGGTTTTATAAATTAGTGGTGATCACAATTTTCCCTTATTTGCTCTTATAGATATATCCAGTCCAGATGCACTTTGTTCTTCTATGGGAAGTAATCTCCATAAATAGGTGTGAACCCCCAAATGACAAGTACATTCATCAGTGACAGCCCGGGATAATATTAGCAATAAAACCAGGTCTACAGATATGTGGCAATATAAGTTGAAAGACCGCTGTGATGATAGCTTGTTTAACATGGCAACATGCTGCCTGCCATATATACTAGAGGAATGCCATCTGCCAATTACCTGCAGAAAGGCCCATGGTGTGCAAACTCTGGAGAACTCACTCCCCATTTTTTCTCCACCATAGGATTGGCCAACAAAAAACTGAGAATTGCCACATCAATCAAGTGCACACAGAAAAATCTCCATGCCAAGCCAAACTTAGTCTCATGCCAAGCCTCATGGGTCATTAGGAGATACCGCATCTCCCCTCCGTGATGCCACTATCTGGAAACTTTCTGGTAATCAGGTCTTAACACATGGAAAGCCCTCTATATAGGAGAGGTCTCATACTCAAAAGGAATCACACGCCCAAAAACTCTGCTACGCATTATGTCACAAAGATAAAAACATATTTCCACATTCAAAGAGCAAATTAAAGATCACAAAAAAACAAAAAAGGAGTAATGTTTCATTCAGTCCTCTTGGAGCCACAGTCTGTAATGAGTAAATCCAGCACACTTCACACTGTAATAAAAGTTTATGTTTATCCGCTCTTCTCCTGGGGGTGGAATATAGTCAATAGCCATGTAGCGGAGGGTTGCTCCCAGCCGTGTTTCTTTTCCTTGATGCCAGCATCTTCTTTTTGTGTCCTGTCTGACAATGGTTCACTGACGAAATGTGAGTCCTTATTAGAAATAGCTTAGAAATAGCTTAGTAAAGAAGATAAGCATTCCAATATTTCGTATTAGTGAAGATTTATTCCACTGTGCATATCACCATGGTGGAATAAATCTTCACTAATAAGAAATATTGGAGTGCTTATCTTACTAATATATATATATATATATATATATATAAATGTAGGAATTCCAGTGCATTTCTGCAGCTTTATGCAGATGTGCTAAGCTGGGCTCCTACAAACTTCACTCTCCAAACACCTAAACTTAGAATATGATTAATTATATCAAACACAGAATGTAAAAAAAAACAGACTAATTTTCCCCCAAAAAAGTAACAATTATAACCTCTAAAAGATTTTGCACCGAAGTTCTAAAAAAATCTCCCGGAATATTTCCCTCTGAAATGTTCCCCCTTACTCATAATTGGCTAAAAATAGTCTCTAATAACTTCATTTCTTTCATGTGGTATATATGGCTTTCAAGAAAACGACTACAACATTTTTTAGTCAGTTCTTCTTTTGATCAGCAAACATGAGTTGTAATTTACATATATTTGATAAAAGTCACTAGCTATCACTCTGCTTGTAACAAAACAGTGATGGCATAAGTAGCTGAAAGGTACATTAACCCATGCTTCATCTGCAGTTTATTTGGCATACTACACATTAAAAATCTGTGAAGGTGATGGATAAGTAAAGGGTAACTAAAAATTTAATTGATTACTTCATTCAGCAGTAACAGTTCCAGCTAAAGCAAAACAGATCTATAGACAGGATACTATATGAAATGCAATAGTAGGAGTTTCTGAATTAAATATGAACTCTTTTGATACTTATCTTAAAAAATTGTTGATTCATCTTAGTCAATGGAAATTGGGGAAAAAAAAATTCTATATGCGTTGTCTGTCTTCAATGGCTGGCACACTTAATTAAAAAAAACTGAATCGGTTCAACGCCAGCACTTTGATATAGATAACATTTTGACTTTGTTGATGCTGAACCAATTCAGTGTGGTAAAGAGAGGAGGCTACTGCCCGAGGTAGGGTTGAAATCACTCAGTGGATTTCGGCTAGTTGATTTTGGCTCCCATGAGGCCCTAGCCATAAAATTCTATTTACACGCAGCTTACATGTGTCTACTGTTCCTCCAGCACCCCCCAATTATTGGCTTGCTCTGCTGTGCGCCTGCAAAACTAAAAGAGAATTTGATTTTTAGAATTAGTATTTGCAATTGTGCTTTGACTCTGCGTTGATTCCACTTACTAATATTCACTGGTCCTCCATCTGTTAGTCACCTTGTCACTACATTCTTCTTCTGTAAACCTGCAAAAGGAAAAAAAATATGATTCCACGCTTACATCCATCTGCTTCTCCACTACTGTTTTCCAGCTGTTGACTTCCAGGCCTTCAATCCTGCTTGCATGACCACCTGTTTCTTAGTTTTTGAAGGCAAGTAATTCTTTCTACTTCTTACATCTATCTTAGAACTACTGGATATATACCTCTTAATGAGCATTTTCCGGTTAAGTAGAAAGGATGAGTAAACTTTTGATACCTGAATATTGATAACATAGTACAATTTTATCCAAAGACTTAAATTGTCGGCCACTGTTCATTATAGTATATTCACAAATATAAAAAAATATAAAATATAAAAATTATTTAGAGAAAAAAATGTAAAAGATGGTTTCTTAGCAACCCCATTTCCTTCTAGCATTGAATAATTACTTACTACAGACTTTTAAAAAAATGTTTTCTCATTTCACAGCTAGCAAAATTGTGCCTGTGCATTCAGATGCATGTTAACTTCTGGATTTTTTAGTGGCAAGTATTTACTAGTAACTGAAAGGCAGTCTTTAGTGATGAGCGAATCTGTCCCGTTTAGCTTCATCGAAAAATTAGTGAAACTGTGAATAATTAGCGAAACTGAGAGAAAGTCTCAAAACGTATTGAAGTCAATGGGCGTTAAAATATTTTTTACACACGCAACAATTTTTCTCTCTCTAACTTTTTTGTCTCTGCAACTTTTTTTTCCAAACGCATTAAAAACATTTTAGTTATTGTGACTTTTTGTACAAATGTATTAATGTAATATTATGTAAGTCAATGGGAGTTTTTCCTTAAGGTGACTCTCTTTGTCTCTGTGACATTTTTGTCTCTGCGACTTTTTCCGCTGCAAATTTTTGCTGCAGTTTAGAGAATAAATTTGCAGATGGCGAAATGCGGAAAAAAAAATCGCTCATCACTAGTAGCCATTGTTGTGGTGTACAGCACACTGGTCAAAAAACAAAGCATCCCCATAAAAAAATACAAAATTCAAAAGTTCTTAGTCAATTGTCCTAAAATTACACCTAAATATTATTATCCTAGAATTGTAATATGTTCTTTGATGCTAAAGAAAAAGAAGTGGGCATATTCTCTGCCTAACAATTGAATTCCATTTACTTTCTGTCTTTCTCAGTGCTGTTTTTCAGATCCCATATTTGTAATCTTCTAAAATGCATTGCTATGTTTTCTCAGTAATTACCAGCAGATATATTGATACGTTCTATTCACTATATATTAAAAATAAGCACATCAGAAATACTGAAGAGGACCCTTAAAATGCATTTGCTGCATTCAGAAGAAAAAGCAGATGTTGCTAGCTATATTTTTTTAACAAAAGGCCGACCCTAACAATAATAATAACGCCACCCACTAACTAATGCTACAAGCAATTGAGTTTATACAATAACCTTGTAGAGGTTGCACCTGGCTAATTTATTCACAATATGTACAGGCTCTTTGCTTTTATTCTGGAAAAACGTGGAACATATGTGCATTAGCAAACACTCTTATAGTCCAGTATCTTATATTGGCTTAAAGAGCATGTTAAATTCATTTGTAAAATCTTTACAGTTTTTGAAATGCTGGCATGATCCAATATTTTTAAAATCTGTTCAATAGACAAATATAATTATTACAAATAGCTGAGCAAGTACCCCTAGGGGCACATTTACATAGGGTCAATTAATTAACCCTCGATATTCGACTGTCGAAGTTAAATCCTTCGACTTCGAATATCGAAGTCAAAGGATTTACCGCAATTCATTTGATCGAAGGAAAAATCGAACTATCGAACGATTAAATCATTCGAAACGAACGATTCGAAGGATTTTAATCCATCGATCGAACTATTTTTCTTCGACCAGAAATTTGTTAGAAAGCCTATGGGGACCTTGATGTTCGGTAGGTTTTAGATGGCGAAGCAGTCGGTCGAAGTTTTTTTTAAAGAGACAGTACTTCAACTATCGAATGGTCAAATAGTCGAACGATTTTTAGTTCAAAACGTTCGATTTGAAGTCGAAGTCGCAGTCGAAGGTCAAAGTAGCCAATTCGATGGTCGAAGTAGCCAAAAAAACACTTCAAAAGTTTTTTTTATTCTATTCCTTCACTCGAGCTAAGTAAATGTGCACCCAAAAGTCCCAAGAGGTGCACTCTCATAACCCCCATATGAAGAACAACTAGATATGAAATAATAGCATTGCACTCTGTGGGTCCAAAAAAATTAAACATTTTGTTAGTTGGTAAACCACTCATTTTTTTCACCTATCATTGTTTTGGACCTGCAAAGTTCAATTAAATTTATATATATATATATATATATATATATATATATATATATATATATATATATATATATATATATATAATCCAACAAAATGGAGTGGAGATTAACCCTGGTCTGTGACCTAGTCCAAAGGACAAATTATATATCAATCAAAAAAGTCCAGACAACTTGCTTTGTGATCAAGAAAAAACTTTTATCAAGCAAGTATTAAGTACAACGTTTCGAAGCTCCCGCTTCTTTATCAAGCAATAAAGATTACAATGACATCACATCCTTTTAATGCCATGTGTACAGGCCACACCCATCAAGTGGGATGTGGTTCATCATGTACTACCTATAGACCAATAAGCATACATTTAACTTGTATATTGCATCAGTATCCATTAGACAGTGGTAACAGTAGCATGCAAAGATTAAAGTAACATATCGGTCAAAAGTAACAATATGTAACTATGAACAAAAAAGTTATGTGGAATCAGGATGTCATATTCAATTAGTCCCAACAATCCAATAGTAAAGTGTTACAAAAAATACCTTTCATTCACATGAAAGCATACAGGTCATACTCCCTGTTAAGTCCTTTAGGGGACAATGTTTGCAATGTATGTATCCAAAATTTTTCTCTTTTCTGGAGTTGTAGGAGTCTATTGCCCCCCCCCGACGTGGGGGGGCAATAGACTCCAATACAAGAAATCTGAGGGTTGCCACAGAGTGTCGTGCAGAATGGAAATGGGCTGGTACTGGCAATTTCAATACCTCCTTTATGATCGTGGATTTGTGCTGACTAATACGATCCCGTATTGGTTGAACCGTCTCTCCAATATACGCAAGCCCACACGGGCACTTGAGCATATAGACCACATATTCTGTGTCACATGTAAAGTGGCCACGTAACTCAAACTTCCTTCCTGTGTGTGGATGGGTGAAGGCATTAGTGCGTATGACACTTGAACATTGGTTGCACCTACCACATGGGTACATACCATTTGTCAGTGGTGCTAGGACCCTTTGTGTATTAACCCTTTGAGTACCCAGGTCTGCTTTTACGAGCCTATCCCTGAGATTACGTGGTCGTTTATAGGACAGCAATGGAGGTTCCTGAAATTCTGGGATGTCAGGATATGCTGCGCGTAGTAGGGGCCAATGTTTGTAAATTACGTGATGAATTTTCCTAGTACAGGGATGGTAAGAGTGTACAAATGGTATACGGGAACCTTTTGTCCTATCTGGTGATTTATCCTGTATGATAGACTCACGATCCAGCCCCTGCACACGTGCCACCTTCTGTGTTAACATCTGCCGAGGGTACCCTCTTTGTTTAAATTTTGTGGACATCTCTGTTAAGCGTGTAGAGAGCCGTTCCTCCTCCATGACTATGCGTCTAACGCGTAACATCTGCGATCTAGGGAGAGAGGAAATATTAGCCCTTGGATGTGCACTATCAAACCTCAGTAAATTATTGCGGTCGGTGGATTTGACGAACAAATCCGTGTACAAGGATCTGTCCCTGCGATACACAGTAGTATCCAGAAACGTAACTGATTCCTCACTGTGTGTAAGTGTAAACCCAATCGTGGGAATACAGGAGTCTAGGTAGGCTTTAAACTCCAATAGGGATCCAACGTCACCCCTCCATACAACCAACAAATCATCGATATATCGCCACCATTTCAGGCAATTTTGTTTGTATAGTGCATGGCCATACACATACGTGTTCTCGAAAAAATTCATGAAAATGTTGGCATAGGTAGGGGCGACGTTGGACCCCATGGCAGTTCCCTGTACCTGGAGGAAAAATTTATCCTGAAACAAGAAATAATTTTTATGCAAAATTAGGTATAGCAATTACATAAAGAAATCAATCTGTGCCAGGTCGTAGCTTGATTCCTCCAGGGTCAGTCTAACTGCTGCCATTCCCAAATCGTGGGGTATAGAGGTGTATAAGCTGTTGACATCAAATGCTGCTAATAATACCCTGTCATGGCCCAAGTCGAGACCTTGAATACACCGTAAAAAGTGTGAAGTATCCTTGATGTATGAAGTTCCTGACGATACAAAGGGGGCTAGTACTTTATCAAGAAAAATTGACAAAGGAGATAATACAGAGTTAACCCCTGCTACAATCGGCCGCCCTGGGGGAGATTGGAGATTTTTATGCACCTTGGGCAGGGTATAAAACACGGGTATGCATGGAAATTCCTGCACTAGATACTCTTTCAAACCATCAGTGATAATACCCTGTTCATGGTATCGAGTTAACACTCCCAATATGAGGCTTGTAATTTCACCTGTGGGGTCCTTATCTAGTGGAACATATGTGTTACTGTTATGCAATTGACCCAAAATCTCCTGGATATAGTAATCCTTATCAAGGATTACCAGGGCTCCCCCTTTGTCAGCAGGTTTGTAAATTACACTTCTATCACCCATTATGGCCTTAAGTGATTCACGTTCTGTTTTAGACATGTTATTATTATAACGCATATGTTTGAGTCCTTTAGAATCATGTACAAACTGGTTAATGTCTCTGGAAATGAAATGTATCACCGTTTCTACAGGATGGAAGGAAGTAGGAGGAAGATATTTGCTTTTTTTATGTAGATTAAAGCGTTGAGGGGTTAACCCCCCCACCTGTGACTGCATGCCTGCAATATCTTTATCCTTATCCTTAAACTGCACTTTAAGGCGCAGCAATCTGAAAAAACGTTGCAAGTCTATGTCCAAGGAAAACGTGTCTAATTTAGCAGACGGGCAGAAGGATCCGATCCCCTCCTCTCTTAAGTGGAGGTACAGTTTCCAACACCATGAATCGTAACTGGTCGACCGTATTTGGCATTGCCACTTTCTAGACATTTTAAGGAATTTGGCCATACGGTCGACCAGTTACGATTCATGGTGTTGGAAACTGTACCTCCACTTAAGAGAGGAGGGGATCGGGAACTGAGATTAAAACAAAGGGAAGTTTGGTGGATTAATAAATTAAATTCACTCCACCCACATGGTCTTAATAGAGACTACGATCTATATCTGTTTCTTTGATAATTGAAGGATATCAGAAAAAAAGTGTTTAGTAATTGCCTATGTATATATATCTGTAAGGCTATGTACATTTTATCCAGGTTACAGGGTGGAATCCCTACAGAGAGTATGAACAAGAATGCACTATGTCACTTCCCCTGCTGGACTATAAAGGACGTTATGGACTTTGTATGCACTTTTACACCATTGTTTCACATGGCTTGAGAAAGAGCCTTTTCGGCTCGAAACGTCGCTGTTACGTATGTGCACATATATGGTGATGTAACTGTTTTACTATTTAATACAAAATATTGAGCATTTATGGCGAGTGCTGTTTCTTATTCGAACTATATATATATATATATATATATATATATATATATTATATATATATATATATATATATATATAGATATATATATATATATATATATATATATATATATTGCCTTACTCAAAGTGAACTTTGAGTGACTGTGGTGTATCTCTCTTTCTCTCTCTACATTATGTGAGATTTTTTAGACCTGAATTCACAACTCCAATGGTCTGTAATTTAAGAAAAAACTCAAATGAAAAAACTCGAATCAGTGAGTTCGGAGTTAACAACCCAAAAACTCGAATTGATCAAATATTTGGTGAAAAAAACTTGTATCACTCAAATTGATTTAGTTTTCGAGATAAAATCAAAATAAACTCAAAACCATGAAGGCTAGTAACATCTTCAAATGGTTCAAGGGACCTCTGCCATTGACTTCTACAGTACATGACCTCAACAGGTTTTAGATGGTCTATTTTTGTAGGATTTCAAAAAAGAAGGAGCAGAAGAAGATCGCTCCATGCTGCGTTTAGCCAACCCAGGTGATTTTGACTTTCCTTCAACTTTATGGAGAGATAATGAGCCCTGCATACTAATAACAACTGTCTCGCTTTCCTGAATTGCTGCCTTTTTTATTAGCTTACAGATAAGAGAGTGTTCATTATACAAGGAAATTAGTTAGGTTGCAACTTTGATCAAATAAATTTTGCTTTTCCTACAACTATTGGTGGGATTTCATTGTTCTGTACTGGTTGGTAAAACCAGTATAGACAGAAGTATTTATTGGGCTGCAAATGTAATACAGTTATATATTGCCTCTTTGAAAATTAAGTTTGAATTGAATTGTTATATATTAAGATGTAGCTAACATTTTCACTTTGATACAACACAGGAGGTGGGTAAATTATGAAGTGGCCAAACAAATTATGCGATTGGATTTCATCTCCTGCTTCCCTTGACTGCCATCTCTGTGGCAATGCTTGTGCCGGCAAAATCTAGATATTTGGCTTCATTGGCAATACTTGTCTTTCTTTTTAGATATGTTATTATCATACCCATTGAATGTTGTACCTTATTGTGCTGTAGGGTTCCATATGGTTTCAAAACACAATTTGTTCCATCTTTAACACAATAGTTCAAGAGTGAAACAACAATACCCCACTGCTCATCATAGAACTGCACAACAAATATAAATATACAATATATGATGATGCAGAGAGCAGACATGTATGCATTGTCCAATCCAAATTAAGATACAATGTAGTAATCTGATAATCTGATCTGATAATAAGTATAATTTATCCTTAAAATTGTTTATAAAGCTAGCAGATCATTTGGGCGTCCATCAACATTGTCTGTAAAGGGATAAGACTGGTACAGTCTGAAGTGACAAAACATTAAGCCAGACAATACCTCCCCCATACAACCTCTTACATGAGAGTGTACAGATGGGGCTGGGAAAGGTCGAAACAACAGGAGCAGATACCATCAAGCTCTCATTATTGGGAAACCCCATGTGGAAGAAACTATCTGGGGAATTTAATAAAAATGTGTTTATTTTTTAACAAAGTAGGTATGACAGATGTTCCAGAAAAGTTACACCTCTCATACTTTGAGGTTCATTGCTTTCTAACTAATTGGCAAGTAGGCGTTTATTCTTTGGCAGTGAGCCATTAAATCCGCAATCCAAACAATTAGTAACATACGTCCCCTTTGATATATACTGTGTGCAATTATGGGAAGTACAAAGTAATATTTCTGGTAATACAGCTCATTTGCTCATGTACAAGCCTTTGACAATAATGTTATTTGGTAAAAAAAAATTAAAGGGAAAACTGTATATACAAACAAATGAAAGTTTAACGCAAATAATTAATTATATCATCACTAATCCCTTGATGACCCCCTCGACTGCTTAGTCATTTGATATTCCAACCATTTGGTCTTTGGCCAAGTGTGGTGTATTTAAGACTTGGAATGTGGAGATCAGCAATATTTGTACACACTGCTATTTTTTAGTACAAAGGGCCACTCCTGATTATTTTATTCACTGTGCTCACACACAAACCAAGGGCACATCTGCCAGGCTTGGTGGAGACCAAACGGTTCAGTTAGCTCACTAACTCCTATATCTCAACAACAAATATGAGCTTCTCTATAGTTGGTGCCTCCTGGCCCTTAGCTTTATTAATGTTCCTTAAAACAGTTTACCTTCCCAGGGCATTCCCCCCACCCTTATTGACACTAGATAACCTTCTCCTCCTTTTATACTGTGGGGATTTTCTATCCTCACTGACAGAAATAAGTATTAGAACCGCATTTAACCATAAAATGAGACATTCTAGCAACCCCTGTTACAATTTCCACCACTTTAAAATAGTGATGTTACTGCTTACTGTACATGACCTCTTACAAGTGTCTCAGATTCATTATGTACTAAATATTGTGCCATTAGACTGTCAAATTAATTTTGTATTGACCCAGTCTTATGACCCTCATTTAAATTTGATTACTAAACTTAATTTAAAGTTTGTCATCATAATTACTTTCAGCTCCCTTCTCTCCATCATTTTTTGCCACAACAGTATGCAGTATTCAACTCAAAGTTAGTAGTAATGTAGGTGGGATACTGGCAGAGGATTAGTTCAGCATGAAACAATATATCTACAGACTGGTGTAAATGGGGAATCTTGCTGTTTTTGTTATTTCAACTGCCTATAGAAAAATTACTGGCACTGACTAACCATCAGTCATGTACAACATATGGTTCAAACAACAGTATAATAATAAAAAAATCTTCTCGGAAAATAATTTAGATTTGGATTGTTTTAGAGTAGTCTATAGTTAGAGCCAAACTGTTAGTTAAAAACATTAAAGTTAGTAAAAAAGCATGTAAATTGCTCACACTCTGCTTCAGATTATTTGCATTGCTACATTTAAAACAGTACAAGGAGATTTATTTTTACCAATATATACATGGTATGTTATTTCTAAATACTTGCTTTATATTTGTTCCAATATGAACAACAGTCAATAACTTTTTAAGTTCTTTGGGTTATTGACCAAGGTGTTTGCAACTGTCATTTGTGAACTGAATCTCCCTTTAGATGCCCCAGCATATAAATGAAGTGTATTTTAACAATTATGCATAGCAGCTTCTTCAGACTTGAACTTTGCTGATATTGGCTGGCATGTCCCATAAAGAAAATGCAATTAGAAGAGCAAAATCTTTACAACTATCTATTATTGACTTAGTTCTTTACCACAAATGTTGTAAAGGCAGATGTTGCACAATACTTTCTGGGTTGCCTAGAGTTATCCTTATTATTAGGACAACATCTTTCTTAAGGTGTATACCATTAAGGTATGGCAATAACATTAAATAAAATTTAGGAACGTATTAGGTCTGCTTGATGGATTAAGGTTTTTTTTTAATTTTCCCCAGGGATCTGCCTAATGGAAATAAAATGAGCTTGAAGTATAATGATTAGCCTTTCACTTAACTTAACCAAGCATCTGTGAACATATTATTGGCTCATTTTGCTTAATATGATTTCACTCTGAATGCTCCACCAAAGAGAGCAGTAAAATGTAATTTCCAAGGTGGGGTCCTGTACTAAGAAATAACATAACATTTAAGCCACCATAATCATTCCCCAATAATAAGCACACTTTTGCTGGGAACTTTGAGGCTGTAGGAACCCTTTGTCTGGGATATCTTACTCCTTGACTGCAACAGCCCTTGGTGTATTTGTAGTTGAAAAACTATAGCAACCAATGCATCTGTGTAGCAATTAGTTTTAGCAAAATATTATCTAGCATTAAAAGGCAGAAGTTTACAATTTTGCCTCTAATAAAATTTTAAAAAAAGACTTGATTTACAACTATATAAAGAGTTTATAAAATTTAGCAAAGAAACTGAAACTCACTAATTATTATTATTATGATTACTAGTAGTAGTATTACTATTACTACTATTACTAGTGCCATTTTGCTAAATGTTTTACCAATGTCAAAACCACATATTTTGCATTGAAACTGTACCAGGTGAAAACGTTTGCTCAACCCCTAATCCAAACATTTTGAATGTTGCAAGATGCTGCTTTTAGAACAATTAATAGCTGAAGCTACTGTCCATGGTACTGAAGCTACGGTTCATGGTGCTGGAGCTACTGTCCATGGTGCTGAATGCCTATTATTCTGATTACCCAACTCCCAAGTCCACATAAATTCATTATTTGTCAAGTATTCCTATAATCCACTGGCTAAACTTTTTGTGTTCAACCCCCTCCCCCAATATTTGACGAGGAGATGATAAAATATAAAAATATGTTCTTCATCAAGTTAATTAATTTACTATCTATACCCTAGTGCAGCACAGTTAGACTGTGTCCACCATTAAAGGCATCATAGCCTGTATATAGCATAGCCTACAATATCAATCAACACTCAATTCAACTAAAAGAAGCACCTATACCTTTATAAAAGACTGATAGTACGTATCAACATTTATGGCTGGTTTCTATGGAACACTGAACATAGCATTTAACTGAAAGTTACTTTAATTGTGGTTGTTGGTTTTGGCATGATTAATGTTAAATTCTAACAATGCTACTTTTAACGTAATGTTAACTGGGCTCATGTCACATGAAATTCTGAAACTTGGCAAATTTGAGTCCTACTGTTTTTTTATCAGAGGAAGGCTTGTTTCAAGGGAATTCTTCTCTCTAGAATGTTAAATAATTGGCTTGTTGCTATAGCAAAGTATTTTACTTTGAAAGAGAAATCTCTCCATTGCTTCATCTGCAATAAATCTAGTCATGAATACTGTATCTGTGTTTGATTCTTTTACGATGATTATTTCAGAGCAACATCTTCTAGTTTTTTAAATTCACATTTAAATGTTTTGTATGACACATGTTAATATATTTTTCTACAGTTCATGCTGTCTTTTGGTCAATTTCACTATTCAGTAGTCTTCTTGTCTTTTTTTTTGAATATTTATTTGGCTTTAATAGTGCATTTTCATTTATGTATGCATTTTAAAGGAAGGGAAAAAACTCCTTTTTATATGGAACAGTTTCATTGCTTCAGAGCATGTTAGTTTCTCCCAAGAGAGGTTGTAAAACATCTACAGTATAGTTTTCTTACTAAAAATGTAAGCCATATAAAAATGGTGTAGCAAAGATTTATTGTTTGGAATCTCAATTAAATGTGCTCAAGGCATATAGGAAGTTATTCAAACATCACAGAAACAAAGGCAAAATGTTATTTTCGTTTGGAGCATACACAGCTTGTCTACCTTTTCTACCTGTTAGAGATCAGCAGTGGCTTTGTGCATAGCAGCACAGATCAGCACAACATTTGATGGGAAGGTCATTGCTTCACTAAAAGGGAAAATATACTCTGTTTATTAGTAGGTAGTTTATACTCATTTTATCTTACTTTAAATGCTCTGTTAAACATTGGCACATGCTGTTCTGCAATGGAATATGCAATAATCTCTTTCTTCATATTACCGGGAGCTACCAAATAAGTTCCGGCGGGTGCATATGAAATAGCATCTATTCATTCTAATGAAGCAGTGTCTTCCAGTAGCTAATTTATCCTGAAATGATATACTCTACTGTGTGTAGTTCTTTAATAAAAGATGCAAAGCAGGTCTAATCGCCTCTAGCCAACCAATCAGCAGGCTGCACTTCACCTGTTTCAAAACAAAGATCTTATTGGTTGCTATGGGTTACTGAACTTGGGTGAACTATGTGTCTTTTATTGCATGTGGGGTTATTGCTTTCTAAAGGCATAATTGATATACAGGACTGGAGCTATAGATGTGGGGGGCTGTGTTGGTGGGATTCTGAAAAACACTAAAAATATTTAATAGCTGTCAATACATCAAAATCCCCTTTGCAGTTTTAGCTTTTGTGATGCTGGAGGACAAATGCTCTTTCTTCTTTACCCTAAAATTAGCTCTTGTTTCTATTATGGGACTGAAAAATACAGTACATATATATATATATATATATATATATATATATATATATATATATATATATATATATATATATATATATATATATATATATATATATATATATATATATATATATATATATATATCAAACAGGCTATAAACATATGTAGAACAGCCAAACACTTAAAATAACTCTTATCAGAGTTGCATAACTTTTAACTTGAGTTGCATACCACAAATATGTCTAGGAAAGCTCAATGCCAATTGATTATGCATGCAAACCATTATGTTTCATAGTTGCTAGCAGCCACTTTTTAAAAATAATTAACATAATAAAATGTATTAATGGCTCAAGCTAAATTCCTAGTTTATTGATAATAAACAGTGACAGAATCCATATCCCAGCCACATGGTGTAACTCATTTGATTTTGTACAAGTAAATATCACAGTAACTCAGCATTAATACTTTCTAAGAGTATTTCACCTCCCAGACCCCTTATTTTAGCTAATGTTTTTGTGATCATAATCAAAAGGAGCCTCTCAAATAAACCCTTTTAATTGTGAATATTATGTTTTCTGAAAATTGAACAGAAAAAGAGAATTTTGAGGAAATGGTAGCTTGATGGAATTGCATAACTATTATTTACAGTATATCTAGAAAGGGGAAGCTAATAAAATTACTGCCTTTTTGTCTTCCCTGAATTTAATGTTTTGAAGCTTCTAAATTGATCATGTCAAGTCAAGTGGATTTTATTGTCATTTCAGCCATATACAGTAAATACAGTACATAGTAGAAACAAAATGACGTTCCTCCAGAACCCCCTGGTGCTATACAACAACTCTAGTACATGGTCACGCTGGGCAAAGTGGACATTTCAGTTCCTTATGAATTTATTCAGTCCTTGGGAGTTGAGATACCTGATGGCTTGTGGAAATAGACTGTTTCGCATTCTGGAAGTCAGCACTCGAATACTGCGGTATCTTTTACCGGATGGCAGGAGGGTAAAGAGATCATGTGCAGGGTGGGTGCTATCCCTGACAATGCTGGTAGCCTTCTGGAGACAGCGGGTGTGGTAAATATCCATAATGGCAGGAAAATCCTGATGATGTTCCTTTAATGAAATACCAGATCTGGTGTTGCAAACAGAATTTGTTGATTTTAGTGATGGGTGAATTTATCCGGCATGCACGAATTTATGGAAAATTTCCACGTTACGCTGTTTTGACTCCAACGACAATTCCAACGCCGGCAACAATTGAGATGCTATCAGCAATTAAACGAACATCCATTGACTATAATGCACGTCAAGTGTTGCCGGCATCTAAATTGTCACCGGCGTGAATTTTGACACCCACTAATTGTTGCCGACTTCAAAATTTGCGTCTTGCTGCGTCAAAATTCGTCCAAGTTGATTTCCGTCTCTAGTTTTATTTGAGAAATATCAACCGATTCAGTTAGCATTCAGAATGTGTGGGAGTAGAAGGTAGACCATGGATTTTCTATAAATTTATGAATATAGTATTTGACAGAAGGTTAATGTATACGTTAAAAAATTGAGATATAAAATCTGTCTAGTTACATGTTACTTCTTGCTTTCTGTGCTTTATATTTTTTCAGTTTTACCGATCTTCCTCAATTGCTAGTTCTAAATTTTACCACTGAACATAAGCATTCAGGATCCACATGGCCTTTAAGTTCTGAAAATATTGCACAAACTTACATTTATTTAGGAGCGTAAAAATTTTAAAAAAAACAATGCACAATTAGGAATAAAAATTTATTTCACAGTGCAATAGTTAGTTTGGCATTGGGACATCAAAGAGTGAATTTGTAGCTCATCACAGTCCACCAGAGTGAAATGATGCCACTCTCTATTAATTTCTATATTTTTGAAAGATATATTTATTGATGTAAGAAAGTGAGATTTCACCATTTGATAAATACCCCTTTAAAAAGCCTATGGAAATAAATAGAGAGTGGCATCATTTCACTCTTGGCAAATTCCAATTTCACGCAGATAAATTATATATATATATATATATATATATATATATATATATATATATATATATATATATATATATATATATATATATATATATATATATATATATATATATATATATATAATACCCACAGTAGATTTTTAAAGACTTGCATGAATTTGCTGTTTTTTTGTCTCAAAATAATGATTCTTCATTAAGAAGTCATTCTTCCCATGACAGAACTAGAACTAACTGGTCATTCTCAGTCATTCCATTCCTATACAAATAAAGAATTAGATTCTCTCTGAGAATAAGGCTAAATGGACACACAGTTTCACCATTCATAAACACTTCCACTCACTGGATTTTTCCACACTTTTACAGCTAGAGGGGGATCTTTTACCCATAAAAAGGATCAACACACCAGAGGCCATCCCTTTAGACTTAAGGAACAGATGTTTAATTTGAAGCAGCATAGGTGGTTCTTCACAGTGATGACAGTGAGGTTGTGGAATGCCGTGCTGGAAGATGTTGTGATGGCTGATTCAGTTAATGCCTTTAAGAGGGGCTTAGATGATTTCTTGGACAAGCATAATATCAAAGGCTATTGTGATACTAATATCTGTAATTAGTATAGATATTGGTATATATAATTTATAGTATGTATGTGTGTGTGTATAGATAGCCAGTATAAGATTGTGCACTGGGGTTCATTTGGAGGGGTTTAACTTAATGGACTTTGGTATTTTTTGTAACCCAGTTTAACAATGTAACTATGTAACAGTGTAATTAGTCACTCACAGTGTTTTATCTGCTAGTAAGTCAGACAGACCCTCACATGCCCCCACTGCAGTAGTGTTAATTGTATTAGATGCCTGTTGCATTTCTTTGTTTCTATATAAAGGTTAATATTGCTGCAAATCTTAATGGGCCCCCCTAAGGTGTATCCCTCAGTGCTCATTAGGTGGAGGCACTGCACTGTAAGATGCCAGTTTCCAAGTCACTCCAAAATTTCCATGGAGGCTCCAGGTTTGCCATGCCAAGTGAGTGAGCCAAGAAAGGGCTATATACTGTTTGTTCTTAAGACTTTCTAATGAAAAGCTCTAGCTGTTGATTCTTTCTGCCAGCTTTTGTTGCAGATGTGTTGCCATTATCCTGCTTATAATAATGCAATAGAGTTTTATGTAACTTGTTGCTATTAGGTGAATCCATGATATGCCTAGTATACTACTCAAGTGAACTCAAAGAAGAAGCATTAATAATGTTAAACTCTCTGATAGAGGAGGTTGTAAAGCAGTTCATGTAAAAGATCCCCAATCTCAGTGTCATTCTTAGGAGATTGTTCAGAGAAACATCCAAAACAAAGACTTGGAGCACATGGACAATAAGATTTTGCACAGAAGGACATTAACTGTTTGCGAATGTATTCCTCCTATTAACAACTGCATACATAACTCGGATATTTAAACCTGCTTTAGTTTATGACTTTTATTATACTCTCTTATTGTAAATTGCAAGCAAGCTGCATGTCATGTTTTAAAGTGTATTCATTACAATGCCTTTCAATAAAATATCCTTCATTGAGATGTACTTGGAGATAGCAGAAGCTGAGATGCATTAAAGGAAAACTATACCCCCCAAACAATGTAGGTCTCTATTAAAAGATACTGAGTAAAACAGCTCATGTGTAAAACCCTGCTTCATGTAAATGAACCATTATCATAATAATATACTTTTTTAGTAGTATGTGCCATTGGGTAATCATAAATAGAAAATTGCCATTTTAAAAAATAAGGGCCGTCCCCTGAGATCGTAAGATTCACTGTGCACACATACATACCACATGTAGCCAATTAACAGACAGAGTTCTGCCTTTTGCTTCCTCACTTCTTCCTGTTACAGTTAGGGGCAGATGTATGAAGGGTCGAATATCGAGGGTTAATTAACCCTCGATATTCGACTAGGAACTAAATATCGAAGTCGAATGATTTAGCGCAAATCCTGCGATCGAACGATCGAAGGATTATTCCTTCAATCGAACGATTAAATCCTTCTAATCGAATGATTCGAAGGATTTTAATCCAACGATCGAAGAAATATCCTTCGATCAAAAAATCTCAGGCAAGCCTATGGGGACCTTCCCCATAGGCTAACATTGACTTCGGTAGCTTTTAGCTGCCGAAGTAGGGGGTCGAAGTTTTTCTTAAAGATACAGTACTTCGACTATCGAATGGTCGAATAGTCGAACGATTTTTAGTTCGAATCGTTCGATTCGTAGTCGTAGTCGAAGGTCGAAGTAGCCCATTCGATGGTCGAAGTAGCCCAAAAAACACTTCGAAATTCGAAGTTTTTTTTACTTCGAATCCTTCACTCGAGCTTCATGAATCGGCCCCTTAGTGTTGTAGTATTTCTGGTCAGGTGATCTCTGAGGCAGCACAGATAGAGTCACGAAATGGTGGTTCAAGGCAAGAGATGTAAAAGGGCAACATTTATGTAAATATATATTCCAGTTTGGTAAGATTCTTTAATACAGTATGTCATTCAATTTTGATATAAACTATCTGTTGCTTAAGTATTCATTTTGGGGGTATAGTTTTCCTTTAAGGAAATGGTGTGTAACCCTTTCGACACCCCTTTGTCTGTGTTACACTTGTGGCGCTTACCTGATAACACGGGACAAACCTGAGCCACTCCGCAGTGGTATTGGGAGAGACTGGGTACCTGGTACTTACTAGCGCAGTGCCTCCACCTAGCGGGATCCGGGAATGCACATACGGTTGGCCCCACTAGGAATACAGTAATAACACACACACTATTGGTTAAACTAAATAATGGTTTATATAAAATAAATGGGCACCTAATACATGCAGCACTCCTAACCGGTGGCAATAGGGCCTCGCTAACTAACTTGCTAGTGCAATCTGTCTAGCTAACTAAGAAAAAAAGGCATAGTCCTTTAATGTCCTTTAATACACAGTCTGTTTATCTTCAGCGCTCTTTAGGGTACTGTCCCTTTAAACAGGATTCTCACAAATCCTCTTCAGATACTTTAGAGCTCTCTCCAGGTGAATCCAGCACAGTCAGTCATACAGTGCAATAACCAGCCCCTTTGGATGCTCAGATAGGAATCTCCTGCTGGTTGTTCCTCCAGTCTGTATTCCTCTCACACTCTCTGTCTCTCCAGGCACAGTATGTGGCTTCCCTGTGCCAGCCCGATCCAAATGAATCTTTTTGGTGCAGCCTCTCAGCTCTCTGGGTCCACCAGCAGCTCTCTTGCTTCCTTCTCTGTCCACCATGTGGCTCTCTATGCCAGGCTTTCTTCTTTTGCCAGTCTCTGTGACTTCCTTTTCCTGCCTGCCACTCCTTAGCTGCTGTGTCACTTCCTACTGCACTGAATATCTGGTTGCTAGGTAACAGCTCACAGACACAGGCTCTCTGCCCTTACAGGGATAAGTGCAATGATTTTGCACAGATTCCCTACAGGTGTTTCCACTACTATTGTGTATTTCTAATACACACCTTTACTGCACTATAGAAAACCCACGAGGATATGAGGCACTTTGCCAGTTGTAAACAAACCCTTTTAACAGAGATTTACAGTATTTTTCTACATGGTTTTTCTTAGAGCATTCATATAAAAGACTCCTGGCCTCTGGTTAATACACATAGGATGTATATGAAAGAAATATTTATCTAGGACTAGGTTATAGAGCTTAATATCATTGGAGCATTCTGTATAAAGAAATACAGGAATTTCTGAACACATGTGTGGCAACTTTGCATTGTTTAATGTACATAGAAGATGACTCTTATAAAGGTTACTGACTTTTTAATAATTCAGCCTTGCACAAGATTCCATTGCAGTTTGCAATGACAATGTTGCTTGATATTGTATAATTATGTTTTCTTTGAGGGAAATGCAAAAAAATTGTGGGCTTCAGTTCACAAATTTATTGTAGGACCTTAGGGCCCCAATACATCTAAGTTCCCATTGGCATGTGTGTGCATGTGTCCACCCCATCTACTCTTTAATATAGCTGTTTTATTCTACTCTGGTGAAGAGGGGCCCATTGGGCCTCATAGTTTTTACTGGTCAGAACCCATGCATCCTGCTTAAATATGTTTCTATGGTGTTTTTTTGCCTATTTTTTGTCACTGAAAAATCTCCTCTGGTCTAACTGGCTGATCAGCAATGCACTACTGATGCTCTACTGACAAACGATATGGATGAAGTGCTTACCGGAGGGAGAAGGTCAGATTGAGGAAGCACACTATTAAATCATCATAAACTATTAAATATAGAGTCCTTAACGTGACAGTCTAGTTGATCGACTCATTGAGGTGTAAAAGTTGAATGCTTAAAAATGTGATCAACGCCCATTTGGTAACCGGATAGGCCACAGTCCAGTGTGTTATTTGTGTCAATTGGGCAGCTAAGTAGTACTTTTCCAAGACATAAACAGAACCCCCCCCCCATTCTTATGGTCAGTAAACACATACGGGGGAATGAATGGGGAGAGACTTAACTTTCCCTAACATGGGAGTGTGACAGCTCCTTTTTTCTGAATTGTTTTTTACCTTAGTGTATTTTTCTCTTTATAAACTTACCTTGCATCCGATTGGTCAATTTTCAATCCCGGTCTTCTGATTGGTCAATTTAAAAAGGTGCGTGGCTTCGCGGGAAAAGCCGCGAAAGCCGGCTATATAAAGGCAAGCCGGACGAACGCTCTTCATTCTTCACCAGCAGCCGACGCGAGAGGACCGAATGGAAAATCCAACCCAGCCACTCTGTTATTGAATAACATATGATAAAATGTATTTAAAAAATAATAATAAATAAATAAATAAATATTGTCGCAGCTGTAAATTGTTGATGATAGAGAAAGTGTCATGTGGAGGTATGCTCCTGACTAGATGGTAAATTGGCGGGGCTTAAGGATATTTGTTGTTAATCTTTAAGGTGGTCCGCTGCAGAGATCTGATGCAGAGGCTGGCTGGGAAGATATGTATGAGCAGTTATTAGTATCATTAGCAATGGTTAATGTTCTGATTGATATGATATTTAATAAACAACAGCTGCGGCCATTCTCCACCATGTACGTGTCCGTGTCTATAATTTGGTTGTTATGTTATAATTGGGTTGTGCTAAGCAAGTAATGCTGTCTGCAGCTCCCATATAATAAAAGTCGCAAAGAGCAAAACTATTCGCACTAATAAGAATAAAAAACCAAATATCGCAATGTAATATTGTTCCTTAACAATTATTGCATTGCGAATTTTAATTGCGTTCTCTTAAGAAGTGCTTGAAGGTGTCATAATCTTTTGGATCAAACGTAACGACTTTTTCAGTAAGAAGTTTTATTACATTGACTGCGCATTGGAGCAAACTCTAAAATTCGCAAACGGTCTTCCACTGTCGGAAGTGGTCGCTAAACAGTTTCTGGGCTCGCAAAAGCTATATTAAATTGGAGCAAAGCAAAATTTGTTCCCCCAAAAGCATAACTTTTCACATTGCAAATATTTTTTCCATTACCGACTTTTATTACATTCCCCCGTTAGACACTTAGGGGCAGATATACTAACGGGTGAAAATTTGCCAGCATCCTCTTCACACCCAGTGCAACACTTCGCCGGGCGAAAATTTGATCAGACAACGCCAATTCACTAACATGCGGAGTTTCATACCGGGAGCCAAACGCTGGCAACTTTTCACTAGTGTTATTTCGGTAATGTGAGAATTTCAAAGCAAAGATATAGAGTTGTTATAATGCCCTACACATGAGCCCACTGTAAAGTTAATGTTCCATATGGGAAAATTCACCAGCTTTTTTTGAACTTTGATGCATTTTCCACTCACAGAATATGATATAAGTGACAGAAGAATGAGGAAGATCTATGCACTCCATTGCATTCGCCTGGTCTGAGCTGGCAAAGTCAAGTCTGGCGAAAGAGGTAACGTTCAGTAAAATCCAAATTTTAGTGAATTTGCAGAGTAACATCCATTCGCCAGAGTGAATTGTCACCTAGCTATAGAGTGCGAATGACCGCTAGTGCCTGTCTCTTTCGCTAGCAAATTGTCACCTGAGCCTGTTAGTAAATTGGTGATGTCCCCGCTGGTGGTAATGCTAGCGAATTGATACTAGCATTAGCCACTTCGCCCTTTATTAAATCTGGCCCTTAGTCTTAATTTCCTGTGGGTACACATAAAATTGTAAATAGTTTTTTGTATGTCCCTTGTTTTTTTTTTGCTTGGTATTGATATCGGAATGGTTTCAAACAGATAGAAGATTCATGGTAAAAAAATCATATTTGCTACAGTTATTGTACCAAACCAGGAAAAGGTAATTAGGTTCCATCGTTGCATTTCCATTTGTATTTGTAGAAAGAGTTCTGGAAAATTTGCCTTATAGAGAGTATCATGAGACCTGGTTGGATTAATTCCTAAATATTCAATTGAATCTGTTTTTCAGGCACATTTTGAAATTTCAATGTTTTCAGTTGGTGGTCCAGAATATATAATGATTGGGCTTCCAATTTGTTCTTATTCACCTTATAACCTCATAGGATTCTATATTCTTGAAGAGTCTTATGGAGTGAAATGCATGTTTGCACTAAAGTCAATAGAACATCAGCAGCAAATACTAATTTGAACTCTTACATAAAATGCCTTTTATATCTGGGTGATCTCAAATTTTTTTGGTTAGAGGTTCAGTGCAGATAGCCTAGATCAGCAGGGACAACGAGCAGCCCTGACGTCTACTGTTCTCTACATTAAAAAAGTGGCTTGGCTAAACCATTTATTTTAATAGAGGCTGTACGCACTGAGCATAAAGATTTAATAGCAGAATGTGCAGATAGACTAGATCAGCAGGGACAATGGGAAGCCCCGAAGTGTACTGTTCTCCACATTAAAAACATGGCTTGGGAGAGCCATTTATTTTAGTAGAGGCTGTAGGCCCTGAGCATAAAGATGTCATAGTGGTATGAAATTGTTCTCAAAATCGCAGAAGTTCTAACATCCTAAAATGACATCAGATTAATGTCTTGAATTAATCCAGTCTATGAGATTTGGTGGAAATCTAATGTCACATGCTTGTCTATTTAGGATAAAATCAACATGGCCATTCTCAATTATTCTTGGTAACATAGGTGCCAAACGATTCTATAGCAGCCTACTAAATATTTTAAGATCCAAGTTTATTAGGTCAATGAGCCTATAACTAGGACATAACATAAGGTGTTTACCTGGTTTAGGCAAGATAGTAATATGGAAAATGTTCACTGTGGTTGGAATCTGGTCCCCTTTAGTCACCACTTCTCCCACACCCCCAAGAAGACCAGATTCTACTGTCAAGATACAGAAGCAAAATCAAACCAGCCTTTGGCCTTTTTGAAAGATTTAATGAGGACCAAGGAAGAAGTTGAGATGGGCAACAGGCAAGACAAGTTCTTTGCAAGCAAACACTTTATTAAAATACAAGCAGGGTTGGCATAACAGGAATTGAGACAGGAAATTCCAATGACACAGCTCTAATAACTGTCTGCCAGAGATTTCCTCTGACTACCTGGAGGACTACCGGTTTGGCAGTGCCACCTCTCTCTTCAGCAATTCCCTTAACAGTCCAATATGCCATTCTAACTGTATTTCAATGTGTCTGCAGCTCAGATGCAATCCTAGCATCCTCCTTTGATCATTTTTAGCTCTGTGCCTTCTTAGTATGACTCAAAACATATATTTTCTCCCTGACCTCTGCTTACTATGTCCCTTTCTATATACACAAAATGTCTGCATCAGATGCCTGCTATTCTTACCCTCTTACCTGGCCCATCACCAAGTGAATTCCTTGGAAAATAAATAGTTACTGTAAAGAAACTGTTAACTGTTACCATAAAGAGAATATATATATATATATATATATATATATATATATATATATATATATATATATATATATCAAATAATTTAGTAATATAGAAAATAAAACAGAACGTTCAATGATACTATGAGAGGGAAAGATATAGGGCAGGAGTTAACTATAACAAGAAAGGTTACATCTTACATCATCCTATAGCCCTAGAATGCTATTCAGTCATGTGCACTTTGTTCCATTCTACAACATTTCCTAAAGTTAAAGTAACTGGATTCATATGTTTTTTTCTGATCTTCCCACATAACAGATTTCTGCATATTTTATGCACCTGTTACACTTTGGTCTTGGGTATCTTCCATATCCTTTCCATCATGTTGACTTTGCATTCTTATGACTTTGTGTGTGGTACAGATGCATTTCTGTTTTGCTGTCAATCATCTGCTGAAGTTGCAATATGTACAAAACATATGCCACAGCATCAAAGTTTGACTTGATACTAACTTAAACTTAAATCTTCAGAGGTAATGTCAGAAATGTCTTCTGCCCGAGTCATTTGATCCTTCATTGCTTTGCCATAAACCCTTTGTATATATAGTATGGTACAATGTAAAGCATGATGTATGTCATCTGGCCAGCGTTACATATGGGCTCAGGGAATTAAAATCAAACATAAATGTGTTTATTCTAAGAAACAAGCCTATTTTAAGCTTTTTGTTTACGTTCTGAATTGAAAAACAGCTTTGTCACTAATTATTCTTCTAACCTAGTCCAAAAACAATAATGTCAGAGAAAACATGCTGTTTTAATTGAGCAGCCTTTTTTGTTTGGATTTGTGCAACACAAATTAGAGATTCCTCCTACTTGCAATTGGGTGCACTAAACTAAGGTAGAAAAGGATGATGTAGAAAGGCATAAATATAGACGACTAAAAAAAATGCATATCCTCTGAGTCACTGTGACTGAAAGAGCTATACAAAGTAATTTGGAAGAATTCACTCGGTCTTCCTTTAATCTGAAACTCCAAAACAGGGCTTTGATATGAGAAGAGTGAGATGTTCAGTTATGGTACATATTAACCTGTTGCCTCTAAAAGGTTGCTGAGGCTTTATCTCCAATGCGGATATTAAAAGTTATGTTGAAAAAATATAAAAATATACAGTAAATATTTTCAATTTAGGTTCAATGTGATTAAAGTTTCTCTCTTGTTTAACCTTTCAAATATATATTAAATTAAATGTAACTGTTAATCTCTTTTTTCAATTGGCTGTAATGGAAGAGCTTTTCTTTTTAAAATATGTTTTCAAGTGCAGTCAAGATCAAATCCCATGATAAAATCACCATGTAAAAATGGTAGCAATTCTGAAAATGAAGTTGCAAACCCTTCAATACCACATGTTCTTGAATAATATATCTTGTAGACCAAAGGTATATGCTTATACAATCAACCACTTAGAGCATCCACCATAGGGAGCCCCTTCTACATTCCCATGAACCCTTCATATAATATATAAATTCTCAAAGGGTCAAGGATGACAGTGACAATGGGGTTCACTTGCAATAGAGTCACTAAGATGCCTCTCATCACATCATGCAATCGCTTCTACAATTTAACTTCTACATTCTAGGCACTAGAATACACACTCATAATCTCTATTTTAACTGCCTGTATGGGAGAAAACATGCAGTTCTGGCGGTTGAAATAAATAAGTGCTACTCTAGGCTGAGCACAGATATGTCTACCCCAAAAGTATACTTTATTCTTGACTGTTTAAGAATGGTATTATATAAGAACTGCTTTAAATTTGGTGTTGGGGTTTGCCTGCAAGAACAAGAGACATCAATGGGGGGGCAGTCGCTCCTTCATTTAAATATTTTTATACGTATAATTGAGCATAACCTATTTATCAAGGTTGATACATATAAAGAGTACATACATGCATACTTCTGGTTTGTAGACAACGTCATACTCTTATGGACAGGCTCATAGCAAATTGTGGACATGATAAACATAGCAAATGAGAGTCACTCCACCATCAAGTTTACATATGAAAGTTCCTACAAGGCAGTAAACTTTCTAGGTTTAAAAATTGCAATACATTAACATGAACCTGTACTGTAAAGAAGTACTGTAGCTAGTGTGACAGTGTGTTCAGAAAACACAACTGTCTGGCATAAAAAATGTACAGAAAAGCATGCTTTTAAGTTGTATGATATGGACAAATGGGGGATGCCTATTGCATTTAGCGTTAATATTCCCTCCTACCCAGGTAATTATGTGAGCAGCCTTTTTTGTTTGGATTTGTGCAACACAAATTAGAGATTCCTCCTACTTGCAATTGGGTGCACTAAACTAAGGTAGAAAAGGATGATGTAGAAAGGCATAAATATAGACGACTAAAAAAAATGCATATCCTCTGAGTCACTGTGACTGAAAGAGCTATACAAAGTAATTTGGAAGAATTCACTCGGTCTTCCTTTAATCTGAAACTCCAAAACAGGGCTTTGATATGAGAAGAGTGAGATGTTCAGTTACGGTACATATTAACCTGTTGCCTCTAAAAGGTTGCTGAGGCTTTATCTCCAATGCGGATATTAAAAGTTATGTTGAAAAAATATAAAAATATACAGTAAATATTTTCAATTTAGGTTCAATGTGATTAAAGTTTCTCTCTTGTTTAACCTTTCAAATATATATTAAATTAAATGTAACTGTTAATCTCTTTTTTCAATTGGCTGTAATGGAAGAGCTTTTCTTTTTAAAATATGTTTTCAAGTGCAGTCAAGATCATGATAAAATCACCATGTAAAAATGGTAGCAATTCTGAACACACTGTCACACTAGCTACAGTACTTCTTTACAGTACAGGTTCATGTTAATGTATTGCAATTTTTAAACCTAGAAAGTTTACTGCCTTGTAGGAACTTTCATATGTAAACTTGATGGTGGAGTGACTCTCATTTGCTATGTTTATCATGTCCACAATTTGCTATGAGCCTGTCCATAAGAGTATGACGTTGTCTACAAACCAGAAGTATGCATGTATGTACTCTTTAATGAATCTGCCCCTTATTGTTAATAAGAGAATAGGTACAGCTCTATGTTTGGAATGTAATTGCTGTCATGCAATAAGTAAAGTTGAAACCCTGAACCATACAACAAAAAGTTTTAGGATCAGGCTATCTAAATGAACAACCACACATGCACAGTTTACGTGCCTAAATGCCAATATGACAAAGCCTGTGTGAGACAGATATCACAAGAAGTAAAACTAAGAAAACAGTAACATATGGATAATACCTGTATCTCTAATTTCAAAACAAATACACAGTCACACTGTTTGCTTGGGGACTAATGATTTTAAATGCACTACAGACTAAGAATGCTAATAGGCAGTGAAGGACTCAAGAAAATAAGGGCCTTGGTGTGGCATTTGATCTTATTTATTTTGATCAAAGTGGGGTACTAATACCTTTTTTTTTTTTCTTTTATCATCTGTGCTTTGACAAACATTCTCCTTCTTCTTCTTCTGTACAAATGATGACTTTTTATCATTTCTAGCAGCTGATCAACTCCAGAGTGTGGGATAGACCGGACACTGGCACAAGCGTGCTTTTCGCAGTCAGTGCCACAGTGTGGATTAGACTGAGCACTAGTGATTTCTTTCTGTGTTTCCAAAACATAGGCAGGCACATCAGTATCTTTTCAGACAAGCAGTGGTATAGTTAAAATTGTGTATGTTAGTATAAATAGATACACAGCAGCACAGTTAAAATGGTGTGTGCTTGTTGTGATTGAAAAACCCTTTGTCGCTCTTATAAGTTTTTCAATCACAACAAGCATATTTAATTCTAACTGTACCGCTGGGTGTCTGTACCGGCTCAAGAAAAATACTCCTTACAAAGCAAAGAAATTAGAGTTGTTAGTACCGAATGGCTTGAATGATGAGTTTGAAACACTCTGAATTAACTGTTCTGTATTCATTTCAAGATTCCTTTATTTGTCACCAGAGGCAAACTACAGAGGAAGCAAACCCTGCTGCTGCAAAGGGGGGGGGGGGGCAGGAGATACAGAGGCCCCACAAAGCCCTAATTTATATAAAATTTCAATAGATATTGGTAAAACAGGTCAACCACTAGACATTTTGAGGGCCTAGTAATATCTAGTTACACCACTGTTTATCACTAACACAGTTATACAAGTACAACATGTAGTGAAATGTAGTGAAATGTACCCAGATCATTCTAAAGTTTTAGATTAAAAGAATTTTAATCATTTTTAGTTGTCTACTTCTACTTTCTCACAAATACTGGGCGAGTAAAGCCAAATCTGCAAATTAAATGCTGGTCCAGGTAAAATATAACCTAATGCTTGTACAAGCTATATTGAATAAGGACTCCTGGTGAGCCCATGCAAGGCAGCCTGTCTGTCTGAAGTTCCAGAGAGTAGAAGCTGCAAGGGAAAAAGAATGAGAAGCTCCGCCCCCTTTGTGACATTATTGAGCTCACATTCTGACAGAATGCAGGAGAAAGCTACAGTCTGGCTGCCACAGTCAGCCACAGTCCATGCAGGACTGGATTTATTAAGTGAAAAAAAGCTTTAAAGGAAAACTATACCCCCAAAATGAATACTTAAGCAACAGATAGTTTATATCAAATTGAATGACATAATAAAGAATCTTACCAAACTGGAATATATATTTACATAAATATTGTCCTTTTACATCTCTTGCCTTGAACCACCATTTCGTGACTCTATCTGTGCTACCTCAGAGATCACCTGACCAGAAATACTACAACACTAATTGTAACAGGAAGAAGTGAGGAAGCAAAAGGCAGAACTCTTTCTGTTAATTGGCTCATGTCACCTTACATGTGGTTTGTATGTGTACACAGTGAATCGTAGGATCTCAGGGGGCGGCCCTTATTTTTTAAAATGGCAATTTTCTATTTATGATTACCCAATGGCACATACTACTAAAAAAGTATATTATTATGATAATGGTTCATTTACATGAAGCAGGGTTTTACACATGAGCTTTTTTACTCAGTATCTTTTAATAGAGACCTACATTGTTTGGGGGGTATAGTTTTCCTTTAAGGAGAAAACAGTCAGCATGACCTATAGGTAACTTCAAATGAGGAATCATTTTTTTAAAAGAAGTTTTTTTGGTGTCAGCTTCCCTTTAAGGGTCTCTATACCTGTAACTTGGAGGGTGTTATTTATTGCCTAAAATGCCCATTTGGCTTGGCTTACATTGGTCAAACAAGTAGACCTGTTAAAATACGGCTAAATGAGCATATATCCACCATCAGATATTACAGACCACAACTAAAAATATTTAGCAAGGAGACCGATAAGAAAGGGAAGAAACAGGAAACCCTTTTGTACAAACATTTCTTTGAGGAAGGCCATAGAACTTCCCAGTTAAGATGGCAGGTATTGGAAAAGTTAATAACAGCTGACTATGATTTTAGGTTGAAATAAGCCCAACGTGAAAGCTACTGGATTTGGTTGCTACAAACACAGTCACCAAGAGGGTTAAATGAATAGTTTAGTCTGACTTGTTACTTGTAACAAATTTTTAGTTATTATGTTTTAATTTGTTTCCTTATTCCTTTACAGATTCTTCTAGTCTGAATTACTCGATAGAAAATAGTAGCAAGGGAAAGGTATGGCTGACTTTATCTTATTTTGAAAGGGTTCATCTGTATATTAACCTTTTCTAACAATACAGTAGACTTTATAACAGCCTGTTGTTAACTAAAAACCTATATGGTATTCATGACTTTACTCCTAACAGCATGTAGCTTTACATGGGACTACATTTGAATTTTTTTCAGAATTCATTACAACAATTTTTGATCCTCTTTTTGGATTTGGGACTTTAAGGACTGATGTTTAACCTTAAATCATTGTGAAACTGATCATTGATTTACATAATTGAAGGGGTGGATGCTGGAATGTAACACATTTAAGGTAGGTGATTGGTGGTTTAGAGTACCTGACAAATGGGTATGCCCCAGAAACGTTGTATGTGTTGAATTGACATTAAACAAGGAATTGTTCAGTGTAAAAATAAAAAATGTGTAAATAGATAGGCTGTGCTAAATAAATAATGTTTCTAATATAGTTAGTTAGCCAAAAATGTAATGTATAAAGGCTGGAGTGACTGGATGTGTAACATAATAGCCAGAACACTACTTCCTGCTTTTCAGCTCTCTTCGTTTACACTGACTGGTTACCCTGATTACCAGGCAGTAACCAATCAGAGACTTGAGGGGAGGCTACATGGGTCATATCTGTTGCTTTTGAATCTGAGCTGAATGCTGAGGATCAATTACAAACTCACTGCACAGATATGTACCATGTGGCCCCCCTTCAAGTCGCTGACTAAAGGTACCCATAGACACAAAGATTTCTCTTGCCGAACGACCGATTTTAGCTAAATCCGACCAATTTTTCGAAATTATCATGCGGTTAGTGGGATTTGAACAATCGAACATCTTACGATTTTTCAGCCGACATCTGTCAGGGAATTGATCAGCCAGGTTAAAAAATCGTTATCAGTCCCAGTGCAATCTATCTATGTTTGCAGGGCCAAGCAGGCAGCTACCCTTTGTTTTCCTAACAAATTGGTCTTTTTAGTTGATGGACAATTTGTACGATTGTTCAGAGATAATTGTGGTCTCACGATGACGATCGGATCTTTTAAAAATCTCAACATCTATGGCCAGCTTAACCCAGAGTTAGAGAGCTGAAAAGCAGGAAGTAGTGTTCTGGCTATTATTTTACACATCCAGTCATTCCAGCCTTTATACATTACATTTTTGCCTAACTAACTATATTAGAAACATTTCTTATTTTGCACAGCCTATCTATTTACACAGTTGTTATTTTTATTCTGAACTGTTCCTTTAAGCAGCTACGTGTTCTGGAGTTACTTATGTTCATTGCTTTCAAAGTTGGCCACAGGGGGTCAGCATCTTGTAACTTTGTTATACATGTCTACAAAATAAAGACATTTGCACATGCTCAGTGTGGTTTGGGCTGCTGCATAGGGTTTGTCATACAGTAAATTATCAAATCAGCACAAGTCAAATAATATCTGCCAGAAGCCGATACAGCAAGACTGATTAGTATCATCATCAGAATATGCAGACTGCACTGTGTTGTCATGTAATCTAATGTAGATTTTTTATTGTTTAATACAAATTTTTCTCCAAGTATGCAGAACCAATGGCTGCAGCAAAATAATCCTTCAATGAGAATCCCAGTTTATCTGTTTACATTTGGCTCCATAATCTTTGTCCCTGCAGGTGGGGTTGGAAACATTAAAGGGGATGTAAAGACAAAAATAAAATCCAAATCTCTACACAGTTGCTGACTGCTCTACAGGGAAACAAACAAAGCTGCTTGAGTTCTGCATGGCTGGCTCCCCCTGCCGTTTGAGAGTATGATTTTTCCCTGCAGAGCAGTTATGGGCTGTCTGAAGTTTCCTTTCTACAGCAGTCAGAGGAAGTAAATGAAGGTGGAATTTCACTGCATACAGTCAGGTTTCTTATAAAAACAGTACACATTTTTTAATTTAAAGTATATTGGAGATATGTTTCTTTTTCATTAAAGAGTAAAAATGGGAGTTTATTTTTTTGCCTTTACATTCCCTTTAAGAAAGGGTGGTTTTGCCCGAAACATGTTGCAACATTGATATAGTAAACAGCAGGAATCAGCTGTGTTATGCAGTGGCATAGCTACCGGAGGTGCAGGAGAGGTTCGATTGCACCTGGTCCTGCAGGCGTCTCATTGTGGTGAATCAATGAGGAAGTTCTAGCAACCGCACATTAAAAGAAGATTGCCCATGCTTCTGGAGGGGAGGGGGCCCAGTGGGGGATGCACATCCTTATTTATAGTTCTGGTAACTTATCCTGGACGTACAATTGTGCACTGCCTTTCAAAATACAACACTCATTTACTTATATAGGCTTCTTTATGAAATTGGCAGGATCCATAATTCTCCAGTCTGTAACTAAGCAAAACTGTTGTCTATGTGTTCACACATATCAACAAGACTGCATTCTCCTGTAATTAGGCTGAGGTAGGGTCCTTCCACTCTATGACCCCTGTGATAATATCAGCTATATAAAACCCTTGGGTGGGTGTCATGTGTTAATGCAAGCTTGGAACATTCTGGAGTCTATAACTGTCACAAGGTAAAGGGCAATATATTGTAGTAAAAGTCAGGTCAAAGGAACACAAGATTCTATTAGCACATAGATAGAATAAAGGGAGTAAAAGAACCTCAAGGAGAGACAAGGAAACAAGGGCAGTGAACAAATCAGCACAACACAAAATAGGAATGTGTAGGACAAATACCAGACAATGACAAACTGACTGGAACAGCATCAGTCTTTGAACAAGAGCAGATCCCATGTAATCCTACCTAGAAAACGAACAAAAAATAAATAAAGGAGAAACTAAACAACAAAATTCATAAAGTGCAATCTAGTATTGACTATGAGTTGCAATTTTTTATTAAAGGGCTTGTTTACCTTCACAAAATGTATCCTCTCAAATAGTATACCACAAAAAAGACTTTTTTTAAATGGCTTTCTATTTCCATTTTTATTTACAAAAAACATCACTACACAATAAAAGTGAAGATGGGGTTGCATGAAACTGTTAGCCTAAAGTTGGCCACAGACGTTCAGCTTTTTCTCTCCCTAACGACCAATTTTAGTGCAACCTGACAAATCCATCAAATTATCATGAGGTTAGTGGGCACTGAATGATTGTGCATCTAACGATTTTTCATCCAACATCGCTCAGAATATCTATTGGTCAGGTTAGAAAATGTTCATGGTTCACAGTGAAATGTATCCATTGTCCAATTGTTTGCAGGGCCAAGCAGGCAGCTACTCACAGTTTTCTTATCGTCAACTAGACAATATCACTTGAAACAGTCGTTTTAGTTGATGGACAAATCATATATATAAATATATATCTCAGGATAAGCTTGTTCCTGCGATATTGATGTTTTAAAGATGTTTTAAAAATCATAACCTCTATGGGCACCTTAAAGGGGGGGTAGAATGGTCTTTGTTGGACTATCATGGTTTCTTTTCAATCTGTGAAGAAGTTCAGGTGGTGTTTATGCACCTTTTCTACACAACCCCAACTGAATGGTTGAATTCAATTTGTATTACTCATAAAAAAACTACCTTTTTTGGTGATTCCCAGACTACAAAATTCCATTTAATATAAAAGCCATTAAAACATCTTGTTGCTAAGAAAGTAGCCATTTCATGTTCTGTCCATTCAGTTATACTTTATTCCCTATTATACTACAAACAATGGGTAAAGTTTAAAAGCCACATATTGTAGGAAATATCTAGAGAAGAGGAAAGTATTGATTTCCCATAATTATGTGTGGTGACAAATACCCTTCACAATAAGCATTCTATAAAAAATATATTATCACTACTCTAATTCTGGCAATAATGAGCAAAAAAGGTTTCCTGTGAAAGAGGCTGGGATGTGCTCATACTCCGGATGAGTGTTGGAGCCGGACTCAACAATTTTGTGAGTCGCTATGGATTCTTGAAGCAGCTCCATGTGAGCTATGCCTGAGGAAAGGGTATTGTCAGTACCAGTTCTGTGTGAGCCTTCAGTGAGTGATCTGCCTGAGGTAAAGATATTAGAATAGCTCCAGAATGTGTCCCCTGTGTGATAACAGGTGTTGTCTATGGGCCTGCTACGTGGGTGCTACTACCTCTATCCAAAGGGGATGTATAGAGGGCTATAAAGCTTATGAGACTGCAGGGCCAAGCAGGCAGCTACTCACAGTTTTCTTATCGTCAACCAGACAATATCACTCGAAATGGTCGTTTTAGTTGATGGACAAATCGTATATATAAATATATATCTCAGGATAAGCTTGGTCCTGCGATATTGATGTTTTAAAGATGTTTTAAAAATCTTAACCTCTATGGGCACCTTAAAGGGGGGGGTTAGAATGGTCTTTGTTGGACTATCGTGGTTTCTTTTCAATCTGTGAAGAAGTTCAGGTGGTGTTTGTGCACCTTTTCTACACAACCCCAACTGAATGGTTGAATTCAATTTGTATTACTCATAAAAAACTACCTTTTTGGTGATTCCCAGACTACAAAATTCCATTTAATATAAAAGCCATTAAAACATCTTGTTGCTAAGAAACACCAGTAGCCATTCCATGTTCTGTCCATTCAGTTATACTTTATTCCCTATTCTCATACAAACAATGGGTAAAGTTTAATAGGCACATATTGTAGGAAATATCTAAGGAAGAGGAAAGTATTGATTTCCCATAATTATGTGTGGTGACAAATACCCTTCACAATAAGCATTCTATAAAAAATATATTATCACTACTCTAATTCTGGCAATAATGAGCAATTTACAGAAGCCATTATAAATGATGCTGTTAGCCAGACTATTTTTAAACTGTTCTATCTTGGAAAAAATGCAATATCTGAAACTAACATGAACATTTTCCAAAACTTGTAAATTAATATTCCTCAGCATTTAAGTCTATTATATGTTCTTTCTGCCTGTAAATGATGTACAGCACTTCAGATCAATTTAGAGCAGGCTGTTATGAATGTAACCAGGACAAGAGAGTGACTTTTTTTTTGTTTGGTGAAACTCTATGATAGGGAGAAATCTCTGGCCATTGTTTTATCTTATTGTGATAGATGACAAGTAAATCATTTTTTGGGAAACAAAGCCCTGCCTTTTCTGCATCTGTCAATGTAAAAAAAAAGATTTAGATTGCCAATTGGATTAGGAATTTAAATAAACAATGTCATTATATGAACAAAATATGTCCTGTAAGATCAGTCACATCTCCCTTGGCTACATAAAATAATGGATCATGTTATTCGTCAGTAAACCCTTGTAAGGATTATTCAATTTTTAAGCACTTTCTTTGTAGTGTGAGCGTGAGACAGCATAGACAGAATAATTCTGTAGCAAATCACAACATTAATTTAATAATAGTAATAACAAAAATCAAATGTCAGTTGCAACCTAAGTGAAAAAAATGCACAGCTATTAATGATAGATGTGCATTTACAGAACATAAAAAAAAATTGAATCAGTATGTGGAAATGTACAAGTTGTTTTTTGTATCAAGAATTGCTACAGCGACCCTATGACAGTCACAAGTTTTTGCTGGGGAGAAGTGTCTAAAATGTATTCATCTCTGATATACTGTATATAGGTTTCCATTGTGCATTAAATGTCTGCTAGATTTTCTGGGCTCTTTTGTGGGGGGTTGGCATTTATTGGTCATTAATACTATAATTTGCAAAATATTAACATTTCATGTGAAATTCTTCCTTAAATTTTCAGTGAATTCCACTACAGTTATGGGACATGTTATGCAGGATGCTCAGGAAATAGAGTTTTCCATATTTTGGCTCTCCATACCTTAAGTCATTTAAACATTAAATAAACCTAATAGGACTGTTTTGCTTTTTATAAGGATTACTTATACGTAAGGATCAAGTACAGGTATCGGATTAGTTATCTGGAATCATGTTATCCAGAAAGCTCTGAATTACAGAAAGCCCATGGCTAATAGACTACATTTTATCAACATAACCCAAAATTTTTAAAATAATTTCCCTTTTCTCTGTAATATTAAAATAGTAGCTTGTACTTCTAATCCAAACTAAAATATAATTAATCCCTATTAATTGATCACGTGAGTTTTCTGGATACCAGGCATCTGGTAAAGGATCCTGTACTTTCTTATTACTATATTTACAAAAAAGGTTTCCTGTGAAAGAGGCTGGGATGTGCTCATACTCCGGATGAGTGTTGGAGCCGGACTCAAGACTTCTGTGAGTCGCTGTGGATTCTTGAAGCAGCTCCATGTGAGTTATGCCTGAGGAAAGTGTATTGTCAGTACCAGTTCTGTGTGAGCCTTCAGTGAGTGATCTGCCTGAAGTAAAGGTATTAGAATAGCTCCAGAATGTGTCCCCTGTGTGATGACAGGTGTTGTCTGTGGGCCTGCTATGTGGGTGCTACTACCTCTATCCAACGGTGTTGTATAGAGGGCTATAAAGCTTATGAGACTGGGAATGTGTTTGTCAAGCAAGAGTGGAAGTGTGGGATTGTGTCCTCGTAAATACCACAGGACTGCTAGGAGTTGAAAGACCAATCATATAAGGTTCTATTTGTTTGCTGCTGTTTGGGCCACCCATAGGTGTAATTCCCAGATCCCACTTGGTGGAGGCACTGCCATTGAGAGAAATTCCCCTACCCTTTCACTTACCAAAGAGGATTCAGGACCTGTGGATGGTAAGATATGGACAATGTATATCCTATAATACAGGTGGTGGTCAAGATAGGGTTACAGAACATTTTATCACTTCAAAAACCTTGCATTGCTTATGTGATCAAATATATAACTCTCCACTCCCCAGCCCTAAATATCACTTACCTCTGTCATGCATCAACAGGGTGCACCTGTGCTGTTGGGGCAGGAGGTAAGAAACCAAAAGGCTGAAGTTTTGATGTACAGTATACATTAAAGGAAAACTATCTGAAAAATGAAAATGTAATATAAACTTTATAATTTCTGAAATAATTTTCTCTACACTATCCCCCTCAGCATCTGTCTCTCTTATTTCTCTTTTTATGCAGAAATCGGGAGTCTGATTTTGATTGACAGCTAGGTATAATATAGCCTGTGGGGGGCTCCTTTTGCCTAGAAGATGCATTATACTCTTTTAAAATCATCAGGAATCTTGTCTCTCTACATGATATGTTGGTGCTAAAGTCATTTTTTTTTTATTTTGTTTAGCCTACAATCAATTATATGAGTTATTAATCAGTTTTTTGGGTTCTGATAGATCCGCTTGGAAAGCAAGCCCCCTCCCTAAAGATATATTAGATCTGTCAATTAAAATCAGACTCACAACTCCTGCATGTGGAGCAAATGGAGAGAAACAGATGCTAAAAGGGAAATAGGGAAGAGTAACTTGATTATTTCAGAAATGGTACAGAATTTTTAATTTAGTATATTTAGAGCATTTATTTTTTTAGTGACATTTGACATAGTGCCAGGAAGACTTTTAAATACAGACACATTCCGGTAAAAACTGACAAACAGCAAGTTTCTGTCCACAGATGAGGCAGTTTTGTTGATTTGTTCAATTACAAATATGCACATTTTCAGATTTTTACTCCAGATTACTTTTCCAGTACTGGAGCAGGCTGATCTATCATCTACGTACAGTAGCTATCTGTCTATCTATCTATCTTTCTATCTATCTATTTATCTATCTATTTATTTAGTCTTCCCCTTTATTAAATATCAAACAAATTTGCAAATTGACGAGTGTTGCTAAATATATTGGCATGTCTATATGCACAGTTTGCATGTCACAGAACTTTAATCAGCAGAAGGCCCCCTTCTTAAAAAATCTGTTTATTATATTTACATTTCTTGGGTAGGTGGAAGTGTGGGAGTGTGAAAAGACAGAGGTTTGGGAGCCATGGATAGTACAAAAACTGTAAGATGAAGACAATAAACTAGTTATAGCAAAGTGAAATTGTAACTAAAAATCAAGCAAAGAAGACTAAAAGCTTAGAAGTAATAATATAAGGGGTCGTTCAGAAAAAACAGCCACAAGTGTTGTGGTGCTATTCAGTAAAAGTGCCTGCGTCCAAACACATGACCTGAGCACAGCCCAACCCTTGCAACCCACATAACCTACCATCTGTAATAAAATGCATGACAATATTTTTGGATGAAACTGTCATCACTTCAACTAACCTATCCTTGTTAAGTAGGCTGGCCTGATCATAAATCTCTTTCTCGTAGCAAGTGCTCAGTATAAAAATAAAAGCTGGGTAAACAGGTAGGCTGTGCAAAATAAAAGGAAAACATTGTTTTGAAAGCAAACATGGCACTATATCAAAAGCTTTGGAACAATACAAGTAGACATCTCCCCTGTTCAAGTTTAAAGAATTTTTGCACCTCTCTCACTGCCCAAATCGAGTTGCATACTATCACTGTAGGAAAGGATAAGGGTATTTGCAAGAGGAGGCACGAATAAATTGTATGTGAGTTTGTCTGAGTGCTTAGACGAGTGATTACCTGTCTCCAAGAAACATTAAATTCCCTCAGGCACCCATGGGAGAAAAATTGAAAAATGATTCATTAAATCTCCAGGCACTTAAATTTGCTCTGGTCATCTTCTTTCACCATCGCATGGAAGCAGTTTTTCCTGTAAAAGAGAGTTCACATGACAATGCAGTAAACTTTGATTACATTAGGAACCAGTGGGAAAAATTCAATTAGCAAATTACAAGCTAAATGATAAATGCAAAATCCCTTGCTAATCAGAAACATGCACAGTTTAATATCACTTTAACAAAACAAAATATGTGCTGTGATTTTCAGTGCATCATTGATTAATATGTACAACACAAATATTAATCTCGCTAATTAAATCTATAAGGCTGGAAATTCTAGCACCAACACTGTGGTTTGGGATGTTTCCAATCATATTTTGAGTTCTCTGTTTAACTTCTGCATTTAAAGACTTTGTCAGCAGACATAATACCATTAAATCATTAAACCCTTTAAGTGTCACACGGGCATACAGGTCAGTGTTTTGCAATCCACTGCACAACCCACTGCCTTGTTAACTGGCAATAATGAGCTATTGGATTAATTTTAAGCAAATTCAGTCTTTGCAGGATTGTGGTGCACTAAGTGGTTTTGACAGTAGACTCCGTGCAGGCAGGCTTGAGATAAATTAATTTTGGGTCACATTAAGCAAATACATCTTGCACAAAATGTAGGTCCCAATTTAGAGAGTCCAAAGGTATAAAGAGACAGATTTTGTAGACATTTAAAGGGCTTACAATTGCAAAGAAAATGGGGAAAATTACAGGGTATAAAGTTCACAATAATTTAGGTATAGGTCAGGGAGGTTGGGGTTTGTGGGAAATCCAAATGATTTGGAGAGGAAGTTTTAGGGACCGATTCACTAACTTCGAGTGAAGGATTCAAAGGTAAAAAACTTCGAATTTCAAAGTTTTTTTTTGAGCTACTTCGACCATCAAATGGGCTACTTCAACCTTCAACTACGACTTCAAATCGAAGGATTCGAAGTAAAAATCGTTCGACTATTCGACCATTCGATAGTCGAAGTACTGTCTCTTTAAAAAAAACTTCGACCCCATCGTTCGCCATCTAAAAGCTACCGAAGTCAATGTTAGCCTATGGGGAAGGTCCCCAGAGGCTTGGCTAACTTTTTTTGATCGAAGGATATTCCTTTGATCGTTGGATTTAAATCCTTCGAATCGTTCGATTCGAAGGATTTAATCGTTCGATTGAAGGAATTATACTTCGTTCGTTCGATCGAACTATCTGTGCTAAATCCTTCGACTTCGATATTCGAAGTCGAAGGATTTTAATTCCTAGTCGAATATCGAGGGTTAATTAACCCTCGATATTCGACCCATAGTGAATCGGCCCCTAAATGTTCTCATGACTCTATGGGGCAGATTTATCAAGGGTCGAAGTGAATTCGAGGGAATTTTCGAAGTAAAAAAATTCGAAATTCGAAGTAATTTTTTGGATACTTCGACCATCGAATAGAATACTACGACTTCGAATTCGATTCAAAGTAAAATCATTCGAATATTCGACCATTCGATAATCGAAGTACTGTCTCTTTAAAAAAACTTCGACTTCAATACTTCGCCAAATTAAACCTGCCGAAGTGCTATGTTAGCCTATGGGGACCTTCTAGAGCAGTTTTCTACGTTTTTTGAAGTCGAAGAAAAATCGTTCGATCGATGGATGAAATCCATCGAATCATTCGATTCGAAGGATTTAATCATTCGATCGTTCAATTTTACTTCGATCGCAGGATAACCAAATTCGATGAAAAAAAGTTAGAATTCGATATTCAAAGTCGAAGTAAAGCCATTCGATGGTCAAATTTCAAAGTATTTATCACTTCGAAATCCGACCCTTGATAAATCTGCCCCTAAATGCCTCAGCGTCTTCTGCACAGTGGCCAGTGGTAGTCAGAGCCATTCACACTCTACATTAGGGTGGCGATAGGCACACCAATAATATCATACAAAACTAGTTTTTGTACTATATACAGTGTGTGTATGGTGGGAAATGAGCCGACAGATATCAGCAGAAGACTTGGATATCAATCGATCGGGCTATCCTTTGAAGGCACCCGAACATTGGCCATTGTTAGTTCTGAATCATCAGATACAGGATTCAGCTCTACATGTATTGAAACGAACAATCTTTCCTGGAAAGATCTTTTCCAGGAAAGATCGTGCAGACTGAGGATGGAGCTGGCACTGGCACTCACTTCTCGGCGTAGGTGTGATGATGCCCAAGCTATCGCAGGCACAGGAACATCAATGACCATGCAGAGGGGATAGTGGAGGCAAAGCCTTACACAGAGAAACGGAAAAATCCATGCTGGCAACTAAAGATGTATGTTGGATGGAGCAAACATTACATTGACTATCTCGGAATGCCTTTATGCAAATGCTTTTACTTGGAGATTCTCTGAAGTGTAATGGATGCTGGTGCTTACTGATGTTTCATAGCTGCAGGGAAAAGACCAACAGAACATACGAGTAACCAATGTGATCTGAACATGGCAAACATAATGGACCCAAATACACAAGACTAAAAAGGCCTGATATTACTTAATGACACAGACAGAAAGTAAAAGAGAGTGATAAAAATCCCATAATTGTCATCTTTCCAAATCCCTCTGTGATCTGATAGAGAAATGCAAAAACCCCAGCAGGGCAGCTGCCAGTTTGCTTCATGATTTGTTTTACTAGCTTTCCATAGCAACTACAGTACTGTTGCACAGCATCAAAGGATGAACATTTTTTAATAAACACCCACATACATTAAAGTATTATGTCTCATTTTTGCTCTTCAGCTTTTAATGCTGGGCAGCAATGAAATAATTGGGCATTAACCATATACATACTACTCTTTATACCTGTGTTTCTTAAAATCCATATGAACCCCGGCAGCTTCAGTCCCAAAGGAAATGGTGCAGACGGCAGGAATATTCCTAAATGTTTGGCAAAGCACCAGTGAAATGTTTCTCAAGTGTATACCCACAGAATGTGTATATGACTATGGACTGCTGAAAGATGATCTACCTGTGTAAGAGGATCTACATTTGGATCACAGGTATTGGGCAATGGGAATATCTTTCAGGAGTCTGGATTTTGCTGCTGGGTAGTAGGTCAGACTATAAAGACCCTCAGGTGGATGTCCTTTCTCATTCATATATTGATTTTTAAACTACAAAATACTTTAAATGCTGTAGATTGAATGACTCTTTTTTTCTCTTGCAAAGGCCTTTAGACTCCTTAAAATGTGCAGTGCATTCAGTGTATGTATTCATTTTTTATTTAGCAGTTATAGTATCATTTATTAACTACAGTACTGCTATCATCTATAAATCAAAGGCGTGGGCTTCAAATTTTAGCTGACATTTGTAGCAGATTTGTACAAATACTGATTTGTTTATTGGTTAGCATTCCTATTTTACTTTATGTAAGGCATGTTTTCAGGCCCGGATTTGTGGCAAGGCCACAAAGGACCGGGCCTAGGGCCACACATTTTTAGGGGCGGCATGCTGCCCAGCCACATCAAAGCGCCTCATCGGGAGAAGCAGCGCTGGGAGTGAAGGAGCTGGAGAAACGGTTAAACTGTGCGTGTACGGTGCACACAAGTCGGAGGGCAGGCACAAGAGGCAGCTGGCCTTGGAGCGCAGAGTTTAGAAATCCGGCCCTGCATATTTTACATTTTTGTTTCTGTATGCACGGAATGAATGTCTCTCATAGGCATATAAGTATTTGTGACCATATACACAGATAAAGAAAATACAAAAGACTTACAGTATTTCTATTAAAGAATGAGAACAAAATCTGGATAGTGCACAAAAGGATATCATTATATCACAAACTCCATTCTGTACATTTTAACAATCAATCTGTCTCACAAACGCACTTATGTGCAAAGTTACTTACAGAATGAATGTAAAAAAAACTTGGACATAATATATGATAGTGTAACTAACTAGTGCATGCCAGGCTAGATTTGAATGACAAAATAGATATTTGAGACAGAAAGCAAGATTTTATAGTACATTTGTGAGACAGATTGATAAAATGTACAGAATGGAGTTTGTAATATAATGACATCCTTTTGTGCACAAACCAGATTTAGTTCTCAATCTTTAATAGAAATAAGTATTTTGTATATTTTTTCATCTTTGTATATGGTCACAAATACTTACAGTATATCCCATGAGAGACATTCATTCTCTGTGCTAGGGATAATTTTGTATACAGAATGTATTTGGGACTAACGGAACCCCTATATATCTCATATTTATTTGCACAGTGTTATTTTCTTAATTGGGCACAAAATTGCACCCGTCTACACAAAGCAGTAATATTCACCAATGTATTGGAAGTGTCTTGTCTTGTAAATGAGGAGCAAGACACTGAGGGGCAAATTCCCTAACCTGCGGAGTTGCGCTAGCGATGCCTTCGCCGCACTTCGCCAGGGCGCAGCTAATTCACTTAAATCTGAAGTTGCGCTCAGGGAGGCGAAAGGTAGTGAAGTTGCGCTAGCGTTAATTCGTCAAGCAAAGCGAAGTTACGCTGGCGATGGCTAATTTGCATACGGCGCCAAGTTAAAGTACAATGGACGTATATGTAGCAGCAAATACATTACATTACACAAGCCTGGGAAAGCTTCATAAAATAAAATAGAGTTGTTATTTTGCCCTATACATGTGCCCACTGTATAGTTTAGGTGCCAGATGTTAGGAAATGTAGGGGGGTGCCCCAAAAAAATTTACAATCTTTTTCAGCCTATCACCCTTAAAAAAGGAAAAGACGCCAGCGTTTTTTGGGACTTGAAAAAATTTAAACTTTTTTTGAAGCAATCCCTATTGCATTTTGCCTGGTCTGAGGTGGCGAAGTCTGGCACAAGAGGTAACATTCAGTAAAATGTGCAAGTTAGTGAATTAGCGTAGTTACGTCCCTTAACCATATCGCAACTTCGTAAGGGCGCAAAGTAGCGCTAGAGTAGGTCCACTTCACTAGCAAATTTACGCCAGCCCGTTAGTAAATCGGCAAAGTAATGAAATGACGTCACGCTGCAAATTTGAGCTAGCGTTAGCCGCTTCGCGCTTTAGTGAATTTGCCCCTGAGCACTCAGGTGAACAGAAGCCCTGTACTTAATGCCTGCCTTGACCAGGCCGTAAGTACAGAGATCCTGTAGGTCATTGCATCAGGGCATGTAAAATGTTGTCCTATTAACATCACTCAAAATTAAAGGATGTGCAAGTCCATGTCCTGCCTGTGTCAAGTGGCATTATGGCTACAAAATGATCCCCCCTACAGGAGGCCATACATAGACTGATCTCTTACAGTATTTGATCCATTTTCCTGCTGGATGTGAGTTGGGTTTATTAGACCACTATATACATACATGTTTACATGTTTCATATGACTTTATCATGTATGGCCAGCTTAAAGGAACTGTAAAAAATTAAAGTGTTTTAAAGTAATAAGAATATAATGTCCTGTTGCTCTGCACTGGTAAAACTGGTGTTTTTGCTCCAGAAAGACTACTATAGTTTATATAAATGTGCAGCTGTGTAGCCATGGGGGCAGCCATCCAAAGCTGAAAAATGAGAAAAAGCACAGGATACTCAGCAGATACCATATAGACTCTGTAGTATACAATGGAATTCTTCAAAACTTATCAGTTATCTATTGTGTATCCTGTGCTTGGATGGCTGCCCCCATGGCTACATAATAGCTTATTTCTATAAACTGTAGTAGAGTTTCTGATGCAAGCCCACCAGTTTTACCAGTGCATGGCATCAGTACATTATATTGTCATTCCTTTAAAAAAAACTTTCATTGTTTGGTGTTACTTTGAGATTATCCAGTACTATCCAAATCAAAAGAAACTAAGTAGTACTAGTCTACAAATGCAGGTAAAATGTGTTGCATACAAAAAAAGTGGTTCAGCTGTAGATAATTTAAATTGTATATTCAAGATGCTTCACACTCTCAAATGTCAACATCCAGGTATATGGTCTATGCTTTATTACATCCAGACTTGTTTTGGAGCATAGCTAACAAGCCTAGCATTCCAAAGGGCATAGCATCTCACCCAATTCAGACGTTAAGGGGCACATTTACTTAGCTCGAGTGAAGGAATAGAATAAAAAATACTTTGAATTTCGAAGAATTTTTTTGGCTACTTCGACCATCGAATTGGCTACTTCGATCATCAACTACGACTTTGACTTCAAATCAAACGATTTACACTAAAAATCGTTCCCATAGGCTTTCTAGCCAATTTCTGATCGAAGGAAAATCGTTCGATCGATGGATTAAAATCAATCGAACGATTATTCCTTCGATCGCACGAATAGCGCTAAATCCTTTGACTTCGATATTCGAAGTCAAAGGATTTAACTTCGACGGTCGAATATCGAGGGTTAATTAACCCTCGATATTCGACCATTAGTAAATGTGCCCCTAAGTGTGCAGTCTTCACACAAATGGGACAAATCAGCAAGTAAAATGAATAGTTTTGTGTTAATTTCTTGCTATTGTCACTATAGGGCCCTCTGTTGCATGTGTTTGTGCGATCAACAAATGTGTATACATTATAACACTGAGTAAAACATTTATCGAGATGACATCGGTAAATATCAAGGACCTTAAAGTAGTGGTTCACCTTTCAGTTGACTTTTATTATGTTATAGAATGGCCAGTTCTAAGCAACTGTTTGATTGGTCTTCATTATTGATTTTTTCACCGTTTTTTTTACAGATCCCATCTGAGAAACAAATGCTCTGTAAGGCTGCCAATGTATTGCTATTGCTACTTTTTATTAATCATCTTTCTTTTCAGACCCTCTCCCATTCATATTCCAGTCTCCTATTTAAAAAAATGCATGGTTGCTAGGTAAATTTGGACCATAGCAACCAGATTGCTATTGCAAACTAAAAAAAAGTTGCAGAATGAAAAGCAAAATAAGTTAAAAACCACAAATAATAAAAAATGAAAACCAATTGCAATCAGAATTTCATGTTCTACATCATACTAAAAGTTAACTCAAAGGTGAACAACCCCTTTATTAGCCCATTTAAAATGTCAGTGTTATGGAATGAAGTCATATCTTCACATTATTATACAATTGGTTGTAAACAAAAAAATATGTTGCTGCATTTAACAAAATGTTCAGTGAAATGCTTCAAAAACAAATTTCAATTTCAGTCAATGTGCATTCTCTAATGGGGCAGGTGCTGATATTGCCCTGGAATGGAGCCGTTGGCAGAATCAGCATGTCTCCTTATGAAGAGGGCGATAATATGACAGTTATTTGGATCTCCAGAATGAGATGAAGCTTTTTTTATAATTTTGTTTTCAGGTGCTCTTTATCTTGTAAACTGAGCCTTTCTGTTTTGGGTTTTGATAAAATAGTTCTCTGTGGGCTTCCTCTGTTTGTTCATACAGCTCTTTCTTTGTTCAGCAGCAAGCTTCCTGCAACTTTTTATGAAAAAGTTCACCTTTAAACTATCCTTGGAAACTCTGAATCACATGAGCCCACAAATTTGTCAGGAATTTCAACTAAATAAATGGCAATGCAAGAATAATAAGCATTTTGTATGACTTCCACCGGCTAAAATTCTTTGTTGGGCTATTTTAAAGGAAAACTATACCCCCCAAACAATGTAGGTCTCTATTAAAAGATACTGAGTAAAACAGCTCATGTGTAAAACCCTGCTTCATGTAAATGAACCATTATCATAATAATATACTTTTTTAGTAGTATGTGCCATTGGGTAATCATAAATAGAAAATTGCCATTTTAAAAAATAAGGGCCGCCCCCTGAGATCGTAAGATTCACTGTGCACACATACAAACCACATGTAAGGTCACATGAGCCAATTAACAGACAGAGTTCTGCCTTTTGCTTCCTCACTTCTTCCTGTTACAGTTAGTGTTGTAGTATTTCTGGTCAGGTGATCTCTGAGGTAGCACAGATAGAGTCATGAAATGGTGGTTCAAGGCAAGAGATGTAAAAGGGCAATATTTATGTAAATATATATTCCAGTTTGGAATCCCCTTGACAAAGGCCTTGGTGCCGAAACGTTGGGGCCATTCTCATTTTTCTGGTAGGTGTATCCGCTCCCTTGCTGATTTCTTGCTTGCTGCATATAACTAATGGGTGGTTGATTTTCTATGCTATTTTTTTAACATTGTATAAATTACGCCATGTGTTGTATGGCATTGTCTATGTAAAATGTTTTTTGAACAATAGTAAAAATTATTTTTTCAAACCACCCACGTGTTAAATTGTTCTTGTTTTTGTTTTGAGTGTGCAAACATGTAGATTGAGTATAATAAATCTAGAATCTGAATGAAATCTAAATACCAATACTAAATATCTTTGAGTTATGGGGGTGTACATATTCTTTCAATTTCTTATGTATAATATTTCATTTTTAAACTTTTGTGTGGCCAATTAAAATAATTAGGCAACTGAGAGGCTGACGTGAAAAGGTCTCCAAATTAATTGTAGTCCACTTTCCAAAACCAAACAAATTGCGACTACTGAAAATGATGGAAGTCAAATTATACTATGAAAGCCCATTTCCATTTTACTTGATTAAACTTTTCAGCGTCTTGATATTTTAATTTACATATTCATTGCATTGTTCCTACATAACACTGTAGGGAGTTGTTCATTTAGATTTTTAAATGTATTTTCATTGATTAAGCAAAATTGTTAACATGAAGCTGTGTATTCATCCTTAAAATGTTCATTAGCTGGTGAGAGTGTCAGTGTGCTTAGCAGAAATGTAGAACCGATAATTGTACTTTACGCCTGTCACTATTTCATCCAAAATACTTTAAGAGGGAATTTATTCACACTAAGCCAAGAGTCAGGTATTCTGGTGCCCTAAAAGAACAGGCAAATGATGCCCACTACGTGCTTTTACCTATATGTTTAGATTCCTAATAAATATATATTTAGGTTTTCTTTTCCTGTGCCCATGTCTTCTGAATTTTTTTTCTAGTCCTTTTTTATTTTCTCAAAAGTTAAGGTTTTTTTCGGAGGAAAACTCAATTCGAAATTTGAGTTTTCAGGTTGGGGCTATTCGATCGAATTTTAGACAAATTTATTATAGTTTAAAAAAATTGACATTACTACAGGTTATTCATAGCTATTGTATAATAGTCCCTCTTTGATCCTTTATAATGTCATATTTATTTAGGAGATAGCAAACTTCCTAACTGAACAAGCAATATGGAATCCAATATAAAAGCATACTGCAAGCTCTATTTAGATAGTAGCAATCTTGTGCATGCTTCCAACATTTGGAGCTAAAATCTCATCTCAGTATGAGCTCTCTCTGTATTTATTAAAATTGTATATCGGCAGCAGTGAAACATATTGATTTTGGCTCAAAGTAAATACCATAATGAAATGTTTCTAATGCAACCTCTTAGTGTATCTGTTTCTACTTGTCAGATCAAGTCATTAATGGAGTAGATCAGATATCAAACACTTTTTAAAGGTGTTTTCATCAATAATCCAACATAATAAGCAAAAATACAGACACTTCCACAGCAAAGCTTCCCTAAGATATTATTGATATTGGGGTAGAGAACCATTAGTAAATACAGATCCAATTACTATCTTGGCAAAATTATTGTTCTTAAAACGTAATTTAGTATATTTATAATTAGGAAGGTTGTAGTGCAGTGCTCCCCATGTACATATAGTATACAGGTATGGGATCTGTTATCCAGAATGCTCAGGACCTGGGGTTTTCCCGGATAAGGGATCTTTCTGTAAATTGGATTTCCATACCTTGAGTTTTTCACATTAAATAAACTCAGTAGGATTGTATTGCATCAAATTAGGATTAACTTTAGCTTAGTTTGGATCAGGTACAAAGAACTGTTTTATTATTACAGAGAAAATGGAAATCATTTTGAAATATTTGTGTTAAAAACAAAGACTATAGGAACATGTTTACTAACATTGGAGATAAATATCTAGAGAGATTTCTGGAGATGTCGCCCATAGCAACCAATCAGATCTTTGCTAATGTTTTCTAAATTATAGGTGGCTGTTTAAATCTAATTGCTGATTGGTTGCAGCCATTCTTCACCTATACATTTACCCTGCTGGCTCGGGCACCCAGGTACTCTATCCTGTAAATGGTGTGCACCTTTGTGACTGTATATATACATATATATATATATATTTTTATATATATATATATATATATATATATATATATATATATATATATATATATATATATCGCCTCGGATGGCTTTGCCACACTTCACACCACTTCACATCAGACGTTAATTCGCAATGCATACGCTTATTCATCAAAATGCTAAATTACGTCTCAGTAGCCGAAAGCTGGTGACGTTTCGCTAATCGTAAATTTTGTAAATTTGTCATTGCGAGCATTTCATAGCGAACTTTCACTAGCGTTCAGTTCTGCCTTGCGAAACTTCGTTAATACACTTACACTTAGGTCAATTTGAATAGGGCAGGTACATATAGGTCATATGTATGTCTTTATTAGAGACATTGGTGCAAATGCTTGAAGTGGCCAATTATTATTAATAATGTCCAAGGAAGCAAAATAAAGACAAATGAAATCCTCTTATGCCCTAGACTTGAGCCCACCCTAAAACAAATGTGGCATGCCCCTCAAATGGTTAAAGAAATATTTAAAAATATATATTTAAGTTACAACTTTTTAAGACAATCCCACTTTAAAATATGAAAAAACCCCAGCTTTTTTTCAATTTCAGAACTTTTCGGCATACAGGATATGATGTCACTGACATAAGATTCAGAGGAGGATGTAGTTTCATCTTATCAGTTCGCCAGGTCTAAGCTGGCAAAGGAAATTCTGGCGAAAGGTGTATCGTAATGGAAAAATCGCACTTTAGTAAATTTGTGGTCTAACCCATTTTCGCCTGAGCGAAAATGTGCCTGGCGAATGGGTGTGAAACTTCGCTATCGATGCTCGCTTTCGTTAGTTAGTGAATTAGTGATGTCCCTGCAGATGGTATTTCAGGTGAATTTTTGCTATCAATGGCTATCAATGGCTACTTCGGGCGACTTTGGAAAACTAAGTGATCCGAGTGCCATCCTGCCGGCGATTCACATTGTATCCGGTGGGAAGGCATTTGGGGGTATAAGTCGCCCAAAGGAGAAGAGATTTGTCACTGGGCGACTAATCTCCCCACAATCGCCACGTCTGCCACCACACTTGGACATAATAGAATCTGCCATAACAACATCACCTGTCAGGGCATTCCACAACCTCACTATCCTCCTCATGCCCATTGTTTTAATTATTAAACATCTTTTTTGTTATGTTTGCTCTAAAAAGGGAAAAATCTAAATATGAAATAGTGTTTAGTACAACAAACAACAAAAAACATGCACATTTCCTAAATAAATTAACAGGCAAAAATAGACATGGGCACAGGAAAATGTTTGGAAACTGATGCTGAAATACTGCCCCTTTAAGGAATAAGCTTTTAGGAAAGAAAAACGAGGCAGCATAAAAGGAAAAGTAAATCCATTCTTTGTATTGTTATTGAACTGTCCTGTTTGTCTCAGATTATATTTCAGCTTTGCTTGTACCGTTGTGTTTTGATCCTCTGCCTCCCCAGATGATAACATTTTATATTTTTCTGTAGCTGAGTTATAGTGGTGCTGCATTACAAAATCCTATGGATACAACTGCAAAGACTTGTTTCATGTGAATAAGAAAAGCTAACCCTGTTCTTAGCCATACGCCTAGGTAAAATATGTTTGAAATGTTTCTTAATGGGAGTCAGGTTTTACCAGTACTTGAAGTGCACTTTTTCAGTATTGCTATATTATTTTGGCTTGCAGGGAAACAATACCTGTTGTCAAAAATTGAAAAGAAACACTTAAAGGGATCCTGTCATCAGGAAACATGTTTTTGTTCAAAATGCATCAGTTAATAGTGCTAGTCCAGCAGAATTCTACACTGAAATCCATTTCTCAAAAGAGCAAACAGATTTTTTATATTAAATTTTTAAATCTGACATGGGGCTAGACATATTGTCAATTTCCCAGCTGCCCCTGGTCATGTGACTTATGCCTGCACTTTAGGAGAGAAATGCTTTCTGGCAGGCTGCTGTTTTTTCCTTCTCAATGTAACTGAATGTGTACAGTGGGATATGGGTTTTTACTGTTGAGTGTTGTTCTTAGATCTACCAGGGAGCTGTTATCTTGTATTAGGGAGCTGTTATCTGGTTACCTTCCCATTGTTCTTTTGTTTGGCTGCTGGGGGGGAGGGAGGGGGGTGATATCACTCCAACTTGCAGTACAGCAGTAAAGAGTGATTGAAGTTTATCAGAGCACAAGTCACATGACTTGGGGCAGCTGGGAAATTGACAAAATGTCTAGCCCCATGTCAGATTTCAAAACTGAGTATAGAAAAATCTGTTTGCTCTTTTGAGAAATGGATTTCAATGCAGAATTCTGCTGTATCAGCACTATTAACTGATTCGTTTTGAAAAAATGTTTTTTTCCCATGACAGTATCCCTATAACGATACATCCCTTCCCAAATTCATGTGACCAAGCCTTGCTTGTCACAAATAAGATATAAGGAGTCATTTCTAATAATCTGGGATGCAAGTGAAAAGGCATTTCGAAATTGCACGCTTTAGTGCTCATTCAAGAAGCACTTGCGTCCAGTTTCTTGCCACCTGTAGGTTACCATACGACAGACGGTAAGTACAGGTCCCGATTGCATTGTGTGCATCAGTGCTCCCTAACTGCACCCACCAGTCTAAATGATGTGCAAGCTAGAGGACATATATGGGTGGATGGTAGACCACTGTGCCTCCCCCATCCAGCCTTCATGAATACTGGGCTGCCATATGCTTCTGTTTAATGAAGTTTTCATTAAATAAAATACTTATAATTAAAATACTTTAATTAAGTTTTCATTAAATAAAATACTTATGATGGCCACTAACATGCAATGAAAATATGATTCAGGTATTCAACATACATATTCAGCCATACAGTATATCACACATGCTACTATGTAGCTTTGTATTAAATTCAGCTTGATCAAAAAAAAAAATTCAATTATTCTACAAGGCAAATTTGGACTGCACATTTTCACTCATAAAAAACTTTTTGCTGATAATCAAAAGGCAAAATTAAGTTCCAACTTGTTTTCTTCAAGACTGAATAACAATGCACTTATTGTGCAATTCGCAAATAATTAACATTTTTCTTTAGGCCTATTATTATTATTATTATCACTATTAACATGTATTTATAGAATGCCAGCATATTTCGCAGCACTGTAAATGTGTTTATACAACTAAATCACATGAATTATATACATAGAACATATGAAGTTACATACATCACAATCATTACAGGTACAAAAGGAGAGAAGACCCTGTGCAAAAGAGCTTACAATCTTAAGGGAAGAGAATAAGACACAAGGTATGGAAGTGGGTAAGGTCAGAATTAATTTAGTGAGAGATGTGGTACTGTATGTGGTGTTGCATTTGGTAGTTAAGCAGAGTGAGGGTAGGCTTCTCTAAAAAAGTGCGTTTTAAGAGATTTCTTGAAAGCAGAAAGGTTGGGAGAAAGTCAGACAGGCCATGGGAGAGAATTGCAGAGGAGGGGTGCAGCCCTTGCAAAGTCTTGAATGCGAGCATGTGAGGAGGTAATGAGAGGAGAGTTGAGTAGCAGGTCAGTAGAGGAGCATAGTAAGCGTTGGTTAAGAATATATATATGAGTTCAGAGATGTAGGGAGGGGCAGAGTTATGAGTTATGACATTGTTATTAAATGGTACAGGTATGGGATCTGTTATCCAGAATGCCAAGAGATCTGGGATTTTCCAGATAATTGATCTTTCTGTAATTTGGATCGTCATGCCTTGAGTCTACTGGAAAATCACTTAAACATTGCATAAACCTAATAAACTGCTTTTGCTTCCAATAAGGATTAATTATATCTTAGTTTGGATCAAGTATAAACTTTTATTTCAGAGGAATTGGAAATAATTTTTTAAAAATTTGGATTATTTTGATAAAATTCAGAGCTTTCTAATGGGTCCCATTCTTGCATCTAAAATCTCCTTTATCCAGTTAATTGTGTTCATCAAAGCAGACTATGCAGTTACAAGGCATCCCTCCCAAACAGATCATTGAGTGATCTGAAGAGCCTAATGGAGATTCGCCTGCAGCTGAACTGGTCTGGCCTTTGGGTCATTTATCCTGGGTGACCACAATCATCAGTCAACACACAAGGACCCAGTTTTTGTTAGTGGGGTCAATTTCAATCATAGGGGCCTGCTATTTGGACATGCATGGCAAAGTTTCCAGCACGAATCCTAAATTGGGACCACTGGGCAAATGTGCCCGTGGGCAGTAACCCATCAGTGCTTGGCTCTATTAAGGCAGTTTCAGGTAGAACAATTAATGCAACAAGTTGATTGGTTGCCATGGGTAACTGGACAAGGGCCAATTTGCACAATGTTGATAAATGACCCCCAGTGTCTCCAAAATATGAACATATAACAAAGGGTAGCATAACTGTCTTTTAGATTTATACTTAAGGCTCTGCCCTGAAGGCTTATTCCGTTGTTCTTGCAGCATTTTATTATACCCCAAACATGTGGTATATTGAGTATTCTCAGAATTTTATGGAAAAAAAATGGACAGTGCTAATTTAGGTTGGCCTGCCATCATTGTGAAATGATATGAAACAAATAAAGGCCTTGTTTGATTTCCTTGTTTTAAAGCACCATGAAAAATAGTTTTGTTGGAAACCCTGTAAAAGAAAAATATTAAATAAGTTAGAAGTTGGGGAGCACCATCCATCCAATGCAAAGGACGGTGTGCAGGGTCAGATAATAGTTAATAATACAAAAAGGAGAAAAAGAAATGACCCATCTCATTGCACCTTCCCATCCATATGTTGTGAAGACTCAAGTGAAGTGATTATTAAAACTTAACTTTTAATTGAGCAATAAAACTTCTGTCTAGATAGCAATATTAAAACACTGGTTCGATAGGGGGCTGATCGACTGATAAGCCAGGGGTAGGAGGGATAAGGTCACCTGAGAGTGACCGTCGGTTGGAGCAAATCAATGAATATTGTCAGTTTTTTGACGATTAATCATATTGCATGCCTATAAAGAGCACCCCAGAGGTATAAATTCCCAACAGGCCACCCCTTCTCCCACCTCAGGATCCCTCCCTTCAGGTGTACGATCACCCTGCCGGGTGATTGTGGTATAGAGGCCTGAATTACAAGCGGTTATTAAGTAACCAAAATTATCAGGATATTGGTAGCAAGTTCTTTACCCCACGGATCGTCCGATAACCAACCCCTTCACCAAAGCCTTTTTAGCTTTGGTTAGGTAGGCGTCTGATAGGGACAACGCATTTACAGCTGGGGAGAACGGATCGGGAGGGTACTTTTGGAGGGTGAAGGGGTTGGTTATCGGACGATCCGTGGGGTAAAGAACTTGCTACCAATATCCTGATAATTTTGGTATGATAGTAGTGCCTCTGGATCCCTTGGTGTATGTGCTGGGTAATAAAATCCCTGCAATGCGGCATCCCACACAAAAAATGGTTAATTGCATTCTCACAGCGGCTAGGGGATTAATAGCAAAAGATTGGAAGGCTTTGGCTCCCCCATCAGAGAAGGAATTCCTGGATAGAATCAGATATGTTCGGAGGATGGATTATCTGACGGCACTCAAACATGATACGGTAGATCAGTTTAACAGGATCTGGGGTAGTTGGGATGCTATTGAGGCCCTGTCACACTTTTGAGCTACTGTTGGGAAATGATGTAAACCGGGTTGAGGGGATGTCAAATGTTGTCAAATTATGTCAATAAAGATGTCTTGGTAGGACGGTTGGGGGTTTGATATGTCTGTATGCTGGGGAAGGGCAGGATGGTGACTTGCCGGTATCATTGGGGACAAATGTTTTACTGTCATGCATAGGTAAAGTTTTGTTTTGTTTACTATGGGCTTGTATTATTGGAATTCATTTCAAGCTGTTTATTTTGTAATGAGAGAAAATGTCATGGCCCACTGAGGGCAAACTGTTTGATGTCTATGTGAAATTTGACAAAATAATAAAAATTTTCTTTCAAAAAAAAAAAAAAAAAAGAATGCAAATATATCTGCTATTCCTTTCATAATTATAAAAAGATATCATTACCATACTGTATATATAAACCATTTTAAGCCACAATTAACAGATACCCTAAGACATGGCCATAGTCAATAGAGTATAAAAAAGCTAAATATATTGCTCTGATTGCCAAGCTAAATATAGAGTGTAGCCATTGCATGTAAAATGCCTGTCTCCCAGTCTGTTTGATGTCTTCTTCACGTTGTAATGGCTGAGGATAATCATGAAGCAAAATTTAAATGTTAATTTTCTGCATTTATTTGCATTTACTGATCCATTTTTCTACTGTAATTTCATGTAAATGTTAAACTTACTGAATAAACATTAAGGCTGATCATGATGAGATTAGCAACTGTTGGATCATGCTAAAAATCTATTTGATGGGAAAAAATGTACTCACAGAAAAAAGATCACAAAGCTTTTTGTAATACAGAATCATGGTAAAAAGGATGAGGGTCAGGGAAAAGCAAATTTAGTCTGCTAACTTACAAAGTGACAAAAGTGAAAATTTGGAGTTGTTTCACCAAAAATGAATATTCCCTTCAACATCACCAATTTACTAAAAAGAGAATACAGCAAGATTTGGAGAATTAACTTCGCAATGGTGAAAATTCTCCTCACATTTGCCTAATTTTACATCCCTTCTCCAGGTGAAATTTCTTCTCTAAATATTCTTCAAGAGGACAAGAATACATTTTTGCCAAGAGGAATTTCTCAAGGGTCAGGCAACCATTATTAAGATAGAGCAGCCACTTTTGAATCTCATTATCTAAATCACCCCTCCATGCTAATTTTCCAAATACATAATTTCTTCTACTATTTTTACAATTGTATGGGAAAAATATACTGACAAATCTTCACAGAGAATTTATGCCAGGAGAAAACTCACCATATTTCTCTATAATAAGTATACTGATGATTTTTAGTAGATAGGAAATGTGTTTTGAAAATACACCTGGTGAATTGAGGCAAACTTTGGAGAAGTTAGACAAGGAGAAAATTCACACTTTAGTAAGTTTAGCAGTGTTGATGACTGGTGAATAGCTGGGGTCCCAAATTAAGGAAGTTAAAAATGTAGCTGTTGTTGGAGGACTTCAGGTGGGACGTCCCTGACTTAGTGTAAATGCCCTGATTCTCCACCTTAATATCAGCCCTAACAGACTTAAACGGACCAGTAACATTAAAAAAGGTAAATAATTGATTTGAATTAGCACATCAGTCTTCTTTCAATTCTTTGAAAGTAGACATTTTTTAATTGCAATAGAGTTCTGGTTTTGTTGCAGTGTGCTTGGTTTCAGTTCTGCTGTGTGTAGTCTACTTTTATCTTCTGTCTAAACAAAGCCTCATTATCGATTGTATGCAGTGAAACTTTAAAATTTGCCATACATGGGTCAATAACAAATACTGACTCTTACAGATTCAACAGTTTATTGCGGGTTGCCCAATGGCTAGCCAGCTAGACCAATATCTGGATTAAAATGTACCAGATAGCTATTTGGCAGTTTACAAATCCCTGTTGGACAAGGACCACATCGGCTTATTGACAGGTCTGCAAAGGCCTTTGTATGGTTATGATTACTGGCCCTGGGGCCAGATAATCAGAGCTGCTTAATTTGGTGACCAAATCATACAAAGGTTCTCTAATTTGGCAACTGTCTAACATATGCCAACCTGTTTATGGGTTGGTGTAAGCAGTCCAGCATCTATGGAGATTAAAACCCATTTTGTCACAAAATTTTTTGGAATGGGCATTATATAGTAGGGATGCACCGAATCCAGGATTCGGATTGGATTTCAAGCAGAATTCTGCCTTTTTCAGCAGGAGAAGGATTCGGCCGAATCCTTCTGCCAGGCAGAACCAAATCCAACTCCTAATTTGTATATGAGAGTGAAGTCATGTGACTTTTTGTCACAAAAAGTAAAAAATGTTTTCCTCTTCCCACCCCTAATTTGCATATGCAAATTAGGATTCAGATACCATATGGTATTTGGGCGAAAGATTCAGGGGTTCGGCCGAATTCAAAATATTGTATTATTATTATATTACTATTATATAGACAACCTTATATTGACTTTGTAGGGTTTTGTTTCTGGAATAGTTTGTAGAGCATTTGAACATGACCTTAACCCTGCCAATTTTATAATTTATACACATAAATTTTACATATAATGCATGTTAGGGAGTGGATATCAAATTATTGAATTACATTGAAAGTTTATAGTAAACCCACTGCAGGCAATTCTATTCTCCATGCAACCAGCTGTCATCCTAGATATACAATCAACAGTATATCCTATGGACCATTGGTTAGATACAGGTGGAATTGTTCCACAGTCCAAATTTATGATGAACAAGCAGACTTATCCAGAAGGTAAAGTATAAAATTATTTGGGAGATACAGCTTAAAAAGCCTAATTAAAAGCCTGTGGATGGGACTATGAATCATTACTAACAGGGAATATAAAAGGTAAAAGGGTTCAGCTAATGAACCTAATATATTTTTGCCACAGACTTTAGTTTAGAATACAATAAGATTTGTATTATGGTGAAGAAATACCTTCCGGTGTTGTACTGTATAATGATGATGAATAAAAAGTGATTCTGATACATTGGAGGTTATTTATTAAAGTCAGAATACCAAATACTTGAAAATGGAGTTTTTTTTACTTAAAAAAATCCAAATTTTTAGTGGAAAAAAACATGAATTTTTCAAGATTTATTAAACCCTGAGGATAGAAAAAATCTGAATCAAAAAATCCGGCATCTCAGACCTACCGAGGTTGTATATAAGTCAATGTTAAAGGTCTATATCCCATTTGTTTCTGTGGTCTGCACAAGAATTAACCCGAAAAATACAACTATTTTGGACTTTTTGGCCAAAAATCAGAAAAATTAGGGTATTTGGGAAAAAAACTGAAAAAATCTAGTGATTCGTGAATCGGGAATAAAAAATTATACAATTCAGATTTTTGCTCAATTATTTTGAGTTTGTACCCCGATTCGATAAAATCTTTTGTAATAGTAAATTAAGTCTAATTGTTGACTCTAGCTAAGTCAGACTTAATTTAGAAAATTTCGGATTTTGATAAATAAAAGTAAATGTATCTCTAAAAAAGCCTGCACTCTTGCTAACCTACTTGTTCCAAGTTTAGTTAATTTACCTAAAACAAATACTGTCTGATCCAGAAGTTGTGGTATTTCTATTTAAAAATGATAAAATAGACTGTGTTTTTATCAGAGTATAGAGTATGTATATATATATATAGACATATAGTGGCAAATTCATCAAGGGTTGAATATCGAGGGATAATTAACCCTCGATATTCGACTGGGAATGAAAATCCTTAGACTTCGAATATCGAAGTCTAAGGATTTTGCGCAAATACTTCGATCGAAGGAATAAGGAATCGAACGATTCGAAGGATTTTAATCCAACGATCGAAGGATTATCCTTCGACCAAAAAAACGTAGCCAAGCCTATGGGGACCTTCCCCATAGGCTAACATTGGGTTCAGTAGCTTTTAGGTGGGGAACTAGGGGGTCGAAGTTTTTTCTTAAAGAGACAGTACTTCGACTATCGAATGGTCGAATAGTCGAATGATTTTTAGTTTGAATCCTTCGATTCGAAGGTCGAAGTAGCCCATTCGAAATTCAAAGTATTTTTTCTTCTATTCCTTCACTCGAAGTTAATGAATAGGCCCCATAAAGTCAGAATGCCATTAGTTGGAAAATACAGCTGTTAAGTAAATAATGTGTTCTTCTAGCAAATGATATGCCATCAGTTATATGTAGCAAAGGATCCTGTATGTAAAACCTGTTGTAAATATGTTGTAATTCCCTGACTGTTTCCATTGTTTCCATGTAAGTTTGTCTTTCATTTTATTTATTTGAGCTTTGTAAAGACCTGATATAGAAACAAAAAAACAGGACAAGAACTAGACACATCATTGCAATGGTTTTATTAGATACATAAGGTCACAATCATGGCTCAAGTTTGGAGAAAGAAATATAATGTGTCTCTAAGAATGAATGGCTTTGCATACACCTTGGAGATGCAGACAAATAAGGATTTCAAGATTTCCATTGGAGTCATTATGTTTTCAAAATCCAATGTTGTTGAAAACGTAACCACTTTGACTCAATAATGACATCCTGTAACCGCTTCAGCTGAGTCTTTTCTGTGACCTTCACTGACATCGAACACAGATTATGACTTCTTCAAACATCATCTGATATTTCAGTTGTAATGTGTCACTATAGCAATGACAAACCCTGCTGAAATCCTGTTCACTTTATGTGTACAGGCAGTCAAAGCCCTGGATATAAATGAAAGAATATGAGGAACCAATGGCCATTTTTATTCTGTCTCATCGCAATTTGATTTTCAATTTAGGTTGGCAGGTAGGTATTTGCAAGAAGCCTCGTTCTCTGCTCTATTTATAGCTGGTGCAGTAATATTTGCTTTATTATATACCACTGGAAATTCCTACCTACATGGAAGATTTGCAATCCAAGCGACATGACTGTTGGAGTAGAACACTACATGCTGCATCTTCATCCAATGAGAAAAAAAAAACTCATAGGGGCAGATTTAGCAAGGGTTGATTTGAAAATGTGAATTTTAAATTCGAATTTTGAAATTCAGATTTTCCAGTTTATTTTAGTGAAATTTGACTCGAGTTTTTTAAAAAAAATTCGAATTTGGACATTTATGTACTGTCCCTTTAAGAATTTGAATTTGATTATTCACTACCTTAAACCTGCCGAATTGCTGTTTTAGCCTATGGGGAACATTCTGGCATCATTTGGAGATGTTTGTAGCCTTCCTGAAAATAGAATTTTTTTCTAAGAAAAAACTCAAATTGAATTAGATTAAAATTCGAATAGAATTCGAGTTTGCAAGTTGTTTCCATTCACCAGAATTTTAAAAATTTTGATGGTCGTTGGTTGTTTTTTATTTGAATTTCGCGTTCTTTGGAGCTTATGGGAGTTTTTACAAACTCCCATGTACTCTAAATTTGACCCTTAATAAATCTGCCACTTCTTCTTCCCGTTGAAATACATAGACTGTGTACGAATGGAATCAATTCCAGCATTTGATGTCAATAGTGACAATGGTGTCCAATTAAGTCAGTTGCAGCTTAAATGTAAGCTGCTAAGGGAACCAGCGAGAATAAAGTCCAGGTTGAAGGTAATTCCAGGATTGTCTGGTATCCATGGGCAAAACTGCAGACAACTCTTCAGAAAAGGCAGAACAGGCAGATTTGCGCTCACTGCAAATTGTTAAAAAAAAAGTATGTATTAATGCCTGTAGCTTTGTAAGTAGTTTCAATGCAACTTTTTAAACTGCAGCAACTTCCATGTGAGTGTCCGTGTCCATGCCAGTCCATGATTGAAGAACAAAAAATGCCTGTAACCTTAAGCTGAAGGTCTGGAGCCTAAATCGAAGTGCCCACAAGGCATGAAACATATAAGGCTATTCCTTTTTGTGGTGTTTTTAAACTGCATCAACTTCCATGTGATTGTCTGTTTTGTGCCAGCCCGTGTTTAAAGAACAGAAATTGGCAGTGGACAAGGAAGGCAACCAATAGTTTTATGAGGAATTTGAGCTTATCTACCTTCCCTAATGTGTGTATTAAATCCAAACAGCCTATTTGGCTAATTACAGACTTACCTTAATAATCACTTCTCTTTCCTGTTTAGAGCCTTGAGGCTGTGTCCTTAGCTCTCGCCATTACTGTGTAAACTTCATATGTTTTATTCCTATACATTCAGCTCATGTACATTGAATGGTGTATAATTCTGGCAATGAGCTCATGACAAACTGTCAATCTAGATGGCTAAGTGTCAGATGAGATTCAATGACAAACAATGTAAGGCTATGCATTTGAGATTTAAAACAATGCTACTTATACCTTTAAATTATTAAGATTAGCGAATTTGGGGTGTTTCGCTTCGACGAAAAAAACGGACGGATGATGGAGTCAAAAACGAGACGCAAATTTTTCTCCGGGAAATTCGCAAAACGGCGAAAAATTTGTGTCTCATTTTTTACGCCACCATCTTTTTTTTTTGACGCCGGCGAATTTTCACGGTGGTTTCGCAAATTTATTCGCCAGCGTCGAATCACGGGAATTCTCGTCTAGCGAATAAATTTGCCCATCACTAATTAAGATTGACAAATGTTTGCTTGACAAGGATCTCGTAATACACATGGAAAAAAAGCTTTTAACTCTTTTAACTGTTTTAAAAAGCACAGGTAAAAGTTAATTTATAGGTGAACAACCCCTTTAAGGGGATTGCTGGGAAGCTGTGGAATGCTATTCCTGAACTGGTTGGATTGGTAGACACTTAACTTAACATTGTTTCAAGAAATAGTTGGGTATCTTTTTAAGTAAGAAAACGTAAGGTTACTAAAATGATGTGTAGTACAATGTGGAATAGTGATGTGTGTTCTGTCCAACCCATACCCACAGGTCCCATGGGTTTGCAGGCCAGTCCAAACATCACTAATGTGGATCCAGGTACTGGTAGGATTGCCCACATTCCCCTTCTGCTGGAAACTGGATAAAGTTTCAGAGGGGATTTTTAAGTACTCCTATGAATGTACTGGAACTTAAGCAGGGTTTATTTGGGCAAAAGGTTTCATGACCATTTTAAAGTCAAATACAATGAAACTATTAATTTTGCCTTAGAAACATTGCAAGCATCTTGTATTGAAAGGCAGTGTTTGCTGAGCAAATATCCTAGGTGGTAAGCAGTCCATTTTCTTTGTTTTACATACTAACAATCATATGGGGATGAGATTGCCCTCCATGGTGGGTCTTTGGTACAGAAGACTTTGAGGAATTGTTAACTATATATAACTAAGGTCTCTCTGTAAAGAAATAACAGTGGATGAAATTTTAGGTATAGTATTCAATCAGGTCTTCAAACATCAGGTTTATCAATCTGGTGCCTTGCATTTGAAAGCATAATATGTACAAGTAGCATCAAGCTTTGTAGATAGATGGCAAAATCAACATTTGATGTGATTAGGCCAGAAGGTCACCTAGTGCAATTATCATGCAACGTGACTTTCCCTGTTCCTTGGAATTAGTCTGATTGTTTTGTCTTTGACTTTGGACTGCACACCGGTACAGAATGTTGATAAGTAAACTGAAGCGCAATCCACTTATAAAATTAATCTTTTAAGGGCATAATCATTGATCTTTAATGAATTATTTTGCAGTGATTTTGAAACTCTACCATCACCCTGCAGTGGTTACTGTAAATATCTGCACGGCACTGAATGATACCAGTGCTTTATATATCCATTTTCCAAGGAAAACATGCACAGTTTAACATTTACTAATACACCTTTGTTACTGATGTGTCCAAATGAAGGGATTTTCTGATGGTGGAGTATTTTGTCTACTGAACAATTGTTTTGACTTGCAGAGTACTGTTATATTGTCTTAATTCTTCAGTGTGTGGGAGTACGTTGGGTTCTACTCGCAGTTCTATTTTCTACATAAGGATGACATGTTATTTTAGACAATTGAAGCTGTCCAGATATACTCTTCTGGGCATGCCCACAATCATAAAGTGACAGATGCAATTGTTATTTTGTACCAATTTGATCCCAGACATGAAAACAATATAGTGCGTTACGGGGTGCCTATGCTTGTTAAACGTTTGTAAAATTGCCTGGAATAATAATGAAACAAGGCAAAGGCTTTTCAACATAAATGTACTTTTGTTTCAGAAAAAGGTTAAAAGAATTGAATATACTTTATATCATGTTAAGTTAGGAATCAAATATATACTTTATATCATATTATGTTAGTCTCTTTATTGTTGACATTTAACCCTTTGCATGCTGCAGTTATTTTTGTTGAAGGCTGCCGTTTAATTTATTTCTGACTAAATTCTATAGATAGTTGGTTGGAAAATGATCAAACTGGGATAAAAAATGGTGAGAAGGCAGTCATAAGGCTTCTTTTCAGGTGAGGCACAGTACTCTCTAGAAAAGATTACAATGTGTCATACATATATCTGAGGTTTCCAAAATCAAATTAAAACAACTTAGGGATAAAACATACTTTAAATGTTATTCAATGTGTGGTCTTATATCAGTAAATAAAATGAAGAGAAACACTATCAATGTCATATCATAATTACCTATACAAAGAAGATATAATGTACTTTTAGTATTTTTATAAAAAAAAAAAAAAGATATTGAATTATATTCCCCACTGAGTCCACTTAAAAAAGGTACAGCCCCATCTAAAACATGCAGAACAGTTCTGAGGAGCCATTTATAAGCCACACTCTTTCCTGCAGTAATTTGTGCATTCAACCCCATTCATTAAAGATAGCTGCATCAAAATACTCTTTTCACACTTTAATAAAACTCTTGGCATCGCTCATTTCTTCATGCCTTCTGAATTGAGCGCTGCAGCAATTATTGATACAAGTAAACCCTGGAGTTACTGCCACCTCCTGACCAGGCAGTAGCTCCAGGGTTCCTTTTGTGACAAGCAACAACAGGCAAAGTACACTTGAACAGGAAACAATTGCACCAGGCACCTCTTGCAACTGAAAAGAGCCTGGAATTCTGGGGGGAAAACATTGCATTTGAGAAAAACATGGTTATTGAATTCAAAATTTCACTTTGCTCACCACATGTGAGGATGAAAAATGACCCCACTGGCCTCTAATGCATAAAAAGGGCTAGATAATAAAACAAATAAATGCAAATGTGTATAGTATTGATTTATTTTTATTTAGCTCTTCAGCCTGTTAATTATTGGTCATTGTTTATATAAAAAATGCACCAAAAAAGATATTTATCCTTTGATACAGACTTATGATATGCCATTGTTGTACCCCCATTAAGAGCTGCTTTGGTGGTCTGTAAGCAAAGTGGTTGCTCCATAGAAATAAAGAAACGCATTTTTTTGGACATGGTACACAAAAAGCTTTGGAGTAGGGTACACATGTATCAATATCTGGTGATTTACACTGATATTGTGTATTGTTTTGGAGCATAATATCATCTAACACATCTTTATGTAGTAAAGTAAAATGGTCATGTATTTATACTTGTGTATATAAGAGATGTAAGTCAACATTTAGGATATCAGTTATGACAATAAGCTGCCTCAGATAGAACTTAACACAAGAAATTTTAAGGGACAATATCATCCAAACAAGCAAAACAAGATTTAATTTTCACCTGACACCAATGACACTAATGAAAACTGTATACTTCATTATTTGTAGGGTTCCACTAGTATGGGAGTCGGAAATTTTGCTTAAAGGCTTCTTATCCTATGAATTGATTTCTAGAAAACTAATTAGCAGGCTGCAGGGCTGGGATGTAAGACAGATTTCCAAGCAACACATTTTTGAAACCAGGAAATGTGCAAGCAGATAAGTGGCTATAATTGTTTCAAAATCAAATCTACTCCATAGAGGTTAGGCAGAAGTGAATGTTACATTATTGGGTTGCATGGTGTCCACAGCTGAACTTCCTACTATAAAAATTCCAAATCTAAAAGCGTAAGGCATTTATTATTGCATTTATTATTTATATTGATATCCCAAAACTCTACTGAGTGTGAGGGCACTGACCATATATTGGTTTTATAACTTTTTATAACTTTGAAATAAAAAAAATCATTGAAATATGACTTTTTTTTAAATATCCTTTAGGTTGCTAAGCATTTCATTGTTCTTTCCTCTGTAGTATATCACTGTCTGTTTTTACCTTGCCTTTTACCCTTACATAAAGTCCCCAACAACAGTGTAGGCACGCAAGTTTGTTCCTAAATACGACAGAACACGTAATGCACCTTGCCTAATATTCGTTGGTATGTTTAGCAAGTGACCAAATTAATGGAATCATTTTCTCACTTATCTTCAAAGCTTTGGGTGTGTGTGTTTGTAAAATATTGGAATAGGTCCTTTGGCATGCCCATGATCAGCCTGATGTCCAGATATTGTTTTCCGAGCACTACAAGAAAAGATAATAGGGCAAACATTGAATTATTTTTAGGAGGAGATGTCAGCGAAGAAAAATGGAAATGTCAGAATGTGGGTTGAAATATTACTAACGCCTGAGAAGAAATGATGAAATGATTTCCAAAAGGCTTTTATGGACAGCGGAGAAGAAAAAAAAGTAAATTGAAATCTATTCTGATTTTATATTACTCAAAAATGTTTGACAGTTAAAATATTAGTATGATATTTATGACCTGGAACCTAGTTCCAAAATATTAGCAGGCAATGGGCAAATCTGTACTGGTGGAGGGGAAATGATTTAAGGCTCAGGATGCTTCAGAGACTTTCCAAAGCCTACATCTTTTTTCCTTTTCTTTTAAAGGGGTAGCTCATCTAAAAATGAACTGTCAGTACGTGGACAGAAGAATTCTTAATCAGTCTGCACATTTCAAGTCTCAACTGTTATCTTGTTTGAAGGAAACTAAAGCTTAACAAAGACATAGGCACAAAATGCTACACATTATATTTTGGGCTTCTCTACTAGCCCATGGTGGCTATTGCTTTTTAGCATTTTTTTTCTGAAGTTGCCCCAAGGAGAGCCCCATCTTCTTTTATGATGATACTGTCAGGGAACCGGGAGCTCCCTCCAGGGAGGTAGTCTGGATCAAGGAGGAAGCCTTCTTGAGGGATCAAGGTTGCGGTATCCAAAGGGTTAGGCAAGAGGATAATCAGAGTTCAGGCTAGAGTTCAAGGGCAGGCAGATCAGGATCGGTAAGCAGGAGTCTAGGCAAAGGGTCAAAACCAAGGTGCAGGAATCAGAGTACAGGATACAGGAATCAAGGCTTGGAACAGGAACCCAGGTTCAGGGAAGCAGAACTTATTCTTGGGCGCCATTCAGGCGTCCTGGAAGCACTTTTATATTCAAATTTGGCGCCAAAGTGACGCCATTGACGTCCTTACACCAGCGTGCCTGCGCCGGCATGTTTGCGCATGCGCGTTGACGCATGCGTCGGAGTTGTGGCGCTGGCGTCCCAGCGCCCACGTGGGCCGACTGCGCGCCGCCATTTTGGATTCTTCGCCGCTGGGAGCAGACGCGCCTCTTCGCGCTCCCGGCGCCTTGACAGATACACAGCATCTGGTCTGTGCTGCTGTTGGTTGTCAAAACGTAGAAACTTGCTTACAAAAGTGTATGTACAATTCAAGTAGTAATTCATTCAGGTTCACATTATTTAGCAGCTAAGAAACCAATGCATTCTGCATCAGAATGTAATAATCAGCCCAGTATCATGAGCTTCTATGACATATGAACCTCCATTTCTGCTTGAGGATTTCAATAACCGCTAAAGTTAGCTGCTCAAAGGCTGCCTAGAGCACAGTCAGCCTGGGAGTGTCACTGACACTCAATAGAAGGCTTAACAAGTTTCATATTAATGTTTAGGCTCCTTATTGACTTAATTACCGTATGTACCAGATAGTGATATGGAATTCAGAATGGAAAAATCAGCCGGAGGAAGGATGAAAGTAAAGATACTTAGAAATAAGAGTAAAAATAAAACTGAGACCTCACAAGCTGTTCTGTTTTATTTGTTAGGCCATCAGACACATTCTCACAAATTGACAAGGTATCAGCATTCATAAATATATAAATTTGCCAAAAACTCTTGACAGTCACTGAAATATTACTGAATGTCAAGAACGTTTTTGAAAATACTGGAATCCACTATAAAAACTCTTATAGGCAGAATTGCACACCTGATTGATCCATTATGATTCCTGGATTTATTATGGACTCAATTTGAATACATGTATCGGACACATTACCTGGAAACCCATTATCCAGAAAGCTCCAAATTACAGAAAAGACATCCCCCATAGACTCCATTTTATCCAGATAATCCAAAAAAAAATTTAATTTGTTATTATAAAACAGTACATTGTTCTTGATCCATATTGGAAGCAAAACCAGCCTATTGGGTTTATTTAATGTTCACATGATTTTTAGTAGATTTAAGGCATGAAGATCTAAATTAAGCAAAGATTCATGTCCCATACCTGTATGTTATTCTGATGAATTAAATTAAAACATGTTGTATAACGTAAATTCCAGTGTAAAACTGGTAAGGATGGGCAAAGATTCTGGTAGGCATGAAGATCACCAATGTATGGTCAGCACATCTACAATAACCTGTGAGTATATCCTTTGTTATAAATATAAAAAGCTATGAAAAATAACCGCAGATATAAAAATGCACTGTGGACATTTACAAACAATAAAAAAATATGATAATGTAAGAAATTAATGTATGACTGGGGCCTGGAGCACAAACAGCTTAAAATCCTAATATGCTACAGCATTCAAGTTATCATGGCTAAAAATGATGATGGCATCCTGCTATGATGATTTGTTCTGCATAAAACTGCCATTAAGTATTACATTAATAAACAGTAAGAATTGCTATGACAATGCTTCGGTCTGATTAAAGATGGATATGTAAAAAAAAAAAAATCTTAATCCAAAGAGCAGCGGTACACATCCAAGTTGACAAAATGGGGTTATCATTAAGTTATTTAAAATGCATGTACTGTGTTTGACATGCATTAGCCTGCAAGTTACATAACTAAATGGTTGAAAATGTTGTCCTGGGCTGATCGTTTATTAAACTATTGAAGCTTTTAGCTTATTATATCAACTATAAGCTAAAACACAGAAAGGTAGCACAGCATTCAAACCTGCATGACTGGTTAATGCAATAGGGAGGATATTTTCTTTTAATTCTATATAAAAACACATTGCTGTGTATGTTTCTATCATTAATTTGCCTTCTCAGTTCTCATCAGGTTTCACACATAATTTCCTGGAGTCGCATTTTCTTTGTTTGTGATTACATTACAGTATACACATTCATTTCAATATTTCATATATACCTGCTTACTTTTACCAGAACAGGTATAGGATCTGTTATCTGGAAACCTGTTTTAAATTTTCTAATTCTCTGTAATAATAAAGCAGTACCTTGTATAGGTATGAGATCTGTTATCCACAATCCTTAAGTTTTTCCGCATGAGGGATCTTTCTGTAATTTGTATCTTCATACCTTAAGTCTACTAGAAAATCATTTAAACATTCATTAAACCCAATAGGCTGGTTTTGCCTCCAATACGGATTAATTATATCTTAGTTGGGATAAAATACAAGGTACTTCAGAGAGAAAATGAAAATCGTTTTAAAAAATATGAATGATTTGATTATAATGGATACATGGGAGCTAACCTTTCTGTAAGTCGGAGCTATCCGGATAACGGGTTTCCGGATAATGGCTCCTATACCTATACTTCATCCAATTTAAGGTATAATCAATCCCTATTAAAGGCAAAGCAATCCTATTGGATTTATTTAATGTTTAAATTAATTTTAAGTAGATGTAAGATGTATGGAGATCCAAATTACAGAATGATCCCTTATGCAGAAAATCCCAGGTCCTGAGCATCCTTGATAATATATTCCATCCCCAACTACTCTCCTTGTTGGAGTGAATAGCTGCTCACTACACTTTGCCACTAACTTTCACTTCTAGAGCAACTATGACAAAGATTTCTATCACGGAACTGTCCCTAACTTGGGTCTGTCACCTGTTCAGAACCAATCCTGTATCCACCTCCCGTCCAGGTGGGATCCAGGGAAAAGAGCCCTGATTACTGCCACCTACTGGGCAAATAATAAACTAGATTACATTTCTGATAACCCCAGGAAAAGGAAATAGCTGCCTAGGGTGAATTAAAGGACCACTTTAGGTGTCCAACTAAAAGAGAAACTGCACAAGTAAACCTCTGGGTCTCTACAAATACTTATAAGGATATAACATCAGATTTTACAAGATCACAGATGCTACTTAATATATGTCAGAGAACCCTGAAGTGTCTTCTACTATCCTCTTATATCACAGTATAAAAATACACATGTTGGTTTTTGTGCCATTATGGTGGTTTGTGTCCAGTCATCAACCTATAGTTTATCTGTCATTCTACATATCTGAATAGGATATCTATTTTTGGTGTCTTATATTAAAGGTGGTGTGCCACAGTTTAATTAGTTAAATTGTGTTGCTAAAGTTCCTGTGGCAGGAATGTGCAGGTTATATTTGTCCCTCTCTGATATCACAATATAACAAAAGCAATTCAGTAGTAATTCCCAAATACTGCTTGCTCTCCGTTAATAATATCTATTTCACGGTTTGAAATGAGTCTTTTACATTGAGTTTTGCATTTTTCCTTGCACCAGGCAATATTGTGTGCAAGATAAAGTACTCAGCCAGCCTTGATGAGAACACCGATTCCCTCTGAAAGGAACTAAAATACAAGTTACAAAATCATTCACATTGGCAAACCGAAATCTATTAGTATGTATCAAGGAAGAAAGTTAATGGACGTTCCCTTGTTTTGTGCTGAATCCCAAATTGTACACACTTTAAAAATGTCATTGTAAGCGAAACAGATAAGAGACAGAAATGGCGCTTTTGTTGATAGGTGAGGAATGCAATGCTAAGGAAATGATTGATCTAGCACTATTGCAGCGCTCATCTGCAGAACAGCCAATATTCTGGTGGAAAATCAATTCTGCTATTATAAGCTGGTGGCTGCAGTTTCCAAGAACAGTCACCTCTAAATCTTACTCTTACGAATTTAACAGATTATTTGGTGAAATGTAATACGTAATTTTAAAAGAGAAACAAATTTGACGTAAAATGAAAAAGGAGGCCAAGTTAATAATGGGAGCAGAAGGATACTCCCTAGCCAATATGAATGTGAATTGACATGATTGTGTAATATTTCAGCACTGACTTTTACAGGTGAAGAGGCACTTCTCATTGATTAGTAGTCATGTAAGAATGTATGACTTGTGTTTTTACTGTAACTGTTAAATCTGTTCCAGATCATGTACAGTGCTGTTTTCATTATTTACACTTTATAATGCTGAATAACCAATGTAACAGGCAATAATCGGTTCTCAACCAGTAGAGTGAAGAATCATTTTTTTTCTGGGAATTTAAATTGCCACTGTATAATTTAAATATATTGTGTATAGTTATTAAAGTCATGCCTATTCTGCCTCCTAGAAACAATTTCAGGTTCAGTGTATATGCCCTATACTAACCACCTTATTATAAGATTTCTAGTTACAGTCTCAAATCTCTCAAATTCTTCTCAACTCTTGGTTGTCCTTTAAGAGAGGTTCCTTACAAAATACCCTGTTGCAGGTGTGCTGTACACCTTGAGTTAATATTTTAATAAGAAGATAAGACTGTGAAGGGTGCACCTACATTCCCTTAAAGGGGTTGTTCACCTAACTTTTAGTATGATGTAGATGTCAGGAATCCGGCACGTCCGGTGCATCCGTCTGCTTCAGCGTTGCATCCAAGATGGTGGTGCACATTGCCAACACGTGGGAACAGCATCGATGGCGTACTGACATCACACGCCTGACACGAAAGTTCAAGATAAAAGATCTTCCTCTTATAGGGCTTTGTTACTGCATTCCTGGGTGTTCTGTTATTCGCACTGATCTGTTTTCTGGACTTGACCTTGCCTGAATATCGACCTTGATCCTATTCTGCCTGCCTTTTGAACTTTTGACTGATACTGACTTTGTTTACGTCTGACCCCTTTCCAGATAACGCAAACTTGGACTTGACACCTAAAGCTTCCTCCTTGATCCGCACTCCTCCCGCTGGGAGTCGATAGGCCCCCTGACAGTAAAGAGTGATATTCTGAGACAATTGGTTTTCATTTTTTATTATTTGTTGTTTTTGAGTTATTTAATTAGCAACTCTCCAGTTTGCAATTTCAGCAGGCTGGTTGCTAGGGTACAAATTACCCCGGCAACCATGCATTTATTTGGATAACAGACCGGAATGTGAACAGGAGAGGGCCCAAAGTAAAAGATAAGTCAGTGACCCTCATTTGAAAGCTGGAACAAGTCAGAAGAAGAAGGCAAATAATTCAAAAACTATAAAAGAGAAAAAATGATGCCCAAATGAAAAGTTGGTTAAAATTAGCCATTATGTAACATACTAAAGTTAACTTTAAAGGCGAACTACCCTTTAATCTCAGTTCTAGGCTCCATGGACAATATCCTAATGTCTTTAGTGCTTGTGTTCTTTAAAGTAAGGCCACATTAAAGTTCTCTCACTCTAGCTGTTCAGTCCCTTGCCAATGTATGCCATATGACTGTCCATACACATGCCTGACCACTAGTGATGGGCGAATCTGTGCCGTTTCGCAAAATGCACTGAAATCAATGGGTGTCAAAATAATTTCAATTATTATAATTAGCGACAGTATTTATACTCACGACTGTTTTGGGACTATCAATGGGGTCCAAATAATTTTGAAGTGCGACAATTTTTATGCGTGCGACAATTTTGACGTGCGCTAATTTTTTTTGACAAAGATGATTTTTCACTGGCGAAATGTCGCCAACTCGCCACAGTTTTGTGAATTAATTTGCTTGCGGCAAAATGCGTAAATTCGCCACTTATTCGTGTCTGCCGAATTTATTAACCCATCACTACTGACCACCTTCCAGTGTTCCATTTTTACTATTCAGATCTACAAATAAAAAGATTCTGTTATTTCTTGTCCTTTGTTACATTGTAAAAACCTAAGCAATAATGGGCTACAATGGAATACTTAACTACTTTACCTCTGGAAGGAATATTAGAAACCCTGCATACTGAGATGTTCTTTGTCACATAACTGCATTTAGATTTTTGAGAAGATATTCTTCAGCAGCGTGGTAAGATTGATCTTATTCTGTATTGTACTTTTGTTAATTGTTTTTAAGAATGTTACACAAAGGGTTGCATGGACAATCCTTTCCTTATCGATGGAATCTGACAGTATTTAATAAATCTGATCTCCTTCCTGCTGCGTGCTATGGAAACACATAATGTTTTATTTTTGTGGGAAAGAAACTCGATCCTTGAGAAAATAAACAGAATCACAGCAAACTGGAATACTCCTCTCATTATTTAGTGAGAATTCTGGGTCTTTGGTCTTGGTTTTCCTGGTTTATCGAGATTAGTCATGTCCATATTATGGGACAGATTTATCAAGGGTCAAATTTGGATAGTATTCAATCAGATTCAATTTAAAAAAAAAAAACTTTGATTTTTCAAAGTTCTACAAATGACTCCAAATGGGTTCTAGGTCCCCCATAGGCTAAAACAGCAATTTGGCAAGTTATAGATGGCGAATAGTCAAAGTCAAATTTTTAAAGAGACAGTACATGATAAATTTCGATATTCGAAAAATATTTCCAATTTGAATAGAATTTGGACTGTTCCCTAGTCGAAGTACACTTGGGGCCAGATTTACATAGGGTCGAATATCGAGGGTTAATTAGCCCTCGATATTCGACTGCCGAATGTAAATCGAATATCGAAGTCGAAGGATTTACCGCAAATAGTTTGATCAACGAAAAATCATTCGATCAAACAATTAAATCTTTAGAATCGTTCGATTCAAAGTATTTTAATCCATCGATCAAACGATTTTTCTTCGACCTAAAAAACATTAGAAAGCATATGGGGACCTTCCCCATAGGCTAACATTGAGGTTCGATAGGTTTTAGGTGGCGAAGTAGGGGGTCGAAGTTTTATTTAAAGAGACAGTACTTCGACTATCGAATATTCAAACGATTTTTAGTTCAAATCGTTCAATTCGAAGTCGTAGTCGAAGGTCGAAGTAGCCAATTCGATGGTCGAAGTAGCCAAAAACAAATTCAAAATTCAAAGTTTTTTTTATTCTATTCCTAAAATAAACTCGGAATTCGATATTAAAAATTACATTTTTCAATTCGAAAATTGATAAATCTGCCTCTTTATGTCAGTATTTCAATATTAGATATAGCTATGTCATGGCTATAGCAGGGGTATTTTTATTTTTTTATTTTTTGTCAACATTTCATGGGAGAGAATAATATAAGACGGGACACATGACAAATGTTCCAAAATCATTACATTTCTTCTCAGTAAAATGTTTAAGAAATAAATAATGACCAAAAGCTGCTGAGAAATTGCTTGTTGGCGGTAAGCAGTGTAATGCAGCAAGCAAAACCTATAGAGATCTCAAAACAAGATAGAAAACTAAAAGTAACACTCCCACTGGGTACTTATCTGTATGCCTCTACCCAGAATGCTTAGCTGCTGTAATACTGCTCTGTGGCCTGGGACAATGAGGTTAATTATACAGGTTAAACGATATAGAGGCATAGACAGAGTGGTATTCAGGATGCGCTCAATCATGAAACTTTTTAATCTGGTACCACAGAATAGGATGAAAAAGAGCACAATACCTCAAAGTAAGGAACATATTAGGGATGCACCAAATCCAGGATTCGGTTTGGGATTCGGTCAGGATTCGGGGTTGGACGAATCCTTCTGCCCGGCCGAACCGAATCTGAATCCTAATTTGCACATGCACATGCAAATTAGGGGCGGGGAGGGAAATAGCGTGACCTTTTTTTTTACAAAATAAGGAAGTAAAAAATGTTTTCCCTTCCCATCCCTAATTTGCATATGCAAATTCAGATTCTGTGTTCCGCCGAATCTTTCGCAAAGGATTTCGGGGGTTTGGCCGAATCCAAAATAGTGGATTCAGTGCATCCCAAGAACATATAAAACACACAGTAGTGAAAAGCATCAGTCATTGGCAAGGGATAAAAGAATGTCAGAAAAAAAGCATAGATTAATGTAAACCAGTTAAATAATAATATTAAAAGGCTGACCAAGGCCTTCAGATCGCAAGTTCTGAGTTTAGGATTTATCCACCGGAATCCTCGCTTCAGCCTTGGCTTTATCATTGAAAAATATAAATCTTTCCTTTACCACCCTTAAAGGGGTTGTTCATCTTTGAGTTGACTTTTAGTATGATGTGCAGAGCGATATTCTAAGGTAGAAATAAATTTGTAGCCTCACAGAGCATTCATTTTTTAGATGGGGTCAGTGATCCCCATTTGAAAGCTGGAAAGAGTCAGAAGAAGAAGGCAAATAATTAAAAAAACTATAAAATATAAATAATAAATACCAATTGAAAAGTTGCTTAGAAGTGGCCATCCTAAAACATTAAAAGTTAACTTAAAGTTGAAGCACCCCAATAAATAATCATTTTCAGTTGACCTCAGTTTTACATCAGCTGTTAAGAACTAATTAAGCTTAACTCAACCTATAGCTAGTGTGGCAAACTGGCAGCTTGCATGCATACAATTTGGAGGGGATTAGTCAATGGTGGGCAGGCAGCATAGGACAAAGGAGCAGAAAGACAGGGACACAGGCTTCTTCAAGGTAAACATGGGCTTATTTTCCCACTTTTAAACAAACACAGTCAATTTTGCACCGAAAACAGAGGTGACCATTGCTACCAAACAAACAAACTATAAAAATAAAACCTTGCCCACTGGGCACTCACACTTTGAAGCAGCCCCTGACTAGACTGGGCCCCTTGTGGATGACCAGCAAACAAAGTGATATTGGTACACCCCTGTATTTACAGGACTTTCTCCCTGGTAATATTCAACCTCTTGGCTTCCTCACTCTCTTCACAATACTCTCTGTCAAAGTCACAAGCTTGTCATAGGCTCCCTCTGCTTCATAGCAGGTGGCACTCCAAGATCCTCTGGGAGTTCCTCACACACCCAGGTCTCCTACCTGCTGTGCCCTGTTGAGAGACACATTCCCCCATTCCAATTAACTTTTAATAGTCTTTCCACAGGACAGCTTTCCTGTGGAAGCTGAACTCCAATGTCCAGACTGGATCTGCAGAATAGAGTACCTGGCTACTAAAGTCTGGATTCTCTGGATTCTAAAGAATGGATTCTCTGTTTTACAACTCCCTTCCTGGAGCCTATCTCAGTACCTGTCAAGACTGATCACAGGTGAGTGGCTGGTAGTTAGGAGCCTTGGTGCTTTATAACACGAGTACAGCGGGTATTTGAGGTTTTGATAGGCCGGAAACATGTTATGCAGAAGAATATTTTAATAATGAAAATTATGGCAATATAACAGATGAACAAAAGATAAAAAATAATATAAGTTCTTACACCAGGCCAGTGGTCAAGGGCAGGCAACAATAAAGGCAAGTCCGAGAAACAGGCTGAGGTGGGGGGCAGGCTGATGGCAATAACAAGTCCGTATGGCAGGCCGAGGTCGGAGGCAGGCTGATGGCAGAGGGTAGTCCAGTAAACAAGCCGAGGTCAATTACCAAGAGATCCAACAGAGTGCAGGTAATGGGAAACTGGAGCAGAGAACACAGGAACAGGGAACCGGACGGAGACTCAGGAACAAAGCAGGAATCAGGAACAAAAGCAGGAAATCTCTGGTCTGTAAAACAGGCTGTGACGCTTAATGATCAAGCACCTGGGCATGGTTTGCAACAGGCTTATAAAGCCCCTTAATTGGCAAGCTATACACACCTGTGTTTGATGAAGGAGGAGGAGGAGTTGAGCAAACACATAAGGAAACCAGAGTGTCTATCATCAATTCCGTAGAGTCCAATCTCAAAGGTCTCCAGTGGCTCAGTGAGGTAATGCAGGAACTTAAAAGTATGTAGTCCAAAGTTCAATTCCTGACAGTACCTGGGGGAAAATTAAAGACTAGAGAGACCTTTTTCCACCTTTTCCGAGTCACTCTACCACACTAGTTATAATTATGTTTGGCTGTGGCATGCATTGCCTGTGCATGCAGTCATCAGTTGTATACTATAAGGGATAATGTAGGGGGCGTTGTGGAGGCAGCAGGAGGAAATCAAGTCTTTTAGGCAAGAGCTGGTTGAACCCACAGTACACAGACAGGAAAAGGCCAGGAACAGGGATGATGAGTGCGATGAGTCAGACTGGAACAGGTGCAGAGCATGGCAGGATGGAGAGAGTGAAGATCAGGACTGGACTAAACAGGACGAAGAGGGCGAAGGTCAGGACAAGACAGCGCAGGCGTAGAACAGATCAAACTGAGGATAGAGTGCAGAATGAAACTGGAGCAGAAGGGCAGGAAAGTGAGAGAACTGGATAGCGAGAGGACTGGATAGCAGACAGGTTAGGTACAAGGCAGAACAGAAAGCAGGAATCAGGAACAGGCAAGGCATGTCGGTTCAAGGTCAAGGCAGGGAAAAGTACTAGGTAAGGTCAGGTTTGGAGTGAGGAGCTGAGCAAGACTCAGAATAGCAATGAAAGCTGGGCAGGGCAAGGTCAAGGCAAGGTTAAAGCAAGTAAAGATCAAGGTTTAAAGCAGGACCGGTGCAGAACTGGAAGGGGAAGGTAAGGCAGATCAAGACAAGACAAGGTTCAGAGCCAGGCAGGACAAGACAGGGAAAAATTCAGACAAGGCAAGGAAAGGAGGCTAGAGCAGAAACCCTTAGCTAGGGACAATGCCATACTGCTGGTTTGGGAAGCCAATGCTCAGGCAAGGAGCGTTTTGAGGGCTATCCTTAAAAGGGGCAGAGTCAGCCCTGATTGGTTGACTGCAAACCAGGCTGCTGCTGGGCTGGGGCTGCAAAGGCCAGGTAATATATAGTGAGCGACCCTGCAGGCTGCTCACCTGGCCCAGTGGTTAAGACATCAAACCAGAAAACCAAAAGTCCCTGGTACGAATTCCAGCAGAGCCTGACATATACCCTTTCCATGAGCAACTAGTGAACTGGTAACTTGGACAATTGTGAAAGACAAGATATGGAATACCTCAGTAAGAGATACTGTCTCAAATGCCTTGTATATATTTATTTATGATAGAAATACATAAATGAAAATGATATTGATTTATATATGGTATGCTATTAAATGATCAGTTAAATGGGTAGAGCTGTGTGGTGGGTAGAAGAGAGGCTAACACATGCTTGCATTGATTTACTTAGCTATGTAAGTAAACGCTTAGCGTTAAACAACTGTTGAATTTCAGTGTAAATCTGCAGTTAATCAGAAAAGAAAATCATTTTCTGTATGGTCTAGGAAGAGCTAACAGGAGACTGCTGAAAAGTCATCTGTCTGTGAACCAAATGCACATTTATTTTAAAGTAGTTAGCAAAGGCTTGTGCAGTGTGCATAGAGGAGAGACAGCTCACAGAAGAGGGACAAAGCAATTAAAATTAAAATGGAAAGAAGAAGCTGTAATGAGGGTTGATTCAATACAGTTAATGAGCTGTGTTGTTTGGTCTGTTGTTTTGCTGTATATGAGCAAACTGGAAGGAAAACATATTTGTAGGATACATTAGAAATGTACTTGAATTCTGTTTGTCGTGATAGGGCTAGGTGTAGAGAGTATGCAGGGGAGGTTGAGTCAAGGATGAGAATGAAAAGGCTGAAAATATGCTGCCCAGTGGTTCAAAAGGATATATGGATATACTAGTGGGTTGGCTGTATAGTAGCATGACAGCATGGACTTATTTTAAATTATACATGACTGTGAACTTCACCTAAACATTCTAAGATATATCACCCAACCTTTAATGCCCCCATTTTTTTTTTTTGTTCCTGCATATTTTTTTCACCTAAAAGGCAGGGGGAGTGAGACATAAGGTGGGGTAAAGTATATAAAGAGTAAAAAATGGGTAAACCAGTAGTGTCTTTAATAGCTGATTAAGGTGGTTACGAATTGGTAGTCAAGTTGATGAGGGTTTAGTTTGTCAGCTTGGTTGAAGAGATGTTTTGCAAATGAGTGTTTGAAGACCTGGGGGGTCTGGAAATGTCTAAAGTGAAAAGTGAGCTAAGGAGGATGGTTGATGCACAAACAAATTCTAGATGACTGTGAAACGATAGTAATGACTATGGTGAAAAGAAGTTAATTTGCAGAATGAAGTTACTTTGTAGTTTTGTAAGTTAGTAGAAGAATTTTTAAGTGAGGTACTGGGGCTCCTTTATCAACACTGGCAAATTTGCCCTCGGCTGTTACCTATAGCAACCAATCAGATTGCTGCATTCATTGTTCTTCTTGCAGCTGGCTTTAAAAAGCTAATCACTGATTGGTTGCTATAGGTAACAGTCCATTGGCAAATTTGCCCAGTGTTGATAGATTAGCCCCACTGTATGTTATTAAGACAGACTGCTGAACGGTAAAAGACAAAGGGGTTGTACACCACAATGCCGTGGATCCCTTTACTCCATTTCTGGTTTCAGAGGACAACTACTTCTAATAAAGTGACTCAAATTAGTCATGATGCATGTAAAGTCTTGCTCTCTCCCTGCCCCACAATGAGATTGTGATTTGGAAAATCCTGAATAAAGATTGATGAATTTGAATTTATGTTTGATTGACGTGTTCCTGAATGTGCCTGCAAAGGATTCAAAGTACATGGTTTAGATGTAGTGAGTTATGCACTGTGCTGGGAATGGTAGAAAGGGACAGCGCTTTTAGAGCAGGTGAAGGTGGATGAGTCTGGCAAAAGTGTTCAAATAGGTTGGAATGGGGGAGTCTACAAAGCAGTTCATTACAGTAGCCTGTGGGATATGTAAAAAAAATATATATTATTATTATTATTATTAACATGTATTTATATAGCGCCAACATATTGCGTAGCACTGTAAAGTAAATGTGATTATACAACTAAATCACATGAATTATATACATAGAATATATGGAGTTACATACATCACCATCAATACCGGTACAAAAGGTGAGGAAGGCCCTATGCAAAAGAGCTTGCACTCTAAAGGGAAGGGAGTAATACACAAGGTGTGGGAGTGGGCAAGATTGAATTAAGTGGGTGAGAAATGTGGTGTTGCATTTGGTAGTTAAGCAGAGTGAGGGTAGGCTTCTCGAAAGAATTGCGTTTTAAGAGATTTCTTGAAAGCAGAAAGGTAGGGAGAAAGTCAGACCGACCGTGGGAGAGAGGTCTTGAATGTGAGCATGTGAGGAGGTAATGAGAGAAGAGAGAAGAGTTGAGTAGCAGGTCAGTAGAGGAGTGTAGTAAGCGGTTGGGTGAGTATATAGAGATGAGTTCAGAGATGTAGGGTGGGGCAGAGTTATGTATATTTATAGAGAGAGAGGGGGGAGGGAAGTAATATTTTTTCTAGGCTGCACTGCTAGAAATTCTGACTGAAGTTAAACTTGACTCTGCTGTGATATATAGCTGATTCCAACTATGAACATTTTGCAAAACATCTCATTAAACAGACAGTAAGGTTATATCCATTAAAAATAAATGAAATTTATGTAACCTAAAACCCAAACAATAAGGAATCTGTTAATTAAATAATAGCTATTGGAATTAATGCAAAAAAGGTCATTTATGTGAAGTTTAGGGATTACAGTTCTTTAAAATGACAGACCTACAACATCTATGTACAGATACTGAATTGTAATATGTGATGTATCCCACTGCTGCAGACAGCACTGTTTTTGATGCAGTTATACACTGTGCATCTGAACTTATTATATTAGATCTTTAAAATGGTGATTTTATAGGTGTTGGGTTTAATAGGGATAAGTATCAAGCTATCAGATGTAATACACTCAAGCTGCATGGCTGATTAGCTGTTATTTTTAGCTTCCTTCTCATATATTAAATAATGCAGAAGTATTTACAATTAACCTCAACACCAAGGGGCAGATTTACAAAGCTCGAGTGAAGGATTCGAATTAAAAAAACTTCGAATTTCGAAGTGTTTTTTGGGCTACTTCGACCATCGAATGGGCTACTTCGACCTTTGACTATGACTTCGACTACGAATCAAACGATTCGAACTAAAAATCGTTCTACTATTCGACCATTCGATAATCGAAGTACTGTCTCTTTAAGAAAAACTTCGACCCCCTACTTCGGCAGCTAAAAGCTACCGAAGTCAATGTTAGCCTATGGGGAAGGTCCCCATAGGCTTGCCTGTGATTTTTTGATCGAAGGATATTCCTTCGATCGTTGTATTAAAATCCTTCGAATCGTTCGATCGCAGGATTTGCGCTAAATCGTTCTACTTCGATATTCGAAGTCGAACGATTTTAGTTCCTAGTCGAATATCGAGGGTTAATTAACCCTCGATATTCGACCCTTAGTAAATCTGCCCCCAAGTTTTTTTAACCCCCCCTCCCCCAATACAGGTATGAGATCTGTTATTCAGAATTTTTGGATCTGGGTTTTTCCTTTAAATCTCCATATGACTTCTAAAACAAGTCTTCTAAAACACATTTATAAATAGGATTGTTTTGCCACCAGTATGGATTCATGCAGCTTAGTTACCATCAAGTAAAAAGTACTGTTTTATAAATATAGTGAAAATTGATTTTCTGCTTAAAATGTACTTCCCTTAATTTAGAGTTTTCTGAATATATATATGTGTGTGTGTGTGTGTGTGTATATAGTCTTCACATATGAGACAACCAAAACAGCCCAGTGAATTTGCCGTTACTGCTCCTTTTAACTTGTTTTCCTCTTTATCTTGGTATGCAAAATATATATACTAAAGTGTGAATTTTCCTTGTTAGTGAATATTATAGAAGGAATGGAGGGAGGGTCAGTTTGCTTATGAAAGGCTCAAGCACCTATTGTGAAAACCATGCACCACAATGATTTTGGCTTTAGTATCGTTTTAACATGACAATGTGAAGATAGTAGTAGATAGGAGCCCTATGTAGCCTTCTTCTCATTGGCATAAATGATCTAACTAGAACAATAAACAAGACATCATCATGTAGATTACACCTGGCTTCAGTAAAGGTAAATTAAGAAAGAGGTCATGAAATAGGATATGTTTTCATTCATTTCATTATTTGTTGCTTCCTGCGAAGCTTTGTTTTCAGGGTTTGGTTTGACCATCGACAACATCTTTTTTTCCTATATTTTCTCAGCTAAAACATATTCACAATGATAACACTGCACAATCAATAGCATAAAACTTGTTACAGCAAGATTATCAGGGTCTCTGAAATATCAAGCTGTGATAAAAGCACTCTTAGAACTTTTTTTTAAGCATGCCATCTGGTCCTCCTCTTCAACAGACCTGCAAGTAATGCAAAGTATGGTAAACATTATGAAACCATATTTAAAGCCTAGTTCCTAACTTAATGACATAAAGTTACAGAACTTTACACAGTTCTTCAAAATTCCATTGTTACAATGGCCTAATCCCTTCAAAGAGAAGGCTGTAGATTATATGTGGCCTATAAACCGCTAAAGGTAATAATACCAAGAGAACAATGCCACCTTTTTACATATGATTCATTCATTTATTTATAGAGACATACAAGATCCCAAAAATTGAAAGAGAACCATGATAGCCTGCCTCTGACTTGTAAGAACCATTTGCAGGCTGGTAAATTCATGCAACCCATACCTCTCCTGTGTAAAGTGATGGGGTGAGATGGGGTTGTATTACACTGTGAGCCTGAGGAAGGGGTTGGGAAATGATGTCAGAGACAGACTATTATGGTTTCCTTACGACCAGTGGAATCAGGTATATCTCTGGAAATTATTATTATACAGGTATGGGACCTGTTATGCAGAATGGCCTGGCGTTTCCAGATAATGGATCTTTCTGTAATTTGGATCTTTATACCTTAAGTCTACTAGATAATCATGCAAACATTAAATAAACCCAATAGGCTGGTTCTGCTTTCAATAAGGATTAATTATATCTCAGAAAAAGGAAAAAAATGGATTATATTTATTATAATGTAGTCTAAGGGGCAGATTCACTAAAGGGTGAAGTGGCTAACGCTAGCGACTTTTGGCCAGCATTGCCACCCGCAGGGACATCACCAGTTCACTAACAAGCACAGGCGCCAGTTATGATTGCTAGCAACGGTCCCGTGTAGGCTCATGTGTAGGGCATTATATTAATTATCTTGTCTTTATTAAGGTTCCCTGCACATTAAAAGCGGTAACTTCAAGCATTTGCACCAATATTTATAATAAAGACGTCCATACAACTTTAAATTACCTGCAGTATGCAAATTGACCTAAGCACAAGATCACTAGCGAATGTTTGCTAGGCACAAACGAACGCTAGCACATCTTGTCTAAGAAATGCTCACACTGCTAAAGTAACAATAGCGAAAAGACACCAGCGTTCGGTGACCAGGGCGAAGTGGTGCGTTGTGTGCTCAGCGGTCGCTTGTGACAATTCATCCTTTAGTGAATCTAACCCTACGGGAGACTGCCTTTCCGTCATTTGGAGCTTTCTGGATAATGGGTTTCCGGATAACGGATCGCATACCTGTATTTATTTTTGGAAGTCCAGATAGTGTTTATGTATTTAAACATAAGTCCAATTGAATGAGCTAATGTAAAAAAAAAAGTAATATCCCTTTAAGAGAAAATGATGAATTGCTTATGATTTTAAATGTAATTCTCTGTTTGGATGTTTATATTATATGCACTTCTCTTTCTGATACCTGAAACAATGTAGCAGAGGCCATCTGATTAATAGACATATCCCCATATGTAATTAAAGTCACTAAGTTTGCCCAGGAGCAGTAACCCATAGCAACCAATAAAATGAAAATTTTTTATTTTCGTGGCGAAAAATTTTGCTCATCACTAGTTATCTGGACAAAAACAGACAGTTTTTTGTGGGGAGATCCCCTCTAACAAGTGTAGGCAAGCACCTGATTACGGTCATTTCATTAGAAATTGCCACTGACTTTCACCCTGCAGCAAACACGGGGAGCACTGATGGATAAAAAGGGTTCAATGTAATCAAACAACATAATGTGCCCCTTTTTTTATTTTCTATTTACTTGGGCAAGAAAAGCAGAATACATAATGATTATATTTTCCCTGCAGAGTATGAGATACACACATTTAGAAACCCATAAAACTCATAAAAATAGCAGGTCTATTTGAGAGAGCAGATCTACGAATTAGCCTGAGGTGGCTTTACTTTTATTACATTTTATACAGCTGTACATGTTTCCTGCCATTTTGCATGATAATGTAGTCACTGGGGTACAGTTTCACTGAAGTCTATGGCAGATGGATCATATTGCCACTACAGAACAAGCATGATGGTGTCTACCTCCCGTAGTAATAAAAGAACAAAGAACAGAATTCTGTATGTAAGGACAAATTCTGTGGAGTAAATTTAAAGAGACGCGTTCATTTGTAGCTGTGACTGCTGATATGAAGTTTCATGGGCCTTACTCTAAATTATTGGTAACTGATGCGATAACAAGACTTATATAGTCAGTTGCAGAACCACCGGGGTTTAAAATCTAACGCCCACTGGGAAGCCTTCAGCGTAAAAGCAGTGCTGCAAGGAGGCACTCCAGGTGGTAAGGAGGGTGAGTGGTGTTGCACTGGGGCCCATAATGCTCTGGTTATGTTCCCAGGTATAGTAGTGGTAATTTTAGAGCTGTGGGGGGAATCAATTTTTGACAACTGCTGCTGTCACTATGCTCTACACAAAGCGGTAGGGATAAGCAGGATGCTGAGTGGGGCCTCAGTGTAGTACATATATATGAGTGCAATTCATGGTATAAAATAGAAGCTGAAAGATGAACATATAGTTTTGCAGGAAGAATTTGCCCTTTCCTTGTGTAATGTTTAGGGGCAGATTTGTCAGGGGTCAAAGTGAAAATTGAATTTTCGAATTGGAAATTCCGAATTTTAAATTTGAATTTTCGAGGTTTTTTTTATGGCCAAAACTGTCAAATTTGACTAGGGAATTTGATTCAAGTTTTTTTTTAAATTAAAATTAGATTTTCAAAATGTATCATACACTGGCCCTTTAAGAACTCAAATTCGACTATTCGCTACCTTAAACCTGCCAAATTGCTATTTTAGCCTGTGGGGGACAATTTGGAGTGGTTTGTTGCCTTCCTAAAAAACAAATTAATTAGAAATGTATCAAGTCCGATGCAAATTCGATTCAAATTCTATTCCAATTCGGTTCAAATTGTATTAGAATTTGATTCGAGTTTGCGGGTCCATCCTATTCACCTGAGGACAAAATTTTTTTTCCATTGGTCGAATTTCGAGTTCATGGGAGTTTAAAATAGCTCCCATAAACTCTAAATTCGACCCTTGATAAATATGCCCCTCATCTAGCCTAGAAATCCTTTGGGATACACTATATGCTATTGCCAACTCTTAAGTGCTGTGCTCTGTGCCACATCTCTAACTCCTGATCTTTCCCATTCTTTCACCTTGTGTCTCAGACCCCATTTTCTTTTTAGACTGTACACTTAGGGGGTTATTTACTAAACTCCGAAAGCAAAATTCACGAAAAATTTGTGAATTTATTTTTATAAAATCAGACTTTTAAAAAATCATGAATTTTTCGGAATGTATTAAACCTTGAGGATGGAAAAGTCTGAATCTGAAAATCTGGCATCTCAGACCTGTTGAGGTTGCATATAAGTCAATGGGAGAAGTCCCAATGATTTTTTGATGTGCCCTGGTTTCTGTGCAATACCCCGAAGTTTTCTGAGTTTTCAGGTGAAAATTCCGAAAGAAATCATGAATTTCGTGAAAATCAAACGTAAAAATCTGAAAAAAACGCAAAAATCTGATTTTTTTTCCCGCAAAGCAAATTTTCAGGGAAAATGTAATAATTAAAAGTAAAAAAATGAGCAGATTTGATCAGAGTTTGTAGCAGAAAATATTGAGATAAATTTGGACATTGATAAATAACCCCCTAAGGGTATTTACCTCCTGTATGAATCCATATTTTGTGCTTTTTGTATATTTGATGTACATACCATTGCTAAGGTACAGTGATGCAGAATATGATGGGGCTTTATAAATACATACTAATAAAATACTAATACTTAACTTATATATCTATCTGGGAATTTGTGTATATAATTGGGGGTTGCATGCCTATATAAATCGGGGTTACATGTCACAGTGCATTTAATTCCTCGGCTGAGGTCTGGAGTAACTATTTCTGTCTTCACTTTTCATAAAAGTTCAGAAAAAAAAGTAAGAGAATGAGTCAGCCCTGCTAGTTCTTCATCTAAAAGACATTTTGTTTTGCATGATTGGCCTTTATGCAGCCAGATAATAAAAGGCTGTAAATCTACGGATGTTCTTAAATTTATCTTCTGATTTAGTCATCTGCCTGTTTTTTTCAAGTCTGTGAAATGGAAATACAGACATTTCCTGATACAGATAAATGATACCTGAGATGTAGAAAATGTATAGCTATACATATTGGTGCTCTAAGCATAAATAGAGTTTTGTTGTTATGTGACGAGCATTATTATATGTTTAACTTACTACTCTGACAAGTCAAAAATGATATCTAGCCATATATAATTGGATTTCCCGAATTTCCAGAGAGCTGAAGTGGAGAGCTACAGTATTAGAAAAAGCAAACAGATATTTTTAATTGTTTGGGAACAAGGAATAAATTTAGTCATGCATCACTGGTTAATATGCCGTCCTAATAGAAGTAATGAAACAGTACGATTCTAGCAGTGAAATTTTGATAATTAAGGACACAATCGTTAAGTCATTCCAGTGGTTATAATAATGCCAATGAGGGCTCTTTTTGGCAATTGTGGTAATGGATATTAACATAAACATACACAGAGGAATATTTTTCCTTTCCTTTTCCGCATGAACACATTTAGTGAAAATAATTCTGCCTTCCATTAGTTTTGCCCGGGTGTATATTTTATATCTTCTCTTATTATGCACTGTTGTAATTAGATATAGCTGTATTTACCATGCAGAATGTTTGTTACCCCTTTGTTTATCTAAGATATTATTAGAAAATCTTTTTAGCAGCGTGGGTTGATTGTGAAATGATTTGGCTTAAAGGAGAACTAAATGCTAATATTTTTCCCAGTATTCCCCAAAAATGGGGAGGTGTAGGTAAAGTCACCATAGAGGTACAGTTTCTTTTTCAATAAGGCGTGCTATTAGTTTGTGTATTTGTTCACATTAGATGACATTATGATACAGTTGCCATATTTAAACTTATGAGCACCGATAGCTATGTAACAATTCAAATATTTCTACCGATGGGCAGAAGTGAAAATTCGAATTTCGAATTCGAATTTTCGAGAATTTTGAATGGGCAAAATTGTCAAATTCGATTAGGGAATTATTAAAATTCCATTTGAGTTTTTTTAAAAATCGAATTTGATTTTTCGAGATTTATCATACACTGGCCCTTTAAGAACTGTAATTTGACTATTCGCCATCTAAAACCTGCTGAATTGCTGTTTTAGTCAATGAAAGCCGTCCTGGGATCAATTTGGAGTTGTTTGCAGCCTTCCTGAAATTCATGTTTTTTTTTTTTTTGGACAAAAGAACCGAGCTTTCAAAACTTAAATTGAATTTGATTCAAACACTGTTCAAGTTTTCGGGTTCATTCTATTCACCCGAGTTTTAACAATTCCATTTTTTTATACATTTCAATTGGTTGAATTTCAAGTTCATGGGAGTTTTAAAAATGAATTCGAACCTTGATAAATCTGCCCCCGAGTGTTGTGTGCCTAAGGTTAATACAGAAAGAACATGGAGTAATAGAAGGAGGGAATATATTACCACCATTAAACCAACTATTGTATAATAATAAATATTATTGCCTAAATATTAGGCAAGACAAAAAGGAAGAATTAAAAACATGTAAAATACACAATTACTCCATCTGTAGGGTGGAGAAAAAAAAGAATACCTCCCACATCTATTATCTTCCTTCCCTATTAAGAACATTGGCAGCAAGTACAGGTATGGGATCTGTTTTCCGGAAACCCGTTATCCAGAAAGCTTAGAATTGCGGAGAGGCCATCTCCCATAGACTCCGTTTTATCCAAATAAACCAAAATATTTCCTTTTTCTCTGTAATAATAAAACAGTAGCTTATACTTGATCCCAACTAAGATACAATAATCCTTATTGGTAGCAAAACCAGACTGCCCTACTTAATTAGTAAAGCTTTACTTCTCCATTCAGCAGTGCAGTAAAGTGAATATTTGTATTTACATTATTCTGCACTAGCTTTACTTGAAACATAATACTTTCTAATCATGTTTTGAGAGAAAATCTTCTTTATCCTAATCTATGACTTTATGAATATGAGCGTCACCTACAGAGGTTTGCTGAAAGCAACAGAACCTATATAGGTGTTAGTGAAGTTAGGGGTTAAGTTGTCCATAAATACAAGGATAATGGCTCACCAAGGTAGGTAATATGGTAGCTGCTCATCTTCATTATAGATGCAAAAAATCCCAGAATACTTGTGGCTATGCAGGGCCTGAAGTGGATGTACAATATTTAAAGAAATGAGACACCAGAGACCAATTATTTCCTAAAAGCAATAAAATCCTGGCTACAGTTTTATTACATTTTAATTACAATTACAGCCATTAGTTTTAAAGATATATGAATATAAACAGTTCATTAACAATGAAATGATATGCAAATAACTTTTGATTAAGAGGCAAATCATATGCTGGACACCATGCAAATACATTAGTTTGAATCTAACCCTAGGTCTCTAGCAATGTAGCAAACACCAAAGATTGGCATATGACCATACTTAGACTACAAGCCGAACACTAATCTGTGTATCCTCCCAGTGGCCATTTTGCCTTAGAGAGGTTAAACAAGGTTTTTCTTACTTTGCCTTCACTAACGCACATCATTTGTATCTATCTTATATCAATAATAGTTCCATGGGTCCATCAAGGTATTCATGTCTTGAAACAATGAGGTGTAGGATGGAGCACACTGTACGCAGACTCTGCTGCAAAGTTTTTTATTCAACACAACATGTTTCGGATCGGCGAGGATCAAATGTAAAATACAAATGCCAAAAACCACCTTATAAGCCCAAACCCACACTATTACTCCTCCCTTTGTGACATCATATGCTGTTCAATTGGTCCAAAAAGTCATTTCTTAATCGCTGATTAAGGTGCAACTTGATACCCCAGTCCAACAAACTGTGTTTGACCACCTAAAGAAATCGTATTTTAGGTAATGATTATGTTTGAAACATTATACACACTGTAACAGTAAAATATTATAACAGTTAAAAAAAATTGTATCAAAATAGACATTTATAAATACTTATAACAAATGTTGCAAAGGATAAAACCAGTACAATAACTTACTATTTAGCTATTGAGTTATCAAACTTGAAAAATAGGTACTACTCTCGTTGGAGTCTACATCCAAAACAGTGTCACTCTATAGGGGCAGTATAATTTATATCTGTCCATTAGACAGTATTAGTGCCTTACTTCATTTATACATTATATAATTTAGGCAAGTACATTAGGGTCAGTAAATAAAATATATCTTACCGTACCCACACATTTGATCAATAAATTCTAAGACATAAGAGAGACTCATAGGAGTCTGGAAAAATAACGTTTTTTTATATACTACCTCCAGCACTGCCCATTTAAGTTGGCCATGCGTATGTTTAGCTGTAATAAAGTGGCTAGTATACGTTGGTCAAACTACTAGAAATGTTAAAACTAGAATAAAGGAACACAAAAATGATATCCGTAATAAACAGACCGATACCGCAGTGGCCCGCCACTTTAATGCAGCTAAACATATGCATGGCCAACTTAAATGGGCAGTGCTGGAAGTACAACCACAACCACAAATAGGGGAGGTAATTTCAAGCAGAGAATGCTCCAGAGAGAGGACAATTGGATTTTGAAATTAAATGCGCTAGCCCCCAAAGGTTTGAATGGGGCGTGGAGTGTGAAATGCTTTTTGTGAAGACTACTAATTTATATAAAAAAACTTTATTTTTCCAAGTAAAACACTACAGTTTAACCCTGTGAAACATAGAACTCACTGATTGCTGTGACACCATTGAAAGGTAGTTTTGGTCATGTGTTGCACCTCAGGCCCTCAGGGTGGGGAGGGATACACCAATCAAGGAATGAAATCCAAGAGTAGGCACAAGATATGCTGGGGTTGTTAAATCTTTCCAGCAGTAACAAATCCACTTGATCTATTTTGTGCCTCACTGGGTACCTAATCATAAGATTTAAAGTGAAAGCCAATTGTCAACTTCAAACATCAGTTAACATACAGGTCTTTTTAATAAATACGTTTGAATAAATACATTAATACATTAAGTTAAACCCCAGTAGGGCGTCAAAAAGGTTGAAGGAGGCCCTTCATTCTCCATTCCAAAAGAAAGTATTTCTAAGCTGTCTCGATGTAACCTGCATGTCAATGCTAACAAATCAATTTCCATTCCTGCAAGTTTAATTACAGTGCAAGGAGCCCTCTTCTGAAATGACCACCCCAAAGAATAAAAAAAAAATCACCTATAGTGTTTGTAAAAGAATTGCACCAGCCTTGGAATTTCCTGGTCCAAAGTAAAAGCTCATTATTGGCTTTTGCTATACAGACACTTTTCCACATTTCTTTCACAATCCAATAGCTTCATTATATGATATTTCAGAGACCATTGTTGGTATGTTCCTTGACTGACTTCAATTAATTTTACAAATTTATCTTTCAAGAGAATTCTAATAATGAAAATAAATCTTTTCAGTATGGTCGTTCTTTATTCATCTCATGAATCTAATCAAGATATCATTAGATGTTGTCATGACTCTTCCACTACTATTATTTGGTTTTTATTATATAATCCTTATTTACTCTTTTTGATACCACAGATGTCCTTAACTTCATAACCCAAAGATGTATGTGAAAAAGGGTGATTGAATGGTTATTGTACCATTTACATTGTCATGAGCCTCATCCAAAAGCCTGTCTGACTGCCATTATCATTTATCTGAACTGCTGGTCATATTTGAGCCAAGAGAGAGCCATGCCTATATACTCTATCTTACATATCCAGTTCAAATAACAAAACCAGGCCTGCCACCATACCAGAGCTATGTTCCATTTGATGTCCCAGACACGTTATTATCAGGACAACTTGCCACATATTATCAGTTGGTGACTGCAGGAAAAGAAGATTAAACCCCTAACCTCTTCATGTGAATTTGATCCCTTCTTACTACATTCATTTGAATTAACACTCTCTCACACCTCCTATACAGTCATCAATAAACCTCTTACCTCCTGGCTGTAATAACGTTGATGAATTAATAATGGGTATTTCATTTAAATCAGAAAAGCCCTGTCCCCCTTATGTTCCTGCCTCTAGCTGCACTAATTCCTAATTAATTACATCACACTTTATCTTGCATGGCTTTAAGAAAGACTTGTTCCAGAAAGAGCTTTGTGGCTTATTTTCTGTATTCTCAATTATCCTTAAATATGTTTTTAATGAATTCAACAAACCGAAGGAAGACTAGGAAAAACTTGGCTTTATCAAAAACAATACCTAGCCCCAGTAGATATCATCAGACTGACCAGCCAGTAAATATTGCAAAGATGCCTTTATTCCCCTAATCAACTGAAAAACGGTATTATTGTGAAAATTAAAAAGCCAGTATAAATATTTTTATTTTCCCTTTCTATTCATCTATTTGTATTGTATTACTTGCAGTTTGTTCTAGCAAAGTTCAAGTTAAAAATGGCTCAGCAGTGTATTTTTTGGTTGTTAAGTACAAAATGAAGACTATTTAGGGTTCCAGATTAAAGGACAGATAGTATACAATAAATACATAATTTTGATACATAAATGTTTTCATATTTCTATGAGCTAAGAGTACCCTGACTTCAAAGTAGTTCAAATAGCTCTAGGCTAGATTTATGTACTTTTTGAATGGGGCTCACTTACTAAGAGCTGCGTTACAAAGGTGCTGAGCACAACACCAGTGGGTGCAAGACAGCCTGTCCTTAATGCATAACTAAAAGCAGTAGGAACTCCACTTGTCCTCTACTGAGCCTGCACCTACTGTACCAGTACTCAATGGCTGCATCTCTTAGTTAAGTTGGCCGTAGACGCAAAGATAGGAAACGCAGGTTCGGACGTGTGTGGAGTGTCCAGACATTTTTCATACCATGGTGATCGGTCGTTCAGTCGATTGGACAGGTAGAAAAATGTATATCCGCTATCGATAAGATCTCTGCATGTATTGCCTATCTGACAATATCAGTGGGAGATTGTCACTACTATTTGTCAGACATAACCTTCATACGATTACTATCTGTCAATTAATGGCCTGAGCATCATGTGATTTGTTGTTTTTACTACTTTATATAATTTGAATGGTTAGTTGCAGGTCGGAAGATTGCCGTGGACAATTGTCCGTCCGACATAGGCTATAATTTGTACATCTATGGCCAGATTAACCCGCAAGTTCAAGGAGAGGTAGTAAGCTCTTGAAAGTCATTAAATCAACCCCTTAATGTATCATATTATATATATCTTTAATTTTTGTTTCATTCTGTGTTCTCTATTTTTCCTCTCTGTGTTTTAAAAAGGTATTGCTCTTAAGCATCTTTCTATAAATAATGACACTCATCTTTGTATTCAGCTTTGCTTTTTGCCTTTGTCTGAACGTGATGATTGCTGATTTAATTCCCTGGCTGGTTGGAGAGAGAAGAGCACAAGCAAGCTCATCAGAGTACCTTATATTGACAAATAAGAATAAATTGGACAACAAGAATCCAGTAGCCCTGGTGACAATTAGGTGGGAATAAAGGATTAGCATTTAAAAGGTGCAGATAAAGGTGCAACTTAGCATAGCAAGCAGATGCAGGCAGCTTCAAATTGCAAATTCAAAAAAAAAATTGCTCCTATTTTATATTTTTTATGGACATTAGCAAATTTGTGCATATATTTCATAGTTAAATAAATTCTAACTAGTGATGTGTGAATTTTTTCACCATACATGGATTTGCGATGAAATTCTACATTTCTCCATCGGCGAATTGTTCCGCAAAACTGAGTCAAACATTTGAACAATTTTGCCAAGATATAACACCAATTCACTTTCATGCATTTGAAGTGAGAAAAACTTGAGAAACAACGGCCATTGACTTTAATGAAATAGAAGTGAGAAAAAAGTCACCCATAGATGCTAATATAGTTTGCTACAAAAAAGTCACCGCAACAAAAAAGATTCCTATAGACTTTATTGCGTTTTCACCATTTTGCAAAGTTTTCACCATTTTGCAAATTTTTCTGCAGTTTTGCAAATCTTACAGCAAAGCGAAACAGGTTCATCTCTAAACATAACATTTAGAAACTTTGAAAGTAAGTTAAGTTGTGCTGAGGTAGAACTTTTGCAATAAAGGCATTTTTACTATAACAAGACATTGTGGTGCTGTTCATATCAAATCTCTGCTGTATTTGCTGGTGGGAAGTGGCCACTGGAGAACCTGCACCCATACAAAGTAAGAAGATTTAACAAAGTTGTGCTGACTATTTTGCCTATAGGGAGAAGAAGGCAGACAAGATGTGATGTGTGCAGCAGGATTTGTGCCAGGGCCGGAACTAGGGGTAGGCAGAAGAGGCACCTGCCTAGGGTGCAACGGAAAGGGGGTGCTGGGCAGGCACCTGTCTTCTGCCTACCCTAGTCCATGTTTACTGCTCTCCCCTCCATTGCTCTCCCCTCTCCTCTGATGATTCCCCTCCCCTCTGACGCTCTCCTCTATCTGCCTCCCTTTCTCCCCTTTCTCCCCTCTGACACTCCCCCCTATCTAACTATGGGGGGTTGTGGATGCACACCTGAGGCCAATTTCAAAAAGTATAAAGCCCTGTCTAAGTAATTCAAGTAAATATGCAAGTGCATGTAATTTTGAAACAGGGTTTTTTTGTTACAAAGTTATGATCATAATATTGATAAGCCACCATACCACGTCAAGGTAAAACCCCACATGGTGGTCCCTAACTTATTTATCTTTAGTCATAGTAAAAAAGGAATATTACCTCTCTGTAGTAACAATTCTTTATGTAAACATCTCCTGTGCTTTGGTTTCAAACTCTGTGCTAAATCTTCCCCCGCCAACTGCTGAGCGGCTTTTAAGAGGGAGAGACTGCCTTAACCAATGCCCATTTTAGAAAAGTAGAAGTCAGGTGTTGTAATTAAAAACAAAGTAGAGTGATATGTGCAGTTGCACAATAGTGTGTATACATGTGTAAGTGAAATGTGAAGGTGTGTAATAATAATTTCATGCTTATAATTTTAGGATTTGATATTGCCAGCCAGACTCCTAAAGAAATAAAATAGTCAAAATAACCAAGAGATATATTTCATGCTATCTGCTTTACAACAGTGTAACAGAGAGAAGCTACAAATTTCACACTGACAGATGTTATTAAAGAGATAAAAACCATTTGAGGTCTCATGCAAATGTCATGCTATGAAAAGCTATGAGGGTATAACACTGTGTTTCTGACACACAGGAGAAAATCGACAGTACAGACAATTGGATAAACATAAGTATTTTACACCAGGGGCATCCATTCCCAGTATATATACTGGAGCTACAGCAGTAGAGACATTTTCATTACATACTTTAGTTTGTATTGCATATACTTCACAGATTTGTGATTGGACAAACCTAAGATAATAATTACATAGTTAAGTTGGTCTGTGAAGGTTCTTTTTATTCATCCAGGTCATGGTATATCTATAGCAATAAGTCAAATCATTTGGACTTGCTGTTGTTATTTGTTTTTCTCTTGAAGATGTTTTGCTAGTCGACTGACTGGCTTTCTCAATTCAGAATGACTTTCTGGAGTTAAATACCCTGGAATCTTGCTCAAATCAGCATAATCTGTTTAGTATAACCAGCATGGGGTAAGAGACCTCATGGAGGGAAGGTGACGCCAGAAAGATCTTTGTACAAGTCATTCATGAACCGTGAAAGCCAGTCAGATGACTAGTGAAACATCTTCAAGAGAAAAAAAATCATCATGTCCAGTTGATTTGACTTATTACTATAAATATAGTTAAGTTGTATTGAAAAAATATGTCCATCAAATTTAACCCCTCCAAATGAACCCCAGTCTATCAAATTTAGAGTTCATGGGAGTTTTTTTAAATTCCCATAATGTCAGGAAGTACTCAGTTTCAAACTCTAGACTTTGGGCTAATTTACCGGTACACTTGCCTGTCGTGCCACTGGAAGTCCTTTGTCTTGTTCATTTGTGTTCTTGATATACCTCAGTCTTCCACTTTACCTCTCCAACCATCTCATTATCCCCATCTGTTTCTCATGATCCAATCCTGACCCTTTATAAGCCTGCCCTTGACCTCTGCCCAGTGCTTGTTCATTAAGCTGTTCCTGTGACCTTGCTGTTCCTTCCTGTATTCTCTGATCCTGTTCCAAGTTCCTATGACCTACCTTGTTCCAAGTTCCTTCCTGCCTTGTTCCTGTACCGTAGTACCCCTCCTTGCTCTGCTTGTGGGTTCCCTGGTTCTGACTCCTGGCCTGTCCCTTGACTTCGTTTGTCTGCCGCCTGCCTTTACTGTTTTGCCTGTTTGCCTGTTTTGCCTGCTTATGGACTGTATACCTGCCTGCTGCTTTCTACTACAAGTTTGTAAATACTTTGTAAACACCGTGAGTTGCAATCAATTATTCTTTGTTTATAAAATATTATTTCATTGTTATCATGGATTTGGATCTCTGTAAAGCCATGTATGGTTACACCCCGGGTTACAAGTCTTCAGGCTCCCAACTTCCTGGTACTCCACGACGTCTCCTCAGGGAAGACGTGACACATAGGCTCCCATGAACTCTAAATTCGACCAAAATTCGACGAATTGAAATTTATTAATGAATTCAAATTTTAAAATCTTGGGTGAATGGAATCGACTTGCAAACTTGAATCAAATTCGATTAGAGTTTTTCTCCGAAAAAAACTCAATTTTCAGTAAGGCTGCAAACAACTCCAAATTGATCCCAAACGTCCCCCATTGGCTAAAACAGCAATTCGGCTGATTTTACAGTGGCGAATAGTCAAATTCAAATTCTTAAAGGTCCAGTACATGATAAATTTGAATTTAAATTTAAAAAAATTGAATTTAACTATTCACTAGTTGAATTTCACTTAGAAAAACCTCGAAAATTCAAATTTTAAAATTCAAAATTCGAATTTTCACTTCGACCCTTGAGAAATCTGCCCCTAAGTGTAGATTTTAGTATCACAAAAGCCTTTGATATTATGCTTGTCCAAGAAAGCCATCACAACATTATCCGGCAGGGCATTTCACAATAATAAGGTCCCTTGCTATTTGTCTATAATGTCCTCTAATGTACTTGTAAAGTGTAATCATGTCCCCTCACAAGAGCCTATTCTCCCGAGAAAACAACCACAATCTTGACAGTCTCCCCTCATAAATCTTCCATCCCTTTAACCAGATTAGTTGCCACTGCGGTTTTCATAATAGAAAATTCCTATTATTTACCTTATATACACATTTACAAAGGGCAACATTTTGGGTCCCTGTGGGCCCTTAATCAAGCCTAGTGCATCACATGCTAAATGCAACATACTGTATAAAGGGCAAGTGAGGAGAGGGGTCACAAGTCCCACCCTTTCCTAAGTGATGTCATCACATATCAATTGTATATTATAACACTGTAACTACAATAAATTCAGACAGGTATCATTCTGAAAAATGAATAACACCCCTTCACCTTTAAGGTTCAGCAAGAGTCAGGTATGTTTCCATACTGCACAGCAAAGCAAAGGAATAAAATCACCACCACACAGTCTTTCAATGGGATAAAGCCTGACAATAAAGTTTAAATCTAGAGCTAATTTTAGATTCGGAAATAAGTAGAATTTTTTTAAAAAAAGGCAAATCTGCTCCCAGCTGACGTAAAATATGGAAAGAGAGTGAGAAGTAGCAGAAACTGCAGGCACAGTTCTGCAGGAAATGTCATAGTAATATAATTGTTCTAATTATAATTCCTAGTAGCGAGGCAGGGTGAATAACTACTAACTAAATCATATCAATTATCATAGCTCCATTCTAGTTCACATGATAAAGGCATGAACTTTATTTGTGTTATACTCTGTTACCTAGGAGCTATGCTCAAGTGCCTAGGGCATTGTGTGAGGATTGGCTGCGAGGGAGATGTATTTCACTCTGTGCTTATTGACAGCGTATAACTATCTATGAACTGAGCAATTTCAGCTGGAAATATTGTTTTATGGATTGGAAGTGTGCGACAATGTACATCATAAAAATTATATGCAGAAAATCATTCTGAAAACAGACTGCTAAGAGCCTGAATTCCTTTCTGGAGACTTTTCTTTCTACACAAGGCACATTTAAATGGCCAGATTGCTTTTAAAATGGCACCCGTAGGAGATTTATAGCAGAAGAGGGAAAAAACATCTATACTGACTCTGACATTCAACTCATTATATATAAAGTATGACCACGGTGACAGGTCAAAGCCTACAGAAGAGTGGAAAAGGCACAGATGATCTAGTGAGATGTGAGCCGTCACTGAGTAGCACAGGATTAAACTACACTGTGATATAACGGCCAGAAAGGTCATGATCTGGGAGGCTGCAAAGCTGCACAAACAGCTTACAAAATGAAAAAGCTTGGTATACATGAGTGTGTCTGAATAAATGTATATAAGGATAGTATTTATACTATATATAGTATATATAAGAGCAAATGGACATGTACTGATTGTTTTTTGTTCATTACCTTATTAGGCCAATTGTATTATAGTGCCAACCCTGAATATTATAAATTGGTTGGAGTCTATCAGAGCTATCTTCCCAAATTTGCAATCCTTGCTATTTTCCATTATAACCCTTATATACTGTATTACTTAACAAAAACTATGTGGGTGTGTTTGTTTTTCCACTATGATCAGACAATTTCATTCAGTCATTTTATATTATTATTATTATCATTATTATTAATAACAAATATTTATAAAGCATCACCATATTCAGCTCTGTACAATAACCAGGAGTGAACAGCCATCCTGATTTTTGTAAGGGCTGCCCAGTTTTCATAAGGAAATCCAGACAGGACTCTCCTTGAATGATGTAGTGATCAGCCAATCACAGATTGCTATGTATAAGCCTGCCTTCTGGAAGAGACAAGCACACACCTCCAACATCTTGACCATATAAAAGCATCTTGATGCATATAAACAATAGTTGTTTGCTCTTTGAGCTAGAATATATATGTTGGCTTTCAAGGCATAGATGCAAAAACTCAGTCAAAACTCAAATTTTCAGGTTAAAAAAATACTCCAATTTTTCTTTTTTTTAATAAAACTAAAATATTTTTAAAAAAAAATGACACTTAAATTTTTCGGTTTTTTTTTTTAAAAAACTCATATTTCTAGCTTTATTATACCCCATAGCTTGAAATTATTCAAATTCAAAAATAATCCAGCTAAAACCTGTCAAGGTCATGTAGAAGTCAATGGCAGATGTCCCTTCAACCATTTTGAAGATGTTTGTAGCCTTCATGATGTTCAGGTTTTTTCGGTGGGTTCTGCTCGAAAACTCAATTATTTCGAGCAATTTGATTTTTTTTTTCTGACGAAAACTGTGATTTAAGTTTTTTACATCCAAGTTTTTTCTTAAAAAAGAAAAAACCATTAAAGGGCATGTAAAGTCTAAATAGAATAAGGCTAGAAATGCTGTATTTTGTATGCTAAATATAAACATGAACTTACTGCACCGCAAGCCTAATCAAACAAATAATTTAGGCTTTAAAGTTGGCTACAGGGGGTCACCATCTTGTAACTTTGTTAAACATCTTTGCAAGACTAAGACTGTGCACATGCCCAGTATGGTCTGGGCTGCTTAGGGATCGTCATAAGCAAAGCTGCTTGAGTTCTGCATGGCTGGGAAGTAAGGCGGGGCTCCCACTGCTGTTCATAAATATGATTGTTTCCCTGTTTAGCAGTTAGGGACCATCTGATAATTCCTATCCACAGCAGAAAATGAAGGGAGAATTTCACTGCACACAGTCAGGTTTCTTATAAAAACGGTACACATTTTTTAATTGAAGTATATTGAAGATAGGTTTCTTTTTCATTAAAGAAGGTAAAAATGGGATTTTATTTTTTTGCCTTTACATGCCCTTTAAATTAACTTTTTGTATGATGTAGAGAGTGATATTCTGAGACAGTTTGCAATTGGTTTTAATTTTTTATTATTTGTTGTTTTTGTTATTTAGCTTTTTAGTAAGCAGCTATACAGGTTTCAATTCCAGCAATTTGCTTGCTAGGGTCCAAATTACCCCAGCAACCATGCATTGATTTGAATAAGAGACTGGAATATGAATAGGAGAGACCTGAATAGAAAGATGAGTAATAAAAAGTAGCAATAAGAAGACATTTGTAGCCTTACAGAGCATTTGTTTTTAGATGGGTCAGTGACCCCCATTTAAAAGTTGGAAAGAGTCTGAAGAAGAAGGTAAATAATGCAAAAACGATAAAAAAAAAATAACAAAATAAAGGCCAATTGAAAAGTTGCTTGGAATTACCCATTCTATAACATACTAAAATTTAACTTAAAGGTGAACTACCCCTTTAATTCAGAAAACATTCAAGTTGTGAGTTCATTTGAGGTATAAAAAAATCTCACAAACCTCAAACTTTAATAAATAAAATGTCCAAAGCACTTGAAAATGTACTTAAGATTATATGGTGTGTATAAAAAATACACAATGTATGTATTTCAACAATGACTATACATAAAAAATAGAGAGGATGGCCCAAACCACTGGTTATTTACAGTTCATAGCATTTTTTTAAATGAACCTATATGTGGAATGTGGTAATAGAGAGCCTCAACTCTCTATTAGAAAGAAGAGCAAATCTTCTATAAAATATGTTCTTGTAATATGCCTGACATGAGAGGATGACAAATAAGTATAATTTTCATGTTTATTCAAAATATGTGTGTATATATATATATCGTATCTATAGCTTCATCTGCTTGTCGTGTGTATAAAGGAAACAGTATCTGCTGCAGATGCAGCTTGTTTATTTAGCAAAGCACCTCACCATGGAGCAGCTGGAGTTGGTAAGTGCCATGCAAATCCCCTTCTGAACTCTATGGCATTTTACGTTGTTCAATAACGATAAAAACGGCTTCAGGCTCAAATATTTCCCAGTGAGAAAGCATAAATCACTGACTAATGATAAAGGTGTTATGGAAATAAAGATGAAGGTCAGATGTGACGTTATCAATCACCAACCATGTTTATGTGGCCATTGCTTTCCTGCAGCCTAGCAGCTCTTTTTTGCAATTAGGATGATGTGCCTGCGAAATAACCTTGCACTGAAAAACTGTGATCTCACATATTTTAAAAACAATCATTTACTTGTTATCATTGCAATTTTTAAAGTTCAGCTTGCTACACTATATTATAAAGTCTTTGGGATAAATAGGTTGTTATGTCTTCTAAAAATGGAATTCTGCTGTTCTTCAGACATAATCATTTATAAGGCTTGTGTAATTGGTTGTAATTTTCACCATCCTTTCTATACCCTCACATATCTGCACTCGTAACCTCTTCATTTCTCTCACAGTCTTGTCATTTAAAAATGTACCTTTGCTAGCTCAGAGAGAACCACTATTATTTTCACAGCCTTGCTGCCAAATCCTTGGCTTTCTAAGCCATTTAATGTGATTGTTTCTGCCTGAGGTGGGTGCTAAAATGGAAGAAAGCCACGAGTTGGGAAAAAAAGGCAGAAGTGGAGAAAAGAGGGAAAAGGGTAGAGCAAAAGGTAAAATTAAGAGAGAAAGGAGAGAATGGGAGAATGGTGATAAAAAGTATGGAACAGGGATTAAGACAATAGAAGAAGATAAAATGAAGGAACAAACATTAAATGCAGGCATGGGATCTATTGTCCAGAATGCTCTATTGTCCAGAAAGTGCGAAGCTAGCGCAAATTCGCCAGTGTGGCATCATTTCATTACTTCGCCGATTTACTAACGGGTGCTGGCGTAAATTCGTTAGCGAAGTGGACCTACTCTAGCACTACTTCGCACCCTTACGCCAGGCTACGGTGAAAAGACGTAACTACGATAAGTCACTAACTTGCGCATTTTACTGAACGTTACCTCTTGCCTTCGCCACCTCAGACCAGCCGAAGTGCAATAGAGTAGATAGGGATTTTTTCTAAGTCCCAAAAAACGCTGGCGTCTTTTACTTTTTTAAGGGTGATAGGATGAAAAAGAATTTTTTTGGGGGTACGCTTCTTCCCCCCCTACATTTCCTAACATATGGCACCTAAATTATACAGTGGGCACATGTGTAGGGCAAAATAACAACTCTATTTTATTTTATGAAGCTTTCCCAGGCTTGTGTAGTGTAATGTATTTGCTGCTACATATAAATCCATTGTACTTTAACTAGGCGCCGTATGCAAATTAGGCATCGCTAGCGTAACTTCGCTTTGCTTGACGAATTAACACTAGCGCAACTTCACTAACTTTCACCTCCCTGAGCGCAACTTCGGATTTCAGTGAATTAGCGGCGCCCTGGCGACACTTCGCCTGGCGAAGTGCGGCGAAGCCAGCGATGGCGCAACTTTGGAGGTAAGTAAATTTTCCCCATGTCTTCTAATCAATTAGAATAAACATTAAATAAATCCAGTTATAATTGTTTTGCCTTCAATAAGCATTTAATATTAGATAATATCTCCGTTAGGATCAAATACAAGGTACTGTTTTATTATTACAGAGAAAAAAAAAGATTTTTTTTTAATTCTAAATTCTGAATTATCTGTGGGATATGACCTTCCTGTAATTTGGAGCTTTCCGGAAAACGGGTTTCAAGATAACATATCCCATACCTGTGCTAGAAATGTGAGCAAGAATACCAAGAGAGGGCAAACAGAAAAGAACGAATGAAAGGAGGTGAAATGAAAGAAATTGTACAATGTACAATATGCAGGTTTAGCCAGCAGGTAGTGCTAAGTTCACCTGTGAGTCTATAAAAGACAGTGTCTTGCTCAAGAATTTTCTCTTTTGACCGAGGAAGAACAAGAGACAGCATAGACTATTGTGGCCAGACCTACAGGGAAGTTGGTCCAGGCTATCTACAGGTTAGTAGTAGTGTGTGAGGTCACTTTAGGAGTGACAGGCAGTGAGGCTAGCAAGAAACAACAGCCTGTTGTCCCACAAAAGGAGTGACTAGCTGGGGTTAGAGCCCTTAAGACAGAAACAGGGACATGAGCATTGGGGTGTAGGTTTAGAGTAGGAACCTACAGTGGAAGTTTGGGTGCTTTGCATGTGGTCAAAACAGAGAAGGGGGTGTAGTGAGAGCCTCTGGAACAGTTAATGGCACTCTGCCTGTGTATCCAGCATGACAAGGGGCCCTGGAGATACACTCTTCTTGTGTAAGTGTGAGAGAGCTGCATTTATACCAGAGCTGTACTTTAATAGTCCTTTGATGGCAACCAGAACCTTGGTCTTAAGTGTGTCTCCCTGCAAGCAAGACATGAAAGGTGGTTGAGACCACACTGTTTCCATTGTACAGTGATGCAGGATATGTAGGTATCTTTTAAACCCATTAATATTATGGAAATAGAGGAGTATTAATGGAAAAGAAAACACCAGAAGCACTAATGCAGAGAGCTAATGTTCAGAGAGTTCAGAGAGATGTTTATTAGAAGCTTGGACATTATTGCTTCATGCTACCATGAATTCTGGGGCATTAACCACATGTTTGTTCTACAAACAGTTAACTTGCAGTTGGCAGTGCAGATCATTTATGCATGGATTTGGTCACCCATACACTGTGCAAGCAGGGCTGATCTGATTGTTGACCTGGGGCCAACAATCATATCATACAGTGGATTTAAAGAGGATGTTCACCTTCAGACAAGTGTCCAAATATGAACAGCTCAGAAGCACCGAATTGTCCAAAGTGAGTGTCCCCTTTAAGGAGACCTGCCAAACTGCATCAGCAGGTGAATGGAATTTTTAAACCTGCCTTACAGATATCTGGCTAATTTTGTCCAGTTATCAATCAGACAGGACCTATTGGGGCCCTGGGCAATAAATCCCGTGCATTGCTTCAACCATCCAATGATTATCCAGTAAATAGAAATGATTTAGAAGCATTACTGATTCTCTTTCACCAAGCACATTCAGCAAGAAGTGTATGTGTTACAGCCCCAGTAAGCCTGTGACAGCCTAGAGATTTATAGAGGTCCATTTATCAACGTTCTCATTTTAGTGGTTTGAGAGGTTTTTGAAACCACAAAGGTCAAGTAATCTGAATATAAAAAGTGCAAATGAAAAAAAAAATGATTCCCTAAAAGATACAGAAACCTCTAAAACTTCTAAAAATTTTCATTTTTCTGACAATTACTGCTAAGAAAAAATCCAAAAGCCTCTAAAAGTCTGAATGGCTTAAAAAAGGTCCAACAGGATCAGAGCAGCTTCCAATGACTTCTATAGCACCTCAACTACTTTTACCTGGCAAATTTTTGCATTAGAGTTTTTTTTGCCGTTTTAAATCTTGGAATTTACCATTTTAGAGAAATACAAAAACACAAATTTTTAAAGAAAAAATAAGATTTGTGAAAAATAGGAATTCAAATGTTAGTAAAGTGGACCCTAGGGGGCAGATTAATCAAGGGTTGAGGTGAATTTTCGAATGAAAAAAATTGGAATTTCAAGCTATTTTTTCTGTATTTCGACTAGTGAAAAGTCCAAATTCAATTTGAAATTGAAAAATTTTGAAAATTTGATTATCGAAATTTATCATGTACTGTTTCTTTAAAAATTTGACTTCGACCATTTGCCATCTAAAACCTGCCAAATTGCTGTTTTAGCCTATGGGGACCTCCTAGAACCTATTTAGAGTCAATTGGTGGACTTTGAAAAATCAAAGGTTTTTTTGGGAAAAATGGATGTTTTTATACTTGGACTTGGGTAGTATAACCAGTCTATACTTTACAATGAGAGGAAGCAAATAGCTCTTTCTCTTAAGCCTCCACCTAGTCTCAAGTTGAAGATGCACACATTAGCCTCCGTTTTAGTGAGTGTAGTTTAGTAGTATTGTGGTGGTTCCCTGGTTGCTCCGTCACTGGAATCCTACTTGTAATATTGATACATTGTAGACTTGGGAAGCACACACTGGCAGCAGAGTAACTGCAAATTAAGCTTTTATTGTGCGTCCACACTACCGACCTCCACCTAGTACCATAGGTGGATGTGGTGAGAGCCTGGAGAATAAAGCCCCAGCATCAAGCTTTGAGTCCTAAGGTGACCAACCGTCTTAGTGAAGTCAGGTAGCAGGGACTGTGTGAACAAGGTGAAGACAAAAGATTGCTGCACATTTTTAGGCATTGCTTTGCAAGGGCAGCATCTGCTCCACTGAGAAGTAGTGTGGATTAAGAACTCCTTGACACCACAGTCTTGAAAGGCACTCTATTTACTGAGAGGCTTCTACTACAGGGGATAAATTACACTAATGGGTCTTGTAAGGAGCAGAAATAGTTTATTTGTGTAAATAATGATATTTTGGTTCCAGTCACTCGTTAACACTGTTAGGTAGAAAACCCCGATGAGGAGTCCTAATAGTTAGTGTAATCCAAGGTAAGTCAAAGGACCAAAGTTAACGGGAAATGTGTCGGTTCCCAAGGCACACTTCACAAGTAATTCAAAAAAATGCTGTAACTCAAAATTAAAAAAAATTCCAATTTATTAGAAAAATTATATTAAAAACAGTTCAGCATACTGACCCCTTGCGTCTCCACCTTAGGTGTTTCATACCATGAGGCACTTACTCATAGGTGCTCATGTGCCACCTCAATGAGGTACTAAAAGGAGTCAATAATTAGGGTAGATAATACTAAGACATTGGTGGAACAAGGAAACAAGCATGTCCAGTGGGGAAACCTTAGTTTTGTTTTAATGATGATAACTGTAGGACCTGTATGATAATTACTATTGAAAACTTTAGTTTTGTTTTAATGATGATAACTGTAGGACCTGTAGGACCTGTATGATTATTACTATTGAAAACTTACACAGGTATGGGAACTGTTATCCAGAATCCTCGGTACTTGGGGTTTTTAGGATAACAGATCTTTCTGTAATTTAGATCATCATACATTAATTCTACTAGAAAATCATTGAAACATTTAATAACCCCAATAGGCTAGTTTTGCTTTCTAGAGAAAAAAGATAATTTGTAGATTTTGATAAAATAAAGTCTATGGGAGGTGGCCTTCCTGTAATTCTGAGTTTTCTGGATAAGGGGTTTCCGGATAATGAATCCCATACCTGTACTGTAAGACTGTGTGGACCTCAAGTTTTTTCTCCTCAAAGTGTGCAACTACAAGTCCCCTGTATGTGTGATGTGCTCCCCAAAGGGTTCATTCAACCAATGATTACACAATAATTAACAATTATTGGGCATATCTTTATAGTCTATCTCCATTGTCTCACCATTTGCTTTACGCATTAAAGGAACAGTTCAGTGTGAAAATAAAAACTGGCTAGACTGGAAGTAGTGTTCTGGCTATTATGTTACACATCCAGTCACCCAGCCTTTATACATTCCATTGTTGGCTAACTAACTATATTAGAAACATTTTTTATTTTGCAGAGCCTATCTATTTACCCAGTTTTTATTTTTACACTGAACAATCCTTTAAGTACCCCTTATTTGTTTTCTACTCCTGTCAATAATTCACTTGTTTAGTTGATAGCTAGTGCCCATAATTTCTTCTTATACCCAGTGTTGAGGGTAGCATTTCAGCTTGCTAAAACCTTTCCTCCATTATCTTGCTAGGATCCAGCTGAGAGATAATAACAGAGTTCAAATGGTCAGCAACTATGGTGAAAGAAGAAAGCATTCAACCCCCTTCCCTTTTACCTGTTGTATTCATATGAAATTACTGATCGTGGTTTGTTCTTTTGGGCCCCGTACAAATGATGTGTTGCCATTTATTAAAGTTAAGCTTATTCAGAAGCTACATGAAACATTTCATTTCTATTACATTTAAAAAAAAAAAAATATATATATATATATATATATTTATATATTTCAACTTTAAAAATATTTCTTAAAAAATGCAAGTCTAATGGCGATTTGGGAGTTAATAAAATAAAATATAATTATACACACTGTTCCAAAGACTTTTTTCCACATAATATGAAAATGCTGCTAGCAGGATTTATTAAGCAGTTGAATGCTGTAATTATGACCATTACCAACCTGAAATGTAATTAGTTTGACATTTTAGATGTTCGTAAAATCCATACACAGACCCTTTATAGGCTGTTATCTAGCCGAAACCCATCTCAAGAAGCCTCTTCAAAGTTATTTGCTACCTCTGCAAAGCTACATGAAAACACAGCAAGAATTGTTATTCCTATTGGAGAAAACATTTTTACATAAGCTTCTGGATCTTTATTAGACTACACAGGAAAATACATTAACTGTGAAGTAAATCATTTGTATGATATATTTTGTAAAGCAGAATTCCCTTTTATTCAGGAAGCTGGTATCAAACTGTTATGTTTTTGGTATGTAACAGTGCTTTATTATCAGAGTCATGCAGGCATTACACAACAGTAACTTTCACTTTTAAGCTGACAGGAAGTATGCACAGTATGTCTTGAGCACAGTGACATCTACAGGCCATTTGCATAAACACCACATATTCCCCCTATAGTATAAAAGCATTTGGACAACTATAATAAACAGCAACAATTAAACAGTATGCATTTTAAAACAATAATATACATTATTCACATCACATAGTCCTGGGTCCATGCAAGTCGTTTTCTGATTCTCTCAGTACGCCTTATAGGTTCACTTTCTTCAGGCCTATTCCAGTTGACATCAAGGCCTATTGCAGTTGACATCAGGAGTAGGAAAATGTACTTCATCAAGGACTTCTCCAAAGTCATATCTAACAGGAGCAAGACGAATTGCATTCCATATGCGTCCATCAGACAATTCATATGTGTATGGTCCTTGCTGGCGTCTCACTTCAAGTGGTGTAGTAAATTTAGATTGTCCTTGTTTCAGTATTCCTGGTTTCTTAATTCTGACTAAAGATTCAGGCTGAAAGTGTACTTCTCTGACACCACATTTTCTGTCAGTATAAGCCTTGCATTTGGCTTGTTGACGTTTCACAATGTCAGCAGTAGATGATTTTGTAGGCACGGTATTTTGTGGAAGTTTGATGTCTGCAACATGTAACTCAGTGCGCATCTGTCTGCCATGTAATAATTCAGCAGGAGATGATTGGGTTGTTGCATGGCACTTTGCTCTGTAGTTATGTACTCTGATGTAAATACTTTCCAAGATTTCCCAGTAAGATTTGCTGTCTGTAGTGCTTCTTTCAGACTTCTGTTGAATCGCTCGATTTCTCCATTTGCTTGTGGGTAATACACTGAAGATTTCCTATGCACAATATTCCTCTCTCTCAGAAACAATTCAAACTCAGCTGAGACAAACTGTGGTCCATTGTCTGATATTAACTCCTTTGGATTTTCTTCTCTGCTGAAGACTGTAGACAGAAATGTTATTACTGAAGCTGATGTTATATGAGAAACAAATGCAATTTTTGTCCATTTACTGTAATAGTCTATCAAGGTTATAGCAAATCTGCAGTCTAAAGGAGCATCTGTAAAAGGACCCACAATATCAATAGCACGTTTTTCCCATGCTGAATCAGGAAATGGTACTGGATTTACATCTGGTCTCAACTTAACTTTGTGTACAAAGTTCTTTGCACAACCCAGTGAAGTGTTGCTTTGTGGTGCAATTTTAGACACTGGCAGGCACTGGTGCTGTAGTAATGAGACTATCAACCAATTGTAGGTTTAATGCAGCAAAGAGATCCCTTCCAAGTATAGCAGTACCCTTATTCACAATGTAAAAGTCACATTTTGCAGTATTTGATTCAAATTGTACAGTCACTGGCAAGCAATCAAGTACAGGGATTGGATCCTTTAAGTAACTGACCAGTTTCAGGGCAGGTGCAACAAGCGAATCTTTTGCAAATTATTTCAAGAAAATATCCTTTGGTAGTATAGAAACAGCTGAACCTGTATCGGCATCAGTTTAATCGAGTGCCCTTTGTCAGCAGAAACAGTACTGACATTGACAGTGCATATAAACTTGTCTGGAATAAATGTACCAGCTTTATACACACTTAATACTGTGACATTTGTAGTAGTGACTTCATGAACATCTTTAGCAGAACTACGGCAGATCTTAGCAAAATGTCCTACTTTTGTGCAGTTGCAGCACCGTTTAGCTTCTGCAGGACATGTAACATGATTTGCAGTGTGTTGTGTTGAACCACAGTGAAAGCAGTATTTTCTATTTGTATTTGCTGCACGGTTTTGCAGTGTAGGTGAATCCCTTTCCTTAGCACTGTATTTTGCCTGTGACTGTGCATTATTAGGCCACAATGCTGAATTCAGAATCTGTACATTCCCAGCAGTTCCCTGACTGAGAGTTTTAGCCTCTGCCACTGCTGTTTCAATTTGGCTAGCAACTGTAATAGCCTTTGCAAGGGTTAAATCCTGCTCTAGGAGCAGTCTCTTTCTAATGCAAGGTGAGTTTGTTTTTTCCACTATTTGGTCTCTTAGCATTTCATCTGTTAGATTCCCAAACTCACAGGTAACAACCAGCTCTCTCAAAGCTGCTACAAATTGTTCCGTGGATTCGCCATTGCGTTGTCCACGTTGGCAGAATTTATATCTTTCAGCAAAGACATTTACTCTTGGCACAAAAAAGTTCTTTATAGAAGTAAGAGCAGTTTCATAAGTATCATCAGGTAATGGTAATGTATAGAATATATGCTGTCCCTCTGCTCCCAGGTAGTGAATAAGTAAAACACGCTTTCTAGCAGCAGAAATCTCCCCTTGGTCAGCAGCAATAATGTAATTTTCAAACATACAGATCCAAGCAGTAAAAGGTATGGTAGGCTCACCAGGATTTAGAAGAAAAGGTGCAGGCTGCTGCAGAGGTAGAAGAGTCATCAATTGTTATGTTTTGGTAGCCTAGGATGAGAAGAGTATAACAGTGCTTTATTAGCAGAGTCATGCAGGCATTACACAACAGTAAGCTTTCACTTTTAAGCTGACAGGAAGTATGCACAGTATGTCTTGAGCACAGTGACATCTAAAGGCCATTTGTATAAACACCACACAAACCTGCCGAGAACTGGATTTGGAGATGCACTAGCTACAAAGTGAGTATGTCTCTCTATATTATAGATGACTGAATTACTTGACTGCAGTTATAGTTATATGGGGGATTCTTTTGTCCCATGACATCCCCGTGTTTAACATTTTCAATTACTTTTTTGTATATGCTAATTAGTAAGAAAACTATACAGTTCACTGCTAATAAGAATAGCAACCTTGTTTAAAACTTGCATCATATAAAACTACTCTGGTTTGATTTTCACTTACTTTGTAACTGAAAAGCTCCAAAAAGTAGGGATGCACCGAATCCACTATTTTGGTTTCAGCCGAACCCCCGAATACTTGGTGAAAGATTTGACAGAATTCTGAACCGAATCCGAATCCTAATTTGCATATGCAAATCAGTGAGGGGGAGGGTAAAAGGGAGCCGCGTACTTTCTTCCTTGTTTTGTGACAAAAAATGTCATATGATTTTAAGGATTAGGTTTGGCCAGGTACAAGGATTCAGCCAAATACTGCTGAAAATGGCAGAATCCTTGCCAAATACCGAATGGAATTGGGTGCATCCCTACCAAAAAGCAGTAGTATTGTAATCAGTGAAGTTCCCACTTCCCCGGCCCCTGTGACAGCTAAAAACTCAAGCCAAGGCAGTTGGTCTTTGACAGAACAATAGAGTATTTAAGCACAGGTAACAAGAAATACATTCCTCCAAGGGGTGGTTCACCTTTACGTTAAATCTTAGTATGTTATAGAGTGTCCAGTTCTAAACAACTTTTCAAATGGTCTTCATCTTTTTTTAGTAGGCTTTAATTATTTTCCATTTTCTTCTGACTCTTTCCAGCTTTCAAATGGGGGTCAGCAAAAAAAAAAAAATGCTCTGTAAGACTACACATTTAGGGCGTTATTTACTAAACTCCGAATGCAACAATCATGAAAAATTCGTGATTTTTTATATAAAATCAGAATTTATTAAACCCAGAGGATGGAAAAGTCTTCATCTAAAAATCCGGCATCTCAGACCTGTTGAGGTTGTATATAAGTCAATGGGAGAAATCCCAATGATTTTTTGATGTGCGCTGGGTTTCGGGCAATACCCCAACATTTTCAGAGTTTTCGGGTGAAAATTAGGAAAAAAATCGTGAAAATCAGATGAAAAAGTCAGAAAAATTAGCAAAAATCAGTTTTTTTCCCGCAAAGCAAATTTTCGGGAAAATGTAATAATAAATAAGCGTAACAAACCCGAGCAGATTTGATCAGAATTTGTAGCAGAAAATATTGAAATAAATTCGGACTTTGATAAATAACCCCCTTATTGTTGCTGCTACATTTTATTTCTGATTTCTCTATTCAGGCCCTCTCCTATTCATATTCCAGTCTCTTATTCAAATAAATGCATGGTTGCTAGGGTAATTTGGACCCTAGCAACCAGATTGCTGAAATTGTAAACTAGAGAGCTGCGGAATAAAAAGCTAAATAAACCAAAATTAATAAAAGATCATAGTAAAAGTCAACTCAAATGTGAACAACCCCTTTAATGTATTTATTTTATATAATGTACGTACACAAAGGTATGCATCATATAGAACACTGGAGCATATCGTTGCAGATTGTTCTTACAGAAAAACGAATGGTTTGGTGTTTGTTTTCACACTTTACTGCAGCATAAAGAATTATTTTATTAGAAAGTGTCATGTTATTACACCACATGTTCCACAAGGCTCAGTCACTGAAGGTATATCTTATTTCATTAATTGTACATCAACCTACCAACACTTAATTGAATATTGATTTAAATAGCACAGGGGAAAACTGCAGGTCTTGAAAATTAATTGCATTGTTTTGAAAAAAAAAGCAAAATATTTAAGTACTAACTCTTAACATATATGTTAGTGTCATTCTTGCCACTGCTAATGTACAAATCGAACCGCATTATATTTCCTCTGCACTGTGCAAAACTGCATCAGATGCATCTCAACAATAGTATAACGGTACCTACTCGGTTATTTCAGTCACTCAGTTTACTTTGAGATCTTCAATCTTCTTTTAATGTAACACTGCTTGAATTATGTTACACTCAGATAAATAATGTGCAATATTCATATGCAAAAGAACAAAACAAAGATAGGAAAATATGCACAGTGCTCTTTCCCGTAATATGGATCATCCCTTAATGGGTTTCTGTATATTAGATCACATAATTGTATAAATTCAGGGCCTTAACTACAGAGGAAACAGACCCTACAGCTGTAGGGGGAGTCAGATGTAGTGATGGGCGAATTTATTCGCCAGGCGCGAATTTGCGGCAAATTTGCGCGATTCGCCGTCAGTGAATAAATTTGCGAAACGCCTGCGAAAATTCGGGCGAAAAAATTTGCCGGCGTCAAAAAAAAAATTCACCAAAACCGGGCGCCGGCGTCAAAAACGAGACGCCGGAGCCTTTTCGCAAATTTTTCACCGTTTCGCGAATATACCGGGAAATTTGCAAAATTGCAAACGGCGCAAATTCGCCCATCACTAGTCAGATGGTCTCATGAGGCCCTAATTCATATACAATTTCTATAAATATTGGTCAACCTGTAGACATTTTGGGGGCCTTAAAAAATAATTTGCTGTGGGGCCCAGTAATATCTAGTTATGCCACTGTATAAGTTTTATTTAATTTGCTTCTGGAGCAGTAAACTATTGTATTTTCTCTTATTTCTATACTTGCTCCTTGCCCCCCACCCTGACTTTGTGCATGTGTTTCTCCCTAATGCCTAAAAGCTTTTTTTGTCCAGGCAGCAACTCCCCCTGTCAGCCACATATAATGCATATACTAAATGCAAAAATACAGCAAAACCATTTTTTTCCTAGCACTTGCTGCAGTTTTGGCACCACTACATTTAGGGGGTTATCTATCAAGGTCCGAATTTATCTCAATATCGGCTGCTACAAACTCTGATCTAAGCCGCTCGGGGTTTTCACGCTTATTTATTATTACATTTTCCCGAAAATTTGCTTTGCATGAAAAGCTCAGATTTTCAAGAGTTTTCACCCGAAAGCTCAGAAAACATTGTGAAATTGCCCAAAACCCCCGACACAACCAAAAAACAATGGGACTGTTCCCACTGACTTTTATGCAACCTCGACTGGTTTGAGATGCCGTGTTTTTATATTCGGGTTTTTTATCCCTCTGGGTTTAATAAATTCTGAAAAATTCGTGATTTTTTTAAAAGCCTATTATAACACAAAAAATCACGAATTTTTCGGATTTCGGTGAATTTGGGGTATTCTGAGCTTAGTAAATAACCCCCTTAAAGTGCTGCCCAGGCACTGTTTTAAAAGTATGCTATGTCTCTACTGCTGACTCCCTTGGCACACTGTTTTTGTTCTTGTTGTGTCCAGACCACATCCAAGCTCTTCCCATTCCTGTATCTGAAAAGTCTTTCTTTGCCCTTAGTCCTTGCCTACTGCAAACATGTTATTCTTAGGTACAGTATATATAATGTTTACCTTACATGGTGGGATTCTCCTGGAATCAAATATGGCTCTCATAGACAGCTCTCACAAGTATTACAAGGATAGAAACATGTCATCGTTTTTTTGACAGACAAAAAATATTGATAAAGCATGCCATTGTTTTCTGCATATTTACTCCACTGAACCACAATCATATTCAGTATAAGACAAGCATGGAAGATCATTTTCATTTTTATTTGGCTTTAACATGATTGCTCACAATACATAACGGTGGAGAGTCTTCTTTCACTTGAGGAAGAGATCTTAGCTAACTGGGTGCCTCTAGGTCTTCACATGCATAAAAAACCCAAAACTACCACGAGGGCAGACAAGGCAATCAAGCATAATATAGATTTTTCATGAATGGAAAAAGTTTCTTAGACTTGAATTGCCTTTCTTTATGCAATAAACAGTTTTTGTGTGGCGTTCACTTACCCTAACAAAGCCCCTAATTATTTCCATTATTCTGAGAATTATTTTCTAAATATTCAGCTACACTTTTGCACAATGTAAATGCCATCACTGATTCCAGATAAAAATATCCTTCTTATCTAAAACCAAATTGCTGGGTTAGAAGCATTGCCAATTGATTCAGTGGAGGGAAATTCATATGTTCACATATTCAGTACCATCATTATTTGCCATGGTGCTAAAAATTCACCTGCGCTGAAAATAACTTTTAGTGAAACCATGGGATTTTTGGTTTATAAGATTCTAAAAGCTTTTGACAGAATTAATGTGAAGAAGGCTTTTAGCCAAGTATAGAACTAGAATATCCAACTAGAAATTCCAATTTAGCTTGGAATGTTTTCTTAAATCCCGTCTGATATAAAGGCAGTGAAAGGAGGAAAAGAAAGATAATCCTGCACTTTTTTAAATAAATATACAAAATAAATCATAGTCATCATATCATAAATATTGGGATTAAAAGAAACCACATTTTGTACAACAGTCGTGTTCACTTGAGCTTTTGATTCCTTGACGTAAATTATTTCATACTTTTCATTAGACAAATACACCCTAAAATCACTCTGAACTGTATGTAACCAATTTCCTATATATATTTTTATATTTTTGGATAAAGATTTGTTGGTATGTAAATATTCATTGGTGAAGCACGATGGTAATTTCCACAGGGCTTGGAATTCATTGCTGGTTTTAGGACCAATTTTATTTGTGAGCTCAGCGGCTCTCTCCATATAATTGGATTTCTGTTTCCAAATATGTAGTTGTAAAATTACAGTAATTGAGTTTTAGGAGTGTTTATGTATATCTTAGCAGAGAAGCCAAAAATCCATATGGGGCTATATTTTAACCTGCCCCATTGGTTCATTGTTCCCAGTCATGTTGTTCTAGTCACCTAGCATGTGTCTTTTCAGTTATGAAACCCCTAAAGATAGCAAAAAATGGATCATTTTACCATTCCTTTGTCTTGGTCTGTGCACATAAACATTTTAAACTGTCTAGTTGTTACCAGTTTCATGATTATAACATAACACCGAATCACATGTTGCAAAAAGAAGAAAAAAAACACTGAAGTGCATCAGGTTTGTTCTTAAATAGATCTCTGGTCCAGAGAAAAGCAACAAAACACTGCAATGGAAATGGTAGATAGCTGAACAACAAGGAATTTGCTTCCAGATGCCAATAATCTTATATGATTTCTCCCTGGATCAGCAGTCAGAATTGTCAATAACATTTTTAAAACGGCAATCATTAATATTTTACATTGCCTCCACAAAAATCTAGTGGATGGACAGCTACTACTATTTAGAAGGATCAACACATTCACTCAGTCCTTTTCAGATTTGCATGCTAGCCCAACAGTGTGAGAAATACTGTTGTAAATCTAAAGAGCTGTTCATCCAAATTGTCCTCTGGGACATCAGTATACCTGAATACACTCCACTTATCTCCTTTGCAAGGAGCTTCACCACAGTCCATACTGTATATAAAACCAAAAAACAATTCCCATAACAGATGGATGCACCTGTCGGCATTCCAAATATTAGGATAAATCCTTGCACAATCCAGCTGTATGTAAACTTTCTGGTTTTATTTATGTTCTTCCTTATAGACATATTTTCCTTCTCAGTTACTGAGGCCTAATTCCACCCCAGCCCTCTGGCAGATCCACCTTTTGCTGGAGTTCAGAATGGGGCTGATCACATGTTTCCTCCCTTTATATAAAGTACATTAGGGAACCAGAAACTAATAAGTAACCCCTGAACCAAAGGGAAATACTTCCCTCCCACAATGATATCTTACTGACATTACAATAAAGAGGGTATATCTATGCCTGAATATGTCTAATGCTGAATAGTGCAGTTAAAGCTATAAGACATGTTCTCCAGAATTACCCGGGACCTCGAGTTTTCAGGACAACAGATCTTACTGTAATTTGGATCTTCATACCTTAAATCTACTAGAAAATCATATAAACATTAATTAAACTCAATAGGCTGATTTTGCTTCCAATAAGTATTAATTATATCTTAATTTTGAGACAAGGTACTGTTTCTTTATTACAGAGAAAAAGGAAAATTTAAATATCTAAAAATGTGGATTATTTGGATAATTCCTTGTAGTCATAATATTGGATCAGCTCTGTCATTTGTATAGTGCATCTCAATGACTTCCTTTTATAACTATTTTCTCTCTAATTAATCTATTGACCCAATACTTTTATTAAAGGAGATCTTCGTGATGAAAGAAAATTAAATATAATTCCAAGCAAATGTCCAGTATATGTTCTTCAAAAATGTTCAGTTGCCTTAAAGTTATATATAAATGTTATTGAATCTGAAAGCAGTGGCGGAACTACCGGGGGAGCAGGGGGTGCGAGCGGGCCAGGGCCTGCACCCCCTCAGGGCCCCCCCCCCGGCAGCCCGTGCGCCACTCAAAATGCGGGCCGTACGGAGGGGAGCGGGGCCCGGCTGCACGTCACACACCAAGGCCCGCCCCCCTCTAGTTACGCTACTGTCTGAAAGAGGTGTCTGTCTTTCCCATGCTGTTCTCTGGTTCTTGAGAAAATGTAGTAGAAATCATATCTCCTACAGGACAGTTAATCATCTTCTCCTACATGTTTTTAGGATTCAGAACCAGGAGTACAGAAAAGATAAATTCCCAGGCTGGTGGTTTCAATAGCAAACACCAGCCTGGGATTTAATTCCACTGACAATTTTTAATTCCTGTCCATCTGAAGCCTCACCTATTTTCATCTATGCCCTGCCCTGGTTTGGGTATTCAGACTGGAACTATTGAACCTACATAACTCCAGGGAACACTGATCAGGAAAACTGCCCTGCCAAATCAGTTCATTGCAGAATCCAACATACTTTGGGGGAAGAAATGGACAGCATGAAAATAGCACCTTAAGGGTAAGGGTTTATTCATTCTAGCCCAGTGATCCCCAACCAGTGGCTCTTGAGCAACATGTTACTCATCAACCCCTAGGGTGTTGCTTCCAGTGGCCTCAAAGCAGGTGCTTCTTTTTGAATTCTATGGTTCAATAAAAAACAGGTGCACTGCCAAACAGAGCCTCTTGTAGACTGCCAGTTCCATAGGGGCTAGCAAACAGCCAATCACAACACTATCCCCAGGAACGTTTTTCATTCTTATGTTGCTCCCCAACTCTTTTAATAATTGATTATGGCTCACGGGTAAAAAAAAGGTTGGGGAACCCTGTTCTAGATTAACCCACGTAGCTGTTATTTTTGACACATTTACTTGCACCCACCCAGGCATGATGTGTTTTTGTTTGGTGAGCGCTCCTCCATGTGTATATATATATATATATATATATATATATATATATATATATTATATATATATATATAGTCAACTACAAGAGGTCCTCTGCACTCAACCCATTATCAATATATTTAAGACAGAGACATTTTGTGCATACTGCTACTAAAAAAGTTTTACCTGCAACTTACTAGCTATAGTCAGGTGATCCCACTGGTGTCTAATAAAAGGGCAGCCAAGTTTGGGAGTTTTACTTTGATGATATGGGATGACTTTGACGTAGTTGGCCAGCTTAAATATATTGCAATATATGGACAAACAATCCCTGTGTTGTTTAAAGGGTAAGGCATTTTTTAGTAGCAGTATGCACAAAATGTCTCTGTCTTAAATATATTGATAATGGGTTGAGTGCAGAGGACCTCTTGTAGTTGACTATATGTATTTTGTGGTCACACCCTCATTGCACCCCCGCCTAATGGTTTTAAAAAATAGTGGTGAGCACAACTTTCCCTTGTTATATATATATATATATATATATATATATATATATATATATATATATATATATATTATATTGCAAAACTGATCAGATCAAATGTACATTGGTAATTAAGTTTAGCTGATTAAATTACATTGTCTAAACATTGTCTAAACAAATAAATTACAATAATAATTCTTTGAACACAATCAATAAATAAATATAATACCTTTTATTATTTGCCGTGTGTACCCTTTTCTCTATATATTGCTGTATAGCTCTGCAAGAAATACTCCAGAACATTTATCTTTATCTGAATATTTGTATTTTGTAGTGTAAAAGCACTAAGGCTGTAATGGAAATCAGCATGCTCAACCCCCCTTCTTCATATGGTAATGTCAATTTTAATGACACTGTGTTATTATTGCCTCTTGGCTTCAGGCCTTACCTTGAGGGATGCTTCTATCTGTCTTTACCTCGGGACAAATAATTACACCTGCAGCCAAGGCCATATGCTATCAAGTATGAGCACTTAACTAATCAAATTATGCAATTTATTCACCAGCTATCATTTACAATGTGTTTCTATTGTAAAATAGTTTCCCTTCTGGCGTTGACTTTGGGTTTATATGCTTCAATTTGATATGCATAGTAGTGTTGCAGATTATTTGTAATTCATTTAAAATATAGAAGAATACTCTGTTTTTAAATGTGTCATATCACAGGATCACCATGATTAATCTGCAAATTATTGTTCATATTGTCTATTCATTTGATTATTTAGTTAGATATGTCAGTGATGTTATATTGTTACAAATGGCAGTATACAGGCTGCAAAATTACATGATAATACACAAAGAGAGACAAAGTTTTCCCTTGCTATGAAACCCATCAACCCATCAGCAGTCAGATTTTACTGTTCAAAGTACAGTTACAAGCCTGAATTCTGTCTGTGTCCGTACAGGATTTGCTTGACTAGCCTGACCAGTTTTGCCTGACCAGTTTTGACCTTTCTGCCTGTTCATAGTTAAAGGGATACTGTCATGGGAAAAAAAAGATTTTTCAAAATGAATCAGTTAATAGTGCTGCTCCAGCAGAATTCTGCACTGAAAACCATTTCTCAAAAGAGCAAACAGATTTTTTTATATTCAATTTTGAAATCTGACATGGGGCTAGACATTTTGTCAATTTCCCAGCTGCCCCTGGTCATGTGACTTGTGCCTGCACTTTAGGAGAGAATATAAAAAAAGCTGTTTGCTCTTTTGAGAAATGGATTTCAGTGCAGAATTATGCTGGAGCAGCACTATTAACTGATTCATTTTGAAAAAAAAAAATGTTTCCCATGACAGTATCCCTTTAAATATATCAGTGTCTTGGAAACAGTTTGGGTAGGCCAACTTGTAATTCCATTGGGTAACTTTGATGAATTGATCTGCCAAACACTCTTCAGCTTAGGGCCCATTGCTTCCTTGCATTGTTACTTTGGATCTTCTTATTGTGCTGATGATCAAAATAAATATTAGCCAAACATTAGGCCCACTGGCAAAATGGAAAGATTACTCCAATGCTGGGCAGTAAATATGGGGGACCATTTCCTTGTAGTGATTGATACGTCCTATGGTTTTTCTGGTAGTTGTCAACAATAGAACACTCAACTATCATTAAAGGTTCATAATGTTTTTTGTTAGTGGTGGGATAAATATATATATTAAGATTTGTTTTTATTTGTGACTTTTTGTATGTTAATGTATCACATCCCAAAATAGTTTGTGAGCCTGGAACCTTTATGGCCATGGCACACAGCATGACCGGCGATGTTGCTCATAGCAACCAATGCTTTTGTTTATTTTTTATTTATTTATTTAAACTGCTGTAGCCATTAGATGTTACACATGTTAAAGAGTGTACAGTAAAATATGTAACTTTGTTTTACATACAAGAAATTATAACAGTTATATAGTGAATAAAGTACCCCTTCTTGTAAAATATAAGGATATTATAAGTTACTGAGTAGTTTCATGACCATATAAAAACACGAGGGCGAAGGTAACTTCTAATATCCTCATATTTTGCAACTGGGGGTACTTTATTATAATAAACAAGTTTCGGTGAGTCATGTGACAGAAATGACATCAGAACTCCCCGTTTATAAGGATATAATTTACAAGATATTCATGGCTTTTGTGTATTATAACAATTTTTTCACAAAAATAGCTGCATAAGGGGAAAGGGTAAGAAATTTGTTTATCTTAAGAGAAATAGGGATGTAGCGAACCGCCGATAATGTGTTCGCGAACGCCGTTCGCGAACACCGGCAAAAAATGCGGACAGTTCGCGAACAGTTCGCGAACTTCGAACATCAGAAAATCGTTTGATTCGAACGATCGAAGGATTTTAATCGTTCGATCGAACGATTTTCGTTCGAATCGAACGATCGAAGCCATTCGATCGAATGATTTCATTCAATCCAATGGCTTCGATCGTTCGATTCGAACGAAAATCCTTCGATTCGTACGAAAATCCTTCGATTTTAGCGATCTAATGGTCGAATGGTCGAACGATTTTGACGCGAACGTCGCGCGACGTTCGCGAAATTGCGGCGGACGCGAACAGCCGATGTTCGGGCGAACAGTCCGCGACATCCCTAAAGAGAAACTGTAGTTAAGAAAATAATGTAAATAATAACAGAATAACAATACAAGGTAAAGTCAACTGAGAGAGAGTTCAGCTTAAAGGGTTTTTTTATGGTTTACATTTTATTTCTAAATTACACTGTTTACATTGCAAATAATTCATTCTATTTAAAATATTATTCTTGAACCAACAAATTTTTATATTTCTGTAATATCGGTGTACTATGCCTGATCTTGAGCTTGAGAAAGAGCCAGCACTTCAGGATGGAACTTCTGCTGAGACAACTATTGTTTCTCCCCTTCCCATTGTATTATACCACGACATGGGTCGTGTTTGCAGTGCTAGCTCCAGTGGTAGACATGAGAATAACACCCAAGCGGGAAAAAAGCAGGGTTTTTATTCTCATGTCTACCACTAGGCGCTAGGTAGAAATGTTAGCAATGCAAACTAATCCTTCAGCAGAGGTGTCAAATAGCTGCTATCTGGTTAGCTGCCCATTGTTCTGTTTATAGTCTGTTGATGTGCTGATAGACTGTTGGGGAGAGAAGGTAGGGGTGATAATGCTCCAACTTGCAGTGTAGCAGTAAAGAGTGACTGAAGTTTAGCAGAGCACAAGTCACATGACCTCAGGGCTCCTGGGAAAAGTTTGCCAAATTTCAAAATAAAATATAAATAAATCTGTTTTCTCTTTTAAAAAATGTATTTCAGTGCCGAATTCTGCTGAACTATTCACTAGTGGGTTTTGAAAAAAAAAACGTGTTTTTCCGGTGACAGTATCCCTTTAATTTTATTAAATATTTTCAGTAGGCATGTAAAGAATATAAGGTAGGTCTATACTTTGTTATGTTCTGGGTTGGGAAGGACCGGGTTGGATGTTTTCCCAATATATTCCTTCCAGGGTAACCAAACAGTGATATAGTGTAGATAATTATTATGTAATGATGCTGTGATTTATCCATAGGACATATATCATTCCCAATGTGATAGTAATGTTTTATTTTAGGTGGGTCTTCCTTTCTCCAGTGCAATGGAATGAGTACTTTGGCAGCCATCAACAACTGGAGTGGGAGAGTAGATGACCTCTTTGACCCTGCTTAATTTTTGCTACATTCAAATTTGGTCACACATCTTAGCCCCATACTATTTTTGATCTTTTTTTTGTTTTTTTTCCTAAACATTTAGAATGGCTGCTCTTCATGTATAGGTATGATAGAGAAGCTGCAGTGTGCCAGCATTTTATAGCAATTGCAAGGGAAAAGTCCCAAGAGATTAATCAAGTTCTGGCAGAACTAGCAACTATCCCATATCTGCAAGAGATCAGTCAACAAGATGCTGAACTGGTAAGCATTCCTTAAATCATTTGTGGCTTATGCAAGCAGTGAGCATAACTGAAAACATAGAAAACATTGCAGGTCTTTGGGGACTTGAATCCTCTAATTAGATGTCCTTCCAAAACACTTCCTTGACTTGGATTAAAGCAGCAGCACTATTTTCTTAAACATCACTCTTGGTTACTGTTCAATATCTGACATTTTTACTACCATTAAGACTCCTCCATGCAGACATTTTCTTTTTCTACACGATTTTCTTAGTTTGTTTTACCATCTCTGTTGTAAGATAGATACAATAGACTGTCTAGAAATTGTATCATATTAAATTCTTATCCGTTGACAGTGTCTATATCCTAAATCATATTGTGTTCGCTTTTTTTTATAGACTCCACAGTGCTATTCAACAGATTTTAACATAAAGACATACTGTATAAGACGGAATTGGGTAAATCTGAATCTAGAAATATATGCTGGTATTTATCCGTATGCTAAAACACTTCCTAGGGTCAAATTGACCTAATTAAAAGGACCATAATTTCGACATCAATCAGCATTAAATTTACACCGACATGCAGAACAAAACTGTTTTTTTTTTCTTGTGAAGGTAAGACACATGCAACTCTTATGGAGAACTTGCAAGAAGTTATCGTGACCCCCAGCAGGACATGCTAGAGCAGTAAAGGGTGCAACATTTTATCCCTTAGTGTTCATTTAAGATGCACTTGCACCCAGGGTCCCCTTGTCTCCACGGGGTCTGCTTCTTTTATACTTACACCGCTCCTCAAAACAGTCCTGTCTTAACCATCTGTCAAAGGGCTGGAAATAAATACAGTTTTTCTTTGCAGCAAGAACCCCCTTGGTGCTAGAAAGGAGGTAGGAGGGGAAATGTCTAAACAGCACATGGTGTAAAGTATACAAAACACAACGGTAGGGTGTAAAGTGTACAAAATATAAAGGGTGAAACACAGGTCCTTGCACTCAACAGCCCTTCATGAATACAGCACTGCCAAATGCAGGCAGCACTGTATTCATGGGAGAAGCACAGGTTCTTGTGATCTTTAGTGCAAGGACTTGTGTCTGTGGGTTATATCAGCATGGCAGCATGCAAAGTGGGAAAACCAAGAAGGGTGCATAGATAGATGCATTTTGCCCTGCTTGTATGTAAATTTAGTTTGAATACAACCCTGCCCTTACATCAGCTCTGATTATATATAAATGAGTCAGCATTACGATTTTATTCAGTGCAAACAATAATAATCTGTTTTATTTAGCACACATACGTGTACATATACAGCGGGGCAACCTGAGCCCTTTATTAAGTCTAGTAACATATAAAGTGTAGTAAGTGGTAAGGGGTGGGAATACAAGCCCCGCCCCTACCCTATTACTAGTGTATTATAATCCAGTATATGAAAGTTCAGTCCAATATCCCCACAATATGTCTCTCGAATCAGCTGAATAGCTGTAAAGTCCATAATATAAATATATATTAAAGGTCAATTCCCTGTGCATCATAAATTTTTGTTTGGAGATCCTTCGTTTTTCGGGTGGTTTATACCACTATATGACTATAGAACAAACCAAGTGAGCATTCAGTAGATACATTACAAAAGAGGATTCACCCGTGAAAGAGTGTTTAATCTCATTATTTTTTTACCTGTGTGTGGATGATGAAAAAAATGACCTTTTATGACACAGTTACATTGCAGACAGGGGAATGCCCCAATGTTGACACTAACAAGTTGATTTTTTTGCCCCTTTTATAAGCCATTAGAATGCTTGTGCATGAATGGAAACGCGCCTATTTCATGCTCTGGACTATGCAACATTACACTAGTAATGGGATGGACTCAGTCTGTAATTATTTCTTCTTGACGAAGTTCTATTTGGCATTGTATTTGATCACACTAGCTTATACTGGTGCATCTGTCAAAGGGATGTTTTATTTTTTATTGGAGAATTCAACCCAAATGTAACACATGCTGCCTGTTTTATAGCAAGAAGAACACATACAGTATAGTACATGCTACAACTTATCTTGCCAGGAATCTTGTTACAATTCCTTGCAGTTCTCTCTAGATCTGTGCAATGCAATCCTATTTCCCACATTTCCTATCTGTTTGCAGTATTATGATTATAATGGAGCTCATTTTGACTAAGCAGTGGCCCCTGTTGTGACAGATCAGTGGCTCATGTTGTGAATGATTAGTGGCTCATGACTGATAAATGATTAATGTAAGTGTTACATGCTAGCAGCGCAGTAGTGGTGCAGTAGTGGCGTGTGAGCCTAAGATTACGGAGAATGCCTACACAGATGGTCTCAAAAAACTCCAGCTAAAATGAAGCTCAGGAAGCAAGGAGACATTTAGGGAAATAGTGATAGGTATAGGTGATATGTGCTGGTTTGAAGTGTCTGGAGTTTCTCTGGCTTTCTGTTGATAAAGAATTAGGTTTACATTTAATCATAAAATCACAGATGACAAGGTTTGTTTTGCACTCTGCATAAACTTTGTTATATATGTGCAACAATGATGTACTAGACACCTATATTTAAAAGTAAAGGATAAATTGTGTGGAAATAGTTAAGGCTGACTTCTGCTGATTACTTTGCTCAAAATCAAGATAGATATATATATATATATATATATATATATATATATATATATATATATATAGGAAAAATCCGCACTCATGGGTCTTGTGAAAAAAACTTCTTAGTGTTTATTCGACGTTTCGGCTCATCAACGCGAGCCGTCCTCAGGAATTCGACTATTCGCCATCTAAAAACTGCGAATTGGTGTTTTAGCCTATGAGGGACCTCCTACAATCAATTTGGAGTCGTTTGCTGGACTTTTGGAAAAAAAATACATTTTGTTGGTGAAAAAACTCCAATCAAATTCGATTCAAATTCTATTCGAGTTTGCAAGTCAATCCTATTCATCCAAATTTTAAAAAAAAAATCTAATTTTTAATCAATTTCGATTGAGTTTCATAAACTCCCATAAACTCTAAATTCGACCCTTGATCAATATGCCCCTAACAATGATTGTAACACAAGGGACCCCAATAGATGAGGTCTTTACATGGACTCCTGTTAGCAACAACAGTTTGCTCTTACATAGTATACATACAACATTTAACATTCAACTTTTAAGACTGCTAAGTTCTTTGCATTTCATTGGATGAAATTTGCAAAAAAAAAGTACAGCTTATTGGTGAAAACTTTTCAAAATGAAATGTACACTTTATAGTGTTAAAATGTATATGCTTTGATTCATTAGGTTCAAATCCCTATGAAAGAGAAGCCTGATGTTACCATAAGAAGGCTGCATTCATTCATAAGCAAATTGTTTTGTTGAAATTCACTATGGCAACTATTCTTACATTTCTACATTATTTAATGAATACAGCTGATTGTTTCATTGAGATTGAATAATGAACATTGTGATATTCCTGGCATTTTAAGCCATATTGGAGAGCAAAATCCTGTAACCTGACCCTACACTGCTGCTTTATGATATTGAAAGCTTCCTCTGCATTTTGAAGTCTCTTTTATGTCTCTTACCGCTTGTCTGCTTTTTAGTTTATGATTGTGCTCAAGACCTGTGTCCTGGGAATTAACATTACCTTCACAAAGAAACAAAGAGAAGAAAACAAGATAATTACCATTTCACATATGCAGCCCCAGCAAAGTTCTGACCTCCACATAAGACTGATTTGTGAATAAGGCAACAGTGGGCCGTGTCTGCTATTCCTACAAGAACACGCTCCAAGCTAAAAGCACCGGGAAATTTTGTTTGTGCTGAACCTAAATCTGACCCTCATTTGAAGCAGGCATTGTGTTTTACATATACATTAGTTTCTCGGATACCTGTTGGCTTGCACAAATGAGTAAAATGAAATCTAATGACTCATTTTATAAGGCAGGCCACAATCCAATTTAGAGAACGTGCCAGCATTAACTATATTTATGTCATCTACATATTTATTAAGATGACAAAAAATATTCTACGCCTACAAACCATGAAAGCAGTTAGATAGTAAGGAAATAGAGTAGGTAACCCAACGCAATCAATACGATTTTTGGTTTCTATAATCTTACCACAGTTGAGCAATTCAAGGTAATATGAAACCTTAAAACAAATAAATGTAACATTTTAAGACACCTTTTGAATAGGGATGGGCAAATTTGAGCCGTTTCGTTTAGACAAAAATTTGCTGCCGGCGCCAAATAAAGTCTATGGGCGTCAAAATTTTTTTGAGATGCAACGAATTTTTTTTGCCATGCATCTTTTTTTTTTTTTTTTGATGCACAATGCCATAAAAGTCTATGGGCGTTATTTCCTCGGCAAAACAAGTCGAAAAAAATTCGCCAATCCCTAATTTTGAAATGTAAATGCTTTGTTTCTAGTTTTCAAGATATTAGCAGTTTTTACACCGTAATAATATAATAAACTTAATGAATTTGAAACAACAGATTCATCTGCTATTGATTTAGGACAATTAGACGTAGTCAGTAGAAAATTCATTTAGTGACAAAAGGTAAGTCTTGCGGTGCTCAAAAAATCAAAGGGATCCTGTCATCGGAAAACATGTTTTTTTTCAAAACGCATCAGTTAATAGTGCTACTCCAGCAGAATTCTGCACTGAAATCCATTTCTCAAAAGAGCAAACAGATTTTTTTATATTCAATTTTGAAATCTGACATGGGACATTTTGTCAATTTCCCAGCTGCCCCCAGTCATGTGACTTGTGCCTGCACTTTAGGAGAGAAATGCTTTCTGGCAGGCTGCTGTTTTTTAATTATAAATGAATAATAATAGTACTTGTAAGAGTACTCTGCACAATTTTATATTCAGTTATTTTACATTTCCCTTTAAGTGGCTCATACGGGGCTATAGATTACTATTCCAGTAAAATAACCCAAGTCCATGTTGTATTAATACAGATCTAACTCCAATTCTGTGTCTAATGTGAGTATAACAGACTATTTTGAAGATCACCGGATTTAAAGTGAAACTGAAATGTTACATAATGCAAGAAAATTACAGTAAAAATAACTTTTCAGTATAAGTCTTAAATTTAAATGCTATTGAAAGCTGGATCTGTCTCTACCTTGCTGAAGAGGAATTTAGAGGAACCATTTTGGTTTCAGGATTCATATTATATTCTTTTGCTTAAAGACTGTAATTTGATATGGCTTTATACCAGTGCCCTTGTTGGAGCTTTATTCTACCATTATGGATTGTGAAACACCAGAGAAATTAGATAGAAGTTGGAGAAGCTACAGGGCGACCAAGGATAACCAATGCTTGATTTAATTATTAATCATTTCTTATTGCTAACATGTATGCTTGATCAAATATCAACAGGTGAATAAATGGCACGTATTTTAAACCCCTAGACTAAATGCTTAGAAGTAGCACTTGCCATTTGCCAGACATCTAAGTAAATCAGTTCTCTGTTGTTTTAGTTAGTTCTTTCTCTCTTATTCTTGCTAGCACAATATTTTCTATTGTCTGCACTACTTCTCCTGACTCTTGAAATGATTGTGGTAGAATCCATCTCCTCCAGGGTAGATTCCGGCTCCCACAATGCATTCCATGTTCTCTGATTAAAAGACCTGTGAAGAAGCATGCAAGACATTGTGAAAATTAGAGTTGTATCTGGAGGAGAGCTGATTTTTACTAGTGCAATTCCTTATTAACTTTATAGACATTTTAATAGCACTGCTCTGATTTCTTAGCTACTTGGACCAATTGTTGGGTAGCAGAGGCTCTTGGAAAAGGCATTATCTTAATTCACTAATGGCTAAGAGTATTAACGCAATATAAAATAAAAGTATCATTCAATAGCCACAGTACTCACTCATTCAATAGCCACAGTGCTCACACGCAAACAGAACTTGGTTTTATTTTCAGTGCAATGCACTCCACTGGGTTCTCTTTATGAGTCTGTCCCTTTCATTCTCTCTCCTTTGCTCTTTCAGCGGGTGAACTCATCAGAAGATAACACATAGGCAAACTGGGATAGATAAGTAGTCCATCTTGTAGCCAGGATGTTTAGGTAAACATCTGAAAAATATGGACAAATCCAGAGAGAAAGTGACCCCACTGTGATTAATAATGAGCATTCAACCATTGCAATGTATTGGCATTTTCTCAGGCACGAGACAGGCTTGCAAATTTCAGTGAATCCTATTTCTTGCAATTAGTCCTTGTAATCAAATCACAGCAGCCTTATCCTGCAATGTTAGAGTCCCCAAAGTCCTTTACATCATTGAGATTGACTTTAACAAGTGGAAGAATATTGTTTTCGGCCATTTGTTTAAAGAAATGATTAATTTTCTGAGAAACTCCCTTTTACATTCAGTAAGAGACCCCCTGGGGCCCACATGGTTAAATCTAATTGCTCTTTACTAATTTAGAATCTATATGACTTTGCATTTCTGCTTGGTTACCACTCCGACTTTTAGTAAAGAAAACTCCATTCACTTTCAGAGGAAAAATCCGAAAGTGCAAAATGATGACACAAATAATGTCTTAATCATACAAACAATAGTCATAATGAGTAATTATGAGAGATTACTGTAGATGCGAACACTGCAATCAAGAGCTTTCTGTCTCTTCTCTCAATGGAACCAAAATAACAGACGTTTCCATTTGCTTCCACACCTGAAATTAGCAAAGACGTTAGCCTAGATTGGATATCTACCTAAGCATACTGTACTTTAGTAAAAGTACAGCCAAAAGTTAAAGAAACTCTAGCAGAGTACAGCAGTATATCAATAAAACATTTTTGGTAATGGATGAATATATCTACTTCCTTTTTAAGGGGAAATCTGAAAGTTTGTTTTTCATTAGTTTTACAGTTTAGCAAAGGATTCATTTACTATGCAGGTGTTCTTAACATTTAGAAGTATTTATGTAATTTATGCACTTTAGCCCCCTGGGTTCCCATGCTCTTATGGTTTCTGAGGGACAGAGTCCAATGCAGATATATTTTAAAATCCTCTACTCTCTTTGTATTGAGACTTATTGATAATCCAACACTGTTCTAACTAAGTTTAATTGTGAAAAGCTCTGCTTTGATGACTCTGTCCTGATAAACCAGTCATGTCAGGAGGTGACTGTTATAGACATTATAATGGCAGGTCTTTTCCTATGCTAAATAAGCATATACATCACCTCCATTTAATCATATTAGAAAACCCACTTACTCAACTCATCATGGGCTGTTTATAAATCCTACAGGGAATAGAACTGGAAATACACCTGGCATACTGGAAACATTCAGCCACCCATATTAATGCAGAGGACTACTGCTTACGAAATACCGTTCACATACTTTATACTAATAATTCGTCGTTTCTGAGCAAAAAAAAACTACGTATTATTCAAGATTTATTAAAGTCCAATGATCTAAAAACTCAGAATCGAAAACCCAGGCATCTAAAAGCTCTCAAGGTCCTTTATAAGTCAATTGGGAAGGGCCCAGTGTCTGCGCTGATGTTCATATCGATATCCGATGATTTCGGGGATTCGGAGCAAAAAACGCAGAAAACTCCGAAAAAATAGATAATCCATAGACTTTCAGCTCTCCATTTAGTTAGTCAAAGTTCCCCGGATGCTGCCTGCACATGATGTATTCAGTTTAAAATATTTTATTTGATTTTTATATTAAACAAATGAAATCAAAATGACAACAAATGTTATGCAGATGAAGAAAATATGTTGCAAAGGAGACAATGGCATGATAGTATCAAAACTATATCATTCATGAAAAATAACAAAAAACGAACTAAAAAATTAACTAAGCCAGTGGATGCACAAGTAATAAAAGAAAGAAAAAGCCCATTTATCATCTGGAGTGTCAGATAGGTCATCTAACTATTGAAGAAAGCGCATTATTTGATCGCCAGTATTGGAGTTACAGATTTCAAAATAAGGAGACCAAACCAGCCTAAAAGAATCTTTGGAAATACTTCCTTTAGTTTTAGTTATTAAGGCTTCTTGCCAACTAAGCTGATTCATATAAGAGATGATGTCCGATAATGAGGGGGGTTCCTTTTGTAACCAGAAATTAAATAAAGCTTTCCTAGAAGCAGCTAGAAAAAAGGAAGTCAATAATTTACTCTCATGGGAGATAATATTTGACTTAGGATTTGCAGAAAGCATATTAATATCTAGATGCAGTAAAGCAATACACGGAGATAGTTTAATTTTTATCTTCAGTCTAGAATTCAAAAAATTAGTAACTTCCCTCCAAAAAAGGTTAATTTTTGGACAGGACCATAAATAATGAAAAATTGACACATTAGTCTCGTCACATTTAGGACAAAATGATATAGGACTATTAGAGGTACTTTTAGAAAACATTTTCCCATATCCTAAATGAATAAGCTTAAAGTGTTGTATTCTCCAACTCTCTGCCAAAATTAATTTATTATAAGTATTAATAGATTTCACCAAATCTGAGGGAGACACTTGACATTGTAAAAACTCAGTCCATTTAATGGACGATTTAGATAATGGATGTGAGTCTGTACCATAAATATTCCAAAATTTTTTAGATAAAGAGTTAATTGAAATCAAAAAGGGGAGTTCCAAAAATTCTGCCAAATCATCTGCTAGCTTGTGGTCAGCTAAAATCAAATTGTTTTTATCATGCAGTAGCGAAAGACCGCATTGACAAGCTAAGTAATAATATCTATCAGATTCATTAAGCTTGTACTCATTTTTGAGTTTTGACCAAGACAATAAAGTTTTCTTATGTGGATCAAATAAGTCTTTAACTAAGACTAGTAAATTTCTCTTAGCAGAACATGATGTATTCAGATAAATCCCACAACATCACCCGTGCTCACTAAGGAGCCTTTAAAAATTAAAAATATCTTACTTTATTCAATTATTCTAACATTATAGGCCAATGTTTAGGTCTCCGTCTAAGACCTTTATCAAAAATGAACAAAGTAAAATCAGTAAATTAGTGGGTTAGTGGGACATTTTTATGTACTGGTTTTAATGAAAATGAAAAGTTCTGTTGTATTAACCTAATTTTGAACCATTTCAGTATAGCGAGGCTGCTATTTAAACGATATAATAAACAAAACAAGCCAGAAAGTGATGGGCAAAATTAGCTTTATCCATTCTAAGAGACCTGAATTCCCATTGTCTAATAAAATCTCCAGTTTAAATGAAGGGATTATTTAACTGTAAAAAAAAAAAGTGCAACGTTACTGTTGGAAAGGCTCTGGGTTATTATTTACATT